>NC_060891.1:5197500-5510000 GCF_014805685.1 Silurus meridionalis
GTGTGTGTGTGTGTGTGTGTGTGTGTGTGTGTGTGTATGTCTGATTAAAAGGGAGAAGCTGCGAGCAGTGCCAGAGGTTATTCTACAGAGAAGTCGGAGCATCTCTATTAGCCGAGGACGTGTGCAAACCGTGCGAGTGTAACAACGATGGAACAGTCAATGGCAGTCTGGAGTGTGACCAGGTAAAAACACACACATACATATCCACACATCCACACAAACATGTTCCACAATCCTCGTACACTTCTTTCTGATTAAGCACGTTCATATGGATTGTTCGGGCTTGTTGTTATACATTAGACAGGCTCAGCATTCTCTTTTTTGGCATTCAAGTGCGTTGAAACAGCAACCACAGATCTCGGATAAAGCGGCTTTTAATCCTCTACTTGTTGATAGACTGCAAAATGACCCATTGATATAAAGCTACAGGCCCATTCCTCACTTGAGACGCTCGTGTCGATATATTTGCTGGCCGTTTTAGCGTTCGGCGTGCCATTTATCATCGTTGCGATCGGAAAAAGGGATTGCTGCGAGTATGTAAACGTGTCATTAGGAGGCTCTTTTCTCTAGAGAATCACCACTGCCTTTCACAAGCATCATGGAAGGTTTTTTTTTTTATTCCGTGGCCTAGGGAGGATCCACGTCAATAGATATACTGGATGACAAATTTGTAATCGATAGATGGGTCAGTTGCCGTGTTGGAATTGTTGCCTTATTTAAATTCGGGGAATGATTATTTCCTTACTCTCCTGACGGCTTCATTTGCTCGTCTGCACCATCCCTATGAGGAAGGTTTCAACTAGGGTTTCGGACCTGTCACTGAGGTCTATGAGGGAGACGGTTGTGTCTGTTGTTTGTACATGTAATTCATCGTTGGAAAGAATTCATAAGAACCGGATTTCATATAGCCCTCAAAATATTGTCAGATCGAACCGAACCGAACGCCTTGGTGGTCGATTATCATCACCGTATCGCCGCTTAGTGCTGAGGATCTGATGGACAGGCTTCATGATCTCATTTCTTTTGCATCTTTAGTGAAATATGTTAGCTGATATGATCCAAACTGCTTCCTCTGATTCACCTGTTATATAACACACAGTCGTGTATAGATGTATATGCTATGAGTCGTTCCTTCCCCAGTAATAGAGAGAAGAAAGCCTCCCAGTGGGAATAGAATGGAGGCTTTGGGGGTTGAGGTAGCCATCCGTGACATGCACACACACATATATAGAAACACATGCACACACACACACACACACAGACACTAAGCTGCTGAAGTGTCCTAATTGGAGCGCTGTGCCTTTCTTTTACAGATTCGAGGCCAGTGTAAGTGCAAGCGACGCGTGTCTGGACGGCAGTGCAATCAGTGCCAAGAAGGCTTCTACAGGCTGCAGGCGTCACTCGGTGACGGCTGCCTCGACTGTAACTGCAGCACCGCTGGGACCCTGTGGCCACATATTACCTGTCACCAGGACTCAGGGCAATGCCAGTGTAAGACCAATGTAATCGGTAGGTATCAGGCAACGTTGTGCCCTCTCGAAATCTCTATCTTAAATATACACACAAACACACACACACACACACACACTTTCCTATTCCTCTATCTATCTATCTATCTATCTATCTATCTATCTATCTATCTATCTATCTATCTATCTATCTATCTATCTATCTATCTATCTATCTGTCTATAGATAGATAGATAGATAGATAGATAGATAGATAGATAGATAGATAGATAGATAGATAGATAGATAGATAGATAGATCACAGACAGACAGACAGACAGACAGACAGACAGACAGACAGACAGACAGGCAGACAGACAGACAAACAGACAAACAGACAGATAATATATCATCAAAAGTCCAGACCACATCCAAAGACATCATGTACAACATGCCTTGAACAGTTTGGTGGATGGACGGATGCATGGACGGATGGATAGACAGACGGACTGACTGACAGACAGACAGACAGACAGACAGACAGACATACAGACAGACAGACAGACAAACAGATAGATAGGTAGATCCCTCCAAGCTGAATTCATCCTGTCGCTTTTTTCCCCTAAGCATCTCAGTCCTTTGTAATAAATAAATCCCCTCCATTCCCCCAACCCCGTGCCTCACCATGTTTTTCTTATGAATTGCAAACGAACGTTACTTGGAAGATCCCGCGAATTCCTAAGCCGGAATATCAAGGGCCGCCCCATTTTAATTTTGTAATTCATAGCCGAGTTGATTATAATAAACCTTCGCCATCCGCGCTATTTTTCATGCTGCTTACAAGACACGCTCCTTTTGTTCGTCGCTCCCACAGGTATTTCTCAGAAATTAGGTTTGATTACGGCAATTTATTACCTTTGCCACGTTCCGCGGCCACCAGCGGGGGCAAAAATTTATCAAGTGGCTCAGGAACTCTGTGCACACAATACACTTTGAAATGTTGATGCATGAGAATATTATGTAGAGGGGGCACTGCTGTTCGAGTGCACGTCCCATATCATGCATACACAACTGCACGGCCAACCACCCACCAACACGCACACACACACACACACAAACACTTATGACGTGAAGACCAGTGGTTGACCTAGATTAGACTTTGTATTTTATTTTTTTTAGATCGCTCCCTTGTCTAATCGAACATTATATTCCCAATCGCACGTTTTCTTCGACGTAATTGTTCAAAAGAAAAACGCTGCTCGATCCCCACATTCTCCAGCTAGTATCCTGATATCCAAATCCCGCTACGCAGTAACAAATTGAAGCTGTTCAGCGTTGTTGTTATCGAGGTATTCATCTGTGTCACTTCACACACTTAACATAACAGCGTAACAGGGTATAATTGTGGTCAGGGAGCGATATATTAATATCGGAATTAATTTGGCGTCATTAAGCGGTGCCTTGGCGCACGAACGGAGCGCAGCTGCTGAGTGCGGAGTCCCCGGTACTTCTAGCAGCAATATTCGGTGCCCCTTAGGCTCTGCTCAGCAACATTAGGAATAGATTACCTGTCAGGAATATGTATTGCATATTCAAATAAGTGCTGCGCATATTAAAAAAAATGGTATAATTTAAATCCATGTAGTCCTTTTACTTTTTCTTCTTTTGTGGCCATATTTTTTTTTACTTTTTTTTTCCCCTGTTTCTTTTCTTGCTTTTTTCTTTTACATGTATTTATTTATTTATTTTTCTCTTAGTGAAATTAAGTGTTATGCCCGAGGTGGGTCATTCATCATTGGGTAAGGGCCTCACTTATTGATGTCATTTTCCTGCTATTGCCACCCCCCTCCCTTTCCCAACCCAGCCCACTAAGACCTATACTACTACTCTGCTATTTTCTATATACTTCCTATTTAATGCACGGGTCTATTACAGCTTTTCTTAGTTGCTTTGGAACATTTCTCCGATCAGAAATGAAATTCTAAAAACGCCCCGTTCAGCCTCCACCTCATTTGGTCACCTCATAAAAACAATTTCTCGTCGCTTTGATCAACCGCTTATGTACATTCATTTAATCGATCGTGTACAATCGTCTGCTGTTTCCTACATGATCAGTTGTTTATGTTCGTGTTGATCAAAATATATTATACTAATTTCCCCTGAATGGTTTTAACCCCCAAAACATTGAGGCATCAGTTCATGGCGTAAGTCATTGAACAAAATGGTTAAACCAGTTGTCAGAATCCGTCCAGCTTAAATTTCTATTCAACTTTTTTTGTGTGAATGTTCAACACCACTTTTGTTTTATTTCCAGGCCGTACCTGTGACCGCTGTAACTACAGCTTCAAGTTTCTCAACCACACCAATCCAGACGGCTGCGAACCTTGCGCATGTAACCCGGACGGATCTCTTCACCAATTCTGTAACCCTTTTACTGGCCAGTGTGAATGCAAGAACGGTATCCAGGGCCTCCTGTGTGACACCTGCCCTCCTGGGACCTTCGGCCCGAAGAAGGACGGCGTCTGTGTGTCCTGCAGCTGCAGCGCTGTGGGTGTCATCCCAGGCTCGGCGTGTCACCCTGTAACAGGCCAGTGTGTGTGCCGGGCGCATGTGGAAGGCCGTCAGTGTGATTCCTGCATCGACGGGTGGTACACACCGGGCCGAGACGGCTCTCGGGGCTGCCAGCCGTGTCACTGTGATCCCAGGGGCACTGTAGATGAATCCGCTGTGTGTAATAAGACGAGCGGGCAATGCAGGTGCAAAAAGGGAGTGGAAGGCCTTCGCTGTCACCGCTGCGCTGCACATATGTATAACCTGAGCTCGGGGAATGACACGCACTCATGCCAGCCGTGCAAGTGCGACCTTATGGGAACCTTGGCTGGAACAGTGTGCGATCCTGACAGTGGGCAATGTGTGTGTGTGCCTAGCCATCACACACAGGACTGTCACAACTGCAAGCCAGGTGAGGGTCTGCTGTAATCTGCTGGAATCAGTTACTGAAATTTGGCTTTGAATTCCTAAAATGCATGGGGGGGGCATTTTAATTATTCCGAGCAATATTTCATTGCCAGTGCTTTCATTTTTGCTTTTGTTGAACAAAATAAATAGGCATTGTTTAGAAGATCGCTGATCTCTGCATTTTTTCTTGGCTTCACCCGCTCATATTTTTAGCCCAGGTCGCCCCCCCAGGAGTGGCATATGTTTTAGTAGTCAGTGATATTGGTCGCATGGCGAGCGCCAGCTTCGGTTAGACGGCTTTGAAAGCCGTTCCTGCCATTAAGAACAAGTAAATCCTATGGCGGCTTTGTGAGCATGGTCATCACTTTCAGCATTGAAGGCAGGTCAATTTCTTTAGAATCAACTCTAGCATCTGGTCCCTTTGTATTTTTAGTGAGCAATACTGTATACTGTCACAAAACCTGGCTTTTACTGGAAAATCAAACATGCATGCAGGGGAAACAGGGTTTTGTCCCAAATCTACTTTATTTCAGCATGAACCATACTGGAAATCCAGTGTTAGAGGCAGGAAAATGGAAGAAAAACAACTTAAATGGAGAAGTGAACATTCAAGATGTCAATTAATAATAGTAGCTTGTAGTACCTACTTCTGAAAATATTTTTGCTGTAAAGAGTTTGAGTCCAAATCATCAAATACATCTAATGTAAAGAGCTTCAAATCTGTTCCAAAAAGAATGGCTGGAAGTCATAAGGAATGTTTGTAGAATTCCGATTTACTTCTTCTTTTACAATACTTTCACTCTCCTAGGACGGTTTTCCTTACGTGTGAGAATGAGGATTGATGATCATTCACCCACATGAGCATGTGTGAGATCAGACAGCCATGTCAGGCAAAGAGATTAGAGGTCTCGCTTACTGTAGTGTTCCATTTACATTTATGGCATTTGGCAGAAACTGAGCAGTTGAGGTTAAGGGCAGCTTGGTGGTGCTGGTATTTGAACTCGTGACCTTCTGTTCAGAATCCAACCACTGAGCTACAAACTCTCACCTTCCAGTTTAACCCGAAGGTATTGAATAGGGGTTAAGGTCAGGTCTTGGTTCGGATCATTTTCATTTTCGTGTGTTGCTAAGCTTAAACGCTCTATACATTTTTTTGCTTTTAATTTAGTGCCAACAGTTTACAGGGGGTCCGGTTGTGATAGTAGTTTATCTGCAAGAGTGAAAGGGAACGTTTATAGGACTGTGGTGAGACCTGCGATGTTGTATGGTTTAGAGACAGTGGCATTGAGTAAAAGACAAGAGGTGGAGCTGGAGGTAGCAGAGCTGAAGATGTTGAGATTTTAATCAGGTTTATTAGAGAAACCAGCATGTAGGACGTTTTGGAGACAAGTTGAGGGATTGAGATGGGTTGGACATGTGCAGAGGAGGGACATGGTGTATATAGAAAGAAGAATGCTGAATATTCAGTTGCCAGGAAGGAGGAAAAGAGGAAGACAAAGGAGGAGGTTTATGAATGTTGTGAGGAAGACATGGAGGTAGTTGGTTTGAAAGAGGCAGATGTAGAAAAAAGTGGAAGATAAAGTTTACAGTAGGTTTAATATGACATGATGGGATGGGATTATCAGGGGCCCAAAGCATTTTTGCCAAGTAGATTAGATTAGATTAGATTAGATTAGGTTAGATTAGATTTAACTTTAATGTCAATTTGCAAACTACAGTTACAGAGCCAATGAAATCCAGTTAGCATCTAACCAGAAGTGCATAAGTGACTGTCAAATTCAGTGGGTGCGGCTTATTAATGGGTGCGCTTTATAGTCCGGAAATTACGGTACCTTTCCTCTTCTCATAAACACTTCCTTAACCTACGTATTTTTTTGAATAAATAATATTATATGGGTACTCATCTGCGAAGATACAATTTGAATGATGAAGGTGATGATGAATTAAGTGTGCATTATTAAAGATGATGAAGGTGGTAACGATGAAATTAATGTACTGCATACCCAAGAAGAGCATTACAGCTCTTCTGAAAGCATTTTTAATGCTAGAAAACGCTTATTTTTACAGCAAAAATAATTAAAATAACTCTTAACACTACTACCTATCTACCACCTATATACCGCGATACAGTGAAACAAAATTTGATATGTTCCATGTAAAAACCGGCGTTACAGTGAGACCGCGGAAGCTGAACCGTGATGTGGCAAGGGATTACTGTATTGTTAATCAAAAGAAGGGATAAAAGTCGTACACTACAACTAAAGCTTAGTCTCAGAAACAAGTCTCAGCTCATGACCCTTGAAAGAGCGGAACATGGACGCAGTAACCAGACAGGGATGTACGAGTTCACCGATACCACCTGATGAAATAGTGCTGGGTGTATCTAGCTTTCCCAACCGCGCCGTCCGTTCTTCCCAACACATAAAGCATGTGCACCGAGAGTGGTGCTGGCAGGAGAAAATTGAAAGCTCTGTGAGAGAGGATGAGATGCATCTACAAGAGCTGATGACTCTGTTTGCACCATCCCTCCCTCCCCTTCGGCTCCGAGTGTCACGGCTCCATTCACTCGTATTTCACCTGTGGGCTGGAGAGCAGTCTGTGATTGAAACATCTCAAAGCTGCTGTTCCTTCCAGCTTGAATGATGCTTTTGATTTGCACGGTCTTTTCATTCTTTTCTCGCAAATAGAACTGCGATAGATTTGCTCCAACAAAGATGGCCGAGTTGTCATTTGAATTGTTTTTTTCTCATTGCAGGGTATTTTCATTCGGACGAACATCAGGGTCAGTGTAAGGCCTGCGACTGTCACCCAGTCGGAGCAGTCGGACAAGAGTGTGCTGCGGACACGGGACAATGTGTGTGCGCTAATTTGTCTCTAGCTGGCCGCAAGTGTGACCAATGCCGCCATCTTTACTTTGGTTTTGACCCCATCATGGGCAGGTTAGTTGTACACTTTAAAATATTTACCCCAGCAACAAGGCCAAATGTTTGCATACACCTAAGCCATCTCACTTCACACGTTTCATATTACTATATATTACTTTTAGCAAGTCTACTTGGAAGATTCCAGAAATATTAACAAGCTTCTGATTGGCTTATAGAGTTTATATGTGCACCTGAGCCTGTATCCAATGGGGGAATTCTTGTTTCTCAAACATGACCAAATGTGAATAGGAAAGAATTATCTGAACATCAGGACAAAAACTGAAATGCCTGAAAGCCTGTTGATCAAAAAAAGAAGTCCTATTTAAAGCTAGGATGAGCCAAATTGAAGTTTTCAGGTGATTGTTATCCTTCTGGGAGAGACACAAAAATGAGTGATACATAATGTAGGGTGTTATGTTAGGAGGAACAAATAGTAAGGCTTTTTCATATATATATAAATGGTACACAAATTTTTTCGGTTTGGTCCGTACCTCAGTTTTATAACTCACGGTTTGGTGAAATTTCGGTACAGTTAGGGGGAAAGAAATGCAAAACATAAAATTGCTTGTCGTTTTTTATTTACGCAGTTTTTCCTTTTCATTAACATTTGAGAACATCAACGGTTTTGATATTTTTTTTTTTTTTTTTTTTTTTTTTCTTTTTACAATTTTCAATACAATGCCTGCTGGTTTAAATTATATAAAAAATAATGTTATATATTTTTTTCTATTTTATTCAAAAAATAGAATACATAAAAATAAAATATAAGATAAAATATAATACACAATAAATCAATATACTTTTTTGTTATACTGATTACACAGTAATTGATTAAATTGGCACAAATTAATAAATGAAATTAAATCAACTGATACATTGAATTAAATAGTTTACATTTGTTAGACCACATTTGGCTAATACAGATGTGTGTATATAAGTGTGTGTGTGTGTGTGTGTGTGTGTGTGTGTGTGTGTGTGTGTGTGTGTGTTATACATTAAATACATTTTCTAAATATATAATCTACGTAACTGTTCTACAAATTTCAGCATACAAATGTCTTTATTCCTCCCATCCTTCATTCGTTCACTGCCTCGATGTGCAGAAATGTCAGGATTTTCTCCTTTTCTCCAAGAGAGAAATTCTTGATGCTGGACATAAAGTGCTAAGAATCCATATCCCTAGATATATCTAATATATATAAGTTAAGCTAGTAAGCAGTTTGATGGGCTGCAAGTTCAGCCTGTGTTCATAAAAGGTCAGATCACCCATTACAGCAACCTGCCTGTAAATAATCATATGCTATAATGTTCCTACACTTGATTTGTCAGATACATTAATTACACAGTAAATACTTCACACATTATTGCCACTTAAATTATATACACTATATTGCCAAAAGTATTTGGTCACCTGACCTTTCCGGCTATATGTAGTTTCCCAAAATGTTACCACAAACCTGGAGGCACTTTAGATTCGCTATAATAAAAGTTTGCATTCACTTGAACTTGGAAACCCAAACCTGTTCCAGCATGGCAATTCCCCTGTGCACAAAGTGAGCTCCTTGAAGATCTGGTTCGCATGCTTTGGAGATGAAGATCTTGAGTGGCCTGCTATACAGCTCTGATCTCATCCCTACTAAACACTTTTGGGATGAATTGGAATGCTAACTGCACTCTAGGTCTCCTCACCTCCATCAGTACCTGCCTTTCGAACACAAATATCCATAAGCACACTCCAAAATCCAGTGGAACATCTTCCCAGAAGAGTTGAGGGAATTATAAAAGCAAATTGGGACTGAATATGGAAAAATCACATACCGTACTTATGACCAGGTGACCCAATACTTTTGGCAATAAACAGTAGTGTATGTACGTCTCAGCGTCTCGCACGCTCGGACACAGGACCCCAGATGAGACACGAACGCAAAACCTCTCATACTGTGTGTGGTTTCTATTTATTTTTAAATTCAGCAGATTTCTTTGATATTATCGGCTTTCTGAGATCACACCACCCTCGGGTACACGTGGACAGGAGTGTTATTTTTTATTTTTTTGACCTTCGAGAAAGCTCCAAGGAGATATTTAACCCCAAGCCATGCTGAGCAAAGCAGGAAAATAAAAAAAAACTGTCGGGGCCACCATTAAGCACCTTCCACATTAGCATCATTTACCTTCCCCAAGATGTTCATAAGCTCTGCAGGTCGAAGAAATGGATATTAATCGTAGTGAGATCAGAGCAGTGAAAAAGTGTGGGTTTGTTTGTTCCTCAACAAACAAAAAAAAAAAAGGCAGAGCAGCCGTCGCAAATCGCTAATCCATACGTGTCGTGACGGATCGCCCCGGCTTGCACTTATTCGCAGTGGGGATGAAAAATGAACTATTTAAAACGATTATAGAGACGCTTGTATGACATCAGGAGAAGCCACCGAATAAAGATTTCTTTATAGAAATATTACAAACTCATTTACCGGGCCTCCTTTCCGAATCAATAAGCCTGCGCATCTTATTTTGCGGATATTATATTGCTCTGTCCGATGTGGTCCGTCTAATGGGGGTAGTTAAAAGGCCACAATATGGTTATGGAATATTTCCCATCTCAGCAGATGACATAAGCCCAACTACCCAGAATGCGCTGGACGGCTAATCATTTAACCTTGGAGGGAACGTGTTTTATTGCATGGGCAAGATCCATTTCGGCTCACAAACATAGGAATGTGATTTACCTGTTTATTCAAGTCGGATTAAACCCGTTCAATCGTATTTAGTCTATGCAAAGCAAACTTTCCGCGGAGTCCACTCTCGGAAGCCCGGCACAGGATCCGCTTCTGGGACGCTTCATTTCCAATTTCGGATTATATCCGTGTTTGAAATTTGATCTTGCATGCAAGAAGGAGTTTGAAATAATGCGCTTTGTTTGTCGTGGTGCACTTTTATCTCGTCCATGAGAAGTTGTGTCTACTTGTGAGGAGTCAAGGTCAAACCGGGGCAGAAACAAAAAACAAAAAAAAGAAGACAAATCTGCGGCTCATTAAGGACCTTAGGCTTTTCTCAGCTGTATGTGAGAGTGTCAGGCTCTTGGCCCTTGTATCACCTTGCACCAGTTCCACTGGGGCTATACCCCTTCACACTCGACACGTTTTCTGTAAATGCATCTTTTTTTACTGGGTATGTGTGTAAAACCTGTCTGTTCAAACACAACTTTCCCACCGTCTTAACTTGCGTTTGAAATCTTCAGACCCGACATGTCAAACGCAGCGATACACAGTATGTAGCTGAGGTAATTATATGCGCATGAGCTCTTCCTACTCTCGCTTCTTCTAGGTGTGAGCGGTGTGGCTGCAATCCAGCCGGGAGTTTCAACGGCTCCTGCCACGCCGAGACAGGCCAGTGCCCGTGCAAGCTGTTCGTGACAGGCGAGAAATGTGAACTGTGTGTAGAAGGAGCGAGTCACATGGACCCGGCCAACCACTTGGGCTGCAGTAAAGGTCACAACTCGAACATTTTCATATGTCCCTCCATATGACTTAAGATCACGTAGCACCCTTTCAAATTTTTTTTGTCCTTGGCTGAGTTATGGTACGGTACCGGCACTTATAAATATTATATCCCCTGCGTTTTCACCCTGTTAACTCATGAAACACTGACCTGTTTGCTTTTTTTTCATGACATGGATCTGCCTTGTTTCTTAGTTATATATTTTGCTGGGACACATTCTTTCATGCATTTTATAGCCCTAATGTATCCATGGTCTTGAGGGGGGGAAATGCCACACTTAATGCCTCAGGCTTCCGCCCCCTACAAATCTGTTTTATTAAGTTAGTACATTTTAAGTGCACTGCATGTTTGGCCCAGGAAGTTCCCCCCCCTCCCCACGACCACCACCACCACCTTTTTATACACAGTCCATTTGTTTGCGTTTGTCAGCAGCGAGATCTTTAACCTTGCTGTTTTTACTTGTCGTTTTTCTTTTTTTTACCGTAACCCTAAAAACCATTAATCATGCTAATTTCTCTCTTCTCTTCACCTGGATTTTAGAGCCCAGACAACAACCTCCACCACTGGGCACTGTACTCAACGCTAGCACCATCGAGCTGAGCTGGAACCCCCCAGATTCACCCAACAGCAACTCCCTCACCTATACGCTTCTCCGGAATGAGGAGCCAGTCCATACCAGCTACCAGCAGCTGCCTTTCAGTTCGTACATTCAGTTTAATATCGTTATTCTTATATTATTAATATCGTTCTGTTAACAGCAAAATGTGGCCACAAAGCAGCTTTACAGAACTCCAAATCGCTCTAAAGAGCGAGCCAGAGGTGAAAAAAATTTATATGACAAGGCAGTGGAAGCTCATGGATTTCTGATCAGGAGTTTGTGAGTTTGAATCCTAGTACCACCAAGATATCAGGCCCTTGAGCAAGATAAAGATCCAGATAAAGGTGTCTGCTAAATTCCACAAACAGAACTGGAAATTGAAACATAAGGAAGCCTAGAGGGAATCGGGAAACGTTCTTCTTCCTGTTGATGCCACATAGCAGGATTCTTAAAACTCGTCAAACGTACTGTATAATGTAAAATCAAGCAGCACCATTAGCATTTTTTGAATACCAATCGAGGAATAACCATAGGACCACTCATCTATACACGTATGTATTACAATTTTTTTTCCAGTTGTTTGGAGCGTTTCTCAGATCAGAAAAGACATTCCCAAAACTGCTTGTTCAACATCCAGCTTTTATTGTCGTTTCACACATCACACCACACAACATAGAGCTACGTACAGAACACAGAGCTTAAAACTAAAGTGTATCGTGTGCAACCAGGGGCGCAATTAACAGTTTTATGGGGGGTATGCAAGACAGAATTTTGGGCCCCCATATATATATATATATATATATATATATATATATATATATATATATATATATATATATATATATATATATATCTTTCAGCTTCTCCCGTTAGGGGTCGCCACAGCGGATCCTCTGCATGTTTGATTTGGCACATGTTTTTACGCTGGATGCCCTTCCTAACGCAACCCTCCCCAATTTATCCGGGCTTGGGACTGGCACTGAGATGGCTGGGGATGGTTCCCTGACCGGGGATCGAAGCCGGGTCGCAGCGGTGAGAGCGCTGTATCTTAACCACGAGACCACCAGGGGATACAATGTTATATTATTAATAATAAAGTTAATATAGTTTAATTTTATTTACAGGGAATTTATTTTATTTTACCACAGTGTTATTATTTAAAATACAGTGGAACCCGGTTATGTCGATGTCCTAGGGGTTGCCAAAAAGCATCGAGATAACCGATGATCGAGATAAACGAAATTCAATATGGCGGCAATATATTAACGTGCTTGAAATTTCTTTATGTACCTGATGTGCGTTAATAAATGAGAATGTGCATGCACGTGTTTTTGGAGGGTTTTTTACACAACAGCGTTGCCGCGATTTGTTTGATGAAGGCATGCTATAAAAATGTACATACATGTTTTTTAACTGTCAGGAATCCACCTGTCACGCCCCCTTCGGAAGATGCTTTCTCGGCCGCTTTCTCTGAAGCTCCCGGCTTCAATCGTGCACATATGGTGCTCGTTTAGCATCATCACCAGCTCCTATTTAAACTTCCACACTCTCACCGTCCGTTATTGTTGGTATATGTTGGTTCACGGCGGTCGTTGTTATCGCTCATGCGTATCCCGGTACATGCCTTCCCACCGGCACGCTCTCCTACCAAGCGCGGCTTTCGCCTCCCGTTCATCGCATAACATTTAACAACAAAAGGCATATGTGCACTAACTAACAGCAGAGATTCACCAGTATACAATACAACACCTGTAGCATCTGTAAGGTTTGATTTTTCACTTAATAGGGTTGTCGAGATAAGTGGGTTCCACTGTATATGTGTGTATGTACGATAAAAAAAAAAAACTAATTGGAAAATGTTTAATTGATGATTGTGGGGCCCCCTAGCGTTGTCTTGGGCCCATATGCCTGGCATACTCTGCACCCCCCCTAACGGCGCCCCTGTGTGCAACCGAGTGCAAACAGTGCAGACAAATGACAACAGTGTAGGGCAGATACACAAATAAACAAAAACAAAATAGACCTACTGTATAATGTGTTACATTGATGTGTGTGAATTGAAATGAGTATTGAGTGTGTGTTTGAGTTCAGGTTTGTAGCAGCTCAGTAACACACAGTTTTCAGTTCAGTTTTAGTTCCAGTTCAGTTCTGTGTGTTGAGGAACCTGTTGGCTTGAGAAGAAAAAAACTGTTGCACAGTCTGGATTTGAGGCCCGACTGCTATAGAACCTCTTTCCTGATAGCAGGAGAGTGAAGCTCTCATTGACATAAATACTTACTTTTAAGAGATGAACTAGATTTTGAGAAACGTACAGGATTTTGCAAGAAATCCAATGTGCTGTTTGTACAAACTGTTTTAAGAAATGCACTTACTGCTTTGCAGATGTTAAGGATGATTAAAAAAAATAAAAATTAAAAATTAAAAAGGCAACTGAGAAAAACTGTAAATTTAAAGCTCCAGAAGATTGTTCTGGAAAGGTTTTGGGTTTGGAAGTTGAATTTAAAGGTATACTGGCGGAGACAAATGTTTAGAATCTTGTCAACAGTTAAAAGACAATAAAGTATTAGAGTTGCCATCACAAAGCCCTTAACCCGAAGCCCATTTATCCTTTGTGGATGCCTCTAGAAAAATGTGCCCAGGAAGGAATGGCCAAAAAATGGTGAGAAGTTTCCAGAAGGTCACCTCAAGCATGTGTAATGTGTGAAGTTATTCATTAGATGGTATTAACGACCTGCCTTAATTAACTGCTAAGCTATAAAATGTGTGTCCATCCATACCATGGTTCTCCTCTGTACAGGAATGCTGCACTTCACAGACACTGCTCTGTCTCCCTACACCTTCTACACCTACCGGCTCGTCGCCAGCAATGTCCACGGCAACACCAGCAGCTCCAGCGTCCTTCTTCGCACTCTGTCCTCTGTCCCTGATCTCAGTTACGTTCAGCTGAACATTGTGGGTCGTGTTAACCCTAGCAGCATTTCGTTCAACTGGACCGAGCTTCTGAACACCTCAGGCCCTGTAGAGCACTACATTTTGACTTCAGTGGAAGAACAGAGTGGAGAGGAGAAGCTTCATTATCAGGGCCTTGGATCAGAGGCTACGGTGGACTCCCTGAACCCATTCACGCGGTACATCTTCAACTTGCAGGCCTGCACTAACGGTGGTTGCGCTCGGACCGCCAACATCACCGTGGTTACAGCACAGGTTCCACCTCAGCGGCAGCCCGCACCGCGTGTGACCGCACTTTCCCAAACACAGCTACGAGTTGACTGGGAGCCACCGGCCATGCCAAACGGTAACGCAATATATACGCTATATACACTATATGAACAAAAGTATTGGGACACCTAACTTTCCCAGGCATATGTGGTTCTTTGTCAAACTGTTATCGCAAAGCTGAAGGCACACAATTGTACAGGATGCCTTTGGATGCAGTAGAATTACATTTTCCCTATGCTTGAACCGTGAGGCCCAAACCTGTTCCAGCAGCAGCTCCATTAAGGATATGCTTTTCATGGGTTGGAGTGGAAGATCAAATCAAATCAAATCAAATTTTATTTGACACATACACATACATACAGAGTCCGACATGCAGTGAAATGCTTTATACGACTGTCCGGCATTAAGGACTAGGATGGGGAGAAAAAATAAACAAAACAAAGAAAAAAAGAAGGCAGATAAATAAAGAGTATAAATTATGTAAAATATAAAATATATAAGATATAAAGATATATACAGTACAGACCAAAAGTTTGGACACACCTTCTTATTCAAAGAGTTTTCTTTATTTTCATGACTATGAAAATTGTAGATTCACACTGAAGGCATCAAAACTATGAATTAACACATGTGGAATTATATATGGAATTATATACATAACAAAAAAGTGTGAAACAACTAAAAAATGTCTATATTCTAGGTTCTTCAAAGTAGCCACCTTTTGCTTTGATTACTGCTCTGCACACTCTTGGCATTCTCTTGATGAGCTTCAAGAGGTAGTCACCTGAAATGGTCTTCCAACAGTCTTGAAGGAATTCCCCGAGAGATGCTTGGCACTTGTTGGCCCTTTTGCCTTCACTCTGCGGTCCAGCTCACCCCTAAACCATCTCGATTGGGTTCAGGTCCGGTGACTGTGGAGGCCAGGTCATCTGGTGCAGCACCCCATCACTCTCCTTCTTGGTCAAATAGCCCTTGATGCCTTCAGTGTGACTCTACAATTTTCATAGTCATGAAAATAAAGAAAACTCTTTGAATGAGAAGGTGTGTCCAAACATTTGGTCTGTACTGTATATATATATATATATATTTGTATTTGTTATCGGAGATGTATATGTATATGTGTGTGTGTGTGTGTGTGTGTGTGTGTGTGTGTGTGTGTGTGTGTGTGTGTGTGTGTGTGTGATTCTTAACTGTACACAAGTAGCTTTTTCGTGTATCTGTACTTTACTTAGTCATTTCCATCTGGAGAATTTTACTTTACACCATTTTAAAATTGAATATCTTTCTTTTTATGCATCTACATTTTGGGAAGCCGTAATAAATTATAGTACTTTGGATGCTTAAGTACATATGAAGGCAAATACTTTTGTACTTTGACTCAAGTGATAGTTTAAAAGGACACTTTACCGGAGTGTATCTCTGCTTTAACTTAAGAACATGGTTTGTGTAATTCATCCACTAATAGTTATAATTTTATAGGGACGAGGACACATGAATACACACTGAAGTGTATATAGTGATCAACGGGAGTCTTGGTGCATTGAAATACAGTACAGCGCTAAGAATCCACCGCATCCTCTTCAGCCCCATCATTACAATAATGAGAAACACCATTACAGAAATGCTATTTGATCTCTGCCCGGCTGGAAATTAATTCCTGGCAAACTTTAATCTGCATCCGAGAAGCTTGATTAAGGCTCGGCCCGCCACCCTGTTATAAACCAGCGGTATAAACCGGCGCGGAGCCTCGCGTCACACTTTAAGGCGGCCGATTTGCCGCACGCAATTACGCGCCAGCGCGAGTGCTGCAAAATGGCTTCCTGTGTATCAATGACTTTTAATGCCAGTTATCATGCTTTATCACAAATGAACTCATTAACACGGGCCATTATAAAGAACCCTTAGGAGAATTCTCCGAACAATTCGGCATTTCTTTTTTTTTTTTTTTATTGTGTCTATCTGATTGTCATTCTGGGAGCTCTGTCGTTTTGGGGCGGCGGAATCTAATTGCATGTTGTCAGTGGCTGGCTTTACATCACGATATCTCTTTTTTCCCAGTTAAGGCCTAGTGTAGAGAATTCTAACTGTACAATTACTGTCAATATGTAAACATCCATCACTGCTTTTTGTTTTTCAAGGTATAATTATCAGGTACGAGCTCTTTATGCAAGTGATCGATGAGTCGCTGGGAAACGCAACTGGTCCCAGCACTGATCGCAGGATTTTCCTCAGCAGCGGTTGGCTGGATTCGACTCAGAATTCCGACTCAGCCAACGAGAACGCCCTGAGTCCACCCGAGAGCAGCACGGTGGTGTCTGATCTGCAGCCCTTCACCGCATATCGCTTCAGAGTGCTCACTGTTAACATGGCCGGCAGCACTACGTCAGATTGGAGCACTGCTCGTACTGCAGAGGGAGGTTAGACTACACACACACACACACACACACACACACACATACACAAACACAAACACACACAATTCACTACAATAAAAACTACAACAAATATAAAGAATGCAGCTACTATTCTATTACTATGCAGTTTAATATTAGTGATGGGAAAATTGGATCATTTTATTGACTTGGTTCTTTGAAACTGAAACGAATCAAATCTTTTTTTGAGTCATTTAGTTCATTTTGTTCCTTTGATCAGAAATAAAATAAAATGTTACATTATCAATAAGCCGATTGCCCCCAGCACGTCTACATACACAAACTTTGACTATCTTTCCAATAAGTATGGTAGCTCCAGTAGATAAGGCGCTGGGTTACTGCTCAGAAGGTCTGGGGTTCAACCCCCGGTATCGCCAAGCTGCCACTCTTGGGCCCTTGAGCAAGGCCCTTAACCCTCTGTGCTCCAGGGGTGCCGTATCATGGCTGACCCTGTGCTGTGACCCCAGCTTTTGAGCAAGCTGGGCTATGCGAAGAACAAATTTCACTGTGCTGTAATGTATATGTGACAAATAAAGGCTGTTCTTGTTCTATAATGATTTTCCAAACTTTGTGGTAACAGTTTGGAAAAGAACCACATATGGCAGGAAAGGTCAAGTGTAGATTATAGGTGGTATGCAGACATACTGAAAGATGCCAGTACAATTTTTTACTATCAGATAATGTTATCTTTTAACATTGTTTCATTTTCTCATTTGTGATCTGGTATTCACCTGATATTCACCCTTTTTTGTTAGCGATTGTGATCCAATGTTTATCTATGCATTTGGAAACACACTACTACCTCTGTGTCCTCTTTTGGTGTTGCTTTCAGTGTATGAATCACGAAGCGCTGAGGAGCTGAATAGAAGTGAACTCATCACAATGCTGTAATTGTGTGTCCTCTCCCCAACAGTGCCGGAGTACATGAGCCCCCCTCGGGTGTCTCCGGTGTCTTCGTCTTCACTTCGAGTGAGCTGGGAGACACCACGGGAGCGGGACGTCCGGGGGGTGGTGACCTCATACCGGGTGAGCCTTTGCCAAGAGCGGACCTCCAACCCATTCACCCCTCCTATAGTGACACAGGTAAAGCTTTCCGCATTAACACTGACACAGGCGGTGCTTGCGATGGAAACTTAGATCATCTTAGATCATATAGCAGTGCTAATTTGGATTTATCAAAAAGTGGCAATGGATCAGGCCAGAAATGTATGAACACGAATGTATTTATGCATCGTTTAAAAAGAATTTTCTGTTCACTTAAGATTTGCACTATTTGACATTTGACTATTACAGAAATAAATAAATCAACAATTTTCTTGCACAGATTTCTTTTTATTTTATTGCACAGTAGGGAGAGCATTGAAGTGTTCATGACTCTTAGAAGATCGAACAAACGTTTAATAAAGAACAAAGATGCCTGAAACATCGTGCATTTTTTTCTGTATAAAACTTTGTAACAATTAAAGAAAAATAAAAATAGCAAATTATTTTCAAAAAGTAATTCTGCCCTGTACTCAGGGCTACAATCATGGCAACAAGAATAAAATCATTTGAATACCTTATAAAATTCAACCATAGTGTTTTTTCCCCATAATAATGATATATAAAATAAATGTCTCTATATAGTAATCATTCATGAAATACCACTATAGTAATACATCGAAAATTTGGGTGAAATCAGCAAACCCTGCTGCTCTTCTGGATCTTTTGATTTGATCGGTTCTGAACAACACACAGCATGTACTTAAGATATTTACATAAACTGATTTCTTTCAAGGATAAAGCGATAGTAGCAGGAGGTTCTTCATTCCTTTGTTGCTTGTAAAAGAGTAAGAAGCGAAGCGCTTAAAAGCCATTGCACACTGGTCACTGCTTTGCCTTTTACATTTGTGTTTGCACTTTGCTCTTTGCTCATACCTGGGCCTGTATGCATGCAGTGGTCTCTTCGGTCCAGAAAGCTTCTTTCGTTCAGTGATGTGGAAAAATGTGTGTGTGAAATAAAGGTTAAATAAGGGCTTAGCATTGTGGACTGTTCACTGGAGAATAACTGTGTGTCAGGATGTCCAGCATTTGTAGTTTCAAACCGATTTGATCAACTTCCTAAACAATATTCCTTTTAATGTGGATTTTGTTATCGGAGATTTTAATAATGGTGATCATAATTTTCATCACCTAGAGATACACTATATTGTCAAAAGTATTGGGCCACCTGGTCATAAGTAGTCAAGTATGGTATGTGATTTTTGATAATTGCATTCCACATTTAGTTCCACTAGATTTTGGAGTGTGCTTATGGATATTCTTGTTCACAAGGGTATTACGAAAGGCAGGTACTGATGAAGGTGAGAAGACCTGGGGTGCAGTCAGCGTTCCAATTCATCCCAAAGGTGATCAATAGGGATTAGATCAGAGCTCTATAGCATCAAGATCTTCCTCTCCAAAAGCATGTAAACCAGATCTTCAAGGAGCTCACTTTGTGCATCTCCATGCTGGAACAGTTTTCATGTGAATGCAAAATTTTATTATGGCGCATCCATACAACTGAAAAGGTCCCTGGTGGTCTAGTGGTAAGAAGGCGGCGCTCTCACTGCTGCGGCCCGGGTTCGATCCCCGGTCAGGGAACCAACCCCAGCCCCTCTTAGTTCCAGTCCCAAGCCCGGATAAATAGGTATGGATAAATCAAACATGTGGATGATCCGCTGTGGCGCCCCCTAATGGGAGAAGCCGAAAGAAAGTTTTATTCAATTAACTGAGTGCATCCAGATTTGTGGTAACAGTTTGGAAAAGAACCACATATAGCAGGAAAGTTTAGGTGACCCAATACTTTTGGCAATATAGTGTGTATGTAGTTGAATTTCTTTTGACATGTCAGGTCATCTGGGTATGACGAGCTACAGCAGGCTCACCCTCAACCATGCAGAGTAAGTGGGATATGTGTGAATGTATCTGTGTAAGTGTATGTATAATACATGTTGTGTATGTGTGGGATTCCCAGCTGTTGTACAACGCCTCAGCAGACGAGCGGAGCTACACCGTGACAGGACTGAACAGCTACGAGGTCTACAGCTTCACTGTGACGCTGTGTAACACACTGGGGTGTGTGAGCAGTCTTCCTGCTTCAGGACGGACCCATCCTTCAGGTTAATAGATATAATAGACTAAAGATACGATTTATATATTAATAATATATATTTCATGATTTCCTTAGCTCTGAAGGATAACTAATGAAATCATGAAATATATATTATTAATATATACATTTTTACAATGTAAATATAAGTACACTTCAGTACTTGTTTCATCTCTTCTACATTGTTGTCTCTGGAAAGAAAAAAAAAACGCTTATTTCCGATTTGTTTAGATTTAAAAACATTGGGTGCTGTTTATGAAGCAGGATATGAAATAATTTATATTTACGAATCATATACACAAGAAATCTGGTGCACATGAAAATTGCTTCATATCAGCCTCATTTTTGGTAAAAACCAAAGCAAAACTAAAAACCTGCTAGTTTAAGCAGTGGGTTGGTGTGGGAGAACCTGGGCAGGTTGAACACAAGTCACGCAGCTCTTTCAGTAGCGTTCAGCAGAAAGTTGCAGTAGTCCAGTCTTGAAATGACAAAAGACTGAACAAGCATCTGAGCAACCTGTGTGGATAAAAATTGTCGAATACTTTTGATGTTGTAGACAGGAAACGGTCTAGATGAGTCACATTAGCAACATGTGAGAAGAAGGACAGTTGATCATCCATAGTTACCTTGAGGTTGCGAGCGGTTTCTAAAGGGGGGAGCGGAGAGTTATGAAAAGATATTCTGAGATCCTGACCTGGAGATGAATCACCTGGGATGACCAGCAGTTCAGTTTTAGTTGATGAGCACTTATTCAAGAAGATGTGTCCGCCATGCATGCTGAGATCCGAGAAGAAGCTGGGGTATTTTTAAATGCACTTTTTTTGAATGCACTTTTAATGCACTCTAACGAGTTTAAGAAAATATCAGTGCTGTATTGTAGGTCTTGCTTATTATTATACCAACATATATTAGCGTTGTGCATCTCCATAACTGAGGCCGATGCGATTCGCATCTCGATGCATAGCCAACGATACGATACTTAAAAGATACATATGAAGCAGTTACTGAAGCGATATTAGAAGATTTCCCCCATTACGATGCAGTGCGATCACTTTTATTTCTTTGATTCAGACAGACAGCAAATCATAAATTTACTTAAGGACCTTCTGACTTCTGATGCATGGCCCTTTCACAAACAGGACTTAAAAAAATAAGATTCAGGAAGACACAGCTCTACCTCTGCCATGTAAATCTTTATTCTATGTGACTCTCAGGACACGCCTCGGCCTCCGTAGTGTTGTGATATGCCATATTCAAGTAGCAGCTATATTCCAGTGCTGAGAGAACGTGCTCGAGATACAGTTTAGTGAGGAGAAATCGATCCACATATCAAATATTGGTCACAAATTATTGGTCACTTTCTAAATAATAAAAGTATAGCACATCTACTAATTATATATAAATAAATCGGAATGTGGAAAAACAATGCATCGTGATATAGATGCCAAATTGTATACAATGCACACTTTTTAAAATAGATGCATCACATCGTAACCTTTTATGCCAATGTACCGAATGTGAATCGTTTTATATATATATATTTCTATATTTATATTATATTAATATTTTTCACCAAAAGCAAATGAGCCGCGTCAGGACCGAGCGCTGATGTGAACAAACTCTTGATGTCTTTCCCAACGTTTTCGATTCGATGAGTCAAAGTACAGTGTAGAAAGCAACATATAAAAAGTAATAGACTACATTCTAGCCAAAAATAACTCCAGAGTGAAGGTTGTCAGGGATAAGCTGAGGATAGAGAGAGATTGCTACAGTGGCTTAGGATGACACTCGCTATGAACAGTCCTTCAGTGAACGGTTGACGATCTTAACAATGGTGGAATTACGATAAACGGACTTTCGGTGTCACCCAGATGAGGATGGGTTTTCTTATTGAGTCTGGAATCTTCATTATTGACATTCAAGATGCCAAACTTTTATTAATTTACCAAAAAAATTAATCAAAGCTTAATAAAAATTGAAGCTGGACAGATGATGCCAACTGGTTTAACCATTTTGCATTTAATGACTTATGTAATGAACTGATGCCGAGTTGTTTTCGGGGTTAAAACTATTCAAGTGAAAACCAGTATAATATATTTTGATCATAAAAACTGACAATGTAGGAAACAGTTGAACACGATCGATGAAAGGAATGTACCAAAAATTTTACAAAACAGGTGAAATATGTTGTGGCTCCTTTAAGAGCAAAGCGGCCTTTTTTTTTTAATAGCCTGCCGTCGCATTTTCCCGCTATTACTGCATGTGTGCAAGACCGAGGAATATGTCCTTATTATTTTCTGATGCTCATTTCTAAGTTTCTTTGACTAACCCGTAACGCTGTTGCCAAGAAAAATCAAAAAGCACGAGTTTTGGAAACCTGTCTGTGCTTATATGATTTCTGTTGCAACTGGAGTTAGCGAGCTCTCCCTTCACCCAGACTCAACACGTTACAACGGCTTGTATCTAAACAGTAGCCGACCAAGAAAGTAATTGTTCACTGTCTTCCTCCTTCCTTTCACAACAATTTTTCTCGAGAGTTTATCTTTTGGCATCGTCATGCGTTTAAAAATCACCATCGGTGACGCTTTTCTCCCGATGCCGTGCAGCTCAGAACACAGGTGAAGTGCGCTTTTTCATGCCCGGTTGTTTTCAGCATGACGAATAATTTGGTTCTTTGGCGTAAAGTTTGTGAAACCGGGAAAAACCCAGGAAAAATCCATATATTAGCCGCTTCGTTGTTTAAGCCGCGGGGTTCAAAGCGTGGGGAAAAAAGTAGCGGCTTATAGTCCGGAAAATACGGTAATATTCTTGTAAAAATATCAGATCCCTGATGCATATTTAAAAGCCAAATGTTGCCATTGCCAAATATTGACTGGTTTTTAATTAAGTGCTGTTTATCGCTCTTTTGCGGATTTCATTCTTTTAAAAAATACCATTATCTATACATTAGCGTTTTTTCACATATCCAGTCCATATCGGGTTTCCTGAATGAATCCTCTGATACGATCTGGTGAGCTGAAAAATTCATAACAACTATAACAACCCTTTTAAGGCACGATGCTGTTTGTGTGTGTGTGTGTATGTGTGTGTTTTTATACTATATACCCGAAACCAAATTACGAGCCTAAAATTGGGACAAGTTATTCTTAATCAAGTGTGTGTGTTTGTGAACGCGTCGTGTGTTAATTCCGTCTGTGTTATTAGGTGTTAATTTTCCTATCTGAATATTAATGAAGTGCCTGTAATTGAACATGTCCATCATCACTTTGTTTAAAGGCCAGCACCGAGCTGCCGAGGGACACACCGGGACCCGCCTGTGGCACCTTTAATTCTCGTCCCCACGCCAGGAAGGCGTGCAAACTCAAAAACGGGAAAGGCTGTTCATCCCTGAGGAATACGAACGAAACCTATTTGAGATTTACTCTCCGGTTATCTTTCCTATTTTGCTACTTTTGGAAGCGGGTGAGAGAAAGTTGGGAGAAATTGGTTCAGGCATTCAGACAGATTAGGAAAGTATGTCATCAAGCCGTTTTCATTGTTAGGACATACATTTTAAATGTTGCCTCTTTCTCTCTCCCTCTCTTTCTTTTGTTCCACCGAGACATTCATTCCAGCCTGAAGCGACTTTCTCGTTTTCTTCCTTTCTTTCCTCCTCCTTTCCCCGTCCTTATTAACCATCTCCGTCTCACCTCGCATGATGACTTAATGACTCCGTCGCCCCTCCTGCCGGAGTTCGACTCTCACCTCGTACGCTCGTCCCGTTCGCCGGCAGTAAAAACAATTTACTGTTAATTACAAGGAGAAAAATGTGCTGGCGAGCTCCTCATGAACACCATGAATCAAGCAGCACTCGTGGAGGTTTATACGGAATATGTAAGTAGGACGAATTAGTGGGGTTTAATAACAGAGGCACAAATCACACAGGCTTCGAGGGCCCTTAATTGATACTGCGGGAAATGACGGACATGAATCCGTCACTCGCTTGGCGCCACGGGAAGATATGTTCGGCGCAATATGCTGCCGCGGATGTTATCTCTTCCTCCGTACGACAGACCGCGCCGCGTCCGGGGATCTGCGCCCTCCGTTCGCTTAAGTGTGCTTTCGGGAAATCGAATGAGCAACACGTTTTTGTTCTGTTGCTCAAACGTGCTTCGAAACGACATCTTTTTTTCTACTCATTTACTTTTTTCTTATAGTTGTCCCACACACACACACATATACACACACACATATACACACTTTGGCCCACTTTGAGCGCGTGTCTCTTTTATCCTTGTCCCAGACCCATTCAGTAACTGTGACAGGACTTCGATGTTGATGATTGCAATTTATGTCATCCTTACTTTGTTTTTACGACGCACCGTATACACAGCGGCCGGCGTTTTCATACAGATGCGCCATTACACAGAATTACCATCTGTTCGAACCGAGCAGGCAGCAGCTGCTTCCTCTGGGTTGGTGAAAATGGTGGCGTAAGAAAGTACAAGCATCGGGGAACGAGCTTTATCCAGGGATTTAATCGCGTTTGCCGATTAGGTTTAAAGACTTGTATGCACAGGAATGAAGAGTGAAACAATGCTGGGTGGAATTTAAATTAAAAAAAAAAACATTAAAAGGATAAAAGCAGAACAGCAAATCAGGAAACACACAACAGCAAAACTATAACGTAAAAACAGAATTTTTTTTTAGCTTCGCCTCAACAAAACATAGTCCTGTCTCTCAGCCTTTCTTCAGTTCTTTGGTGATTGCTCCGATTCACATTTTCCGTCGCAATTTCATCTCCAGCTCCTTATATACTAATCAATAATAATCAATCAGGATATAGATACAGTATCGTTTTATAGTATTATCAGATTTACATCACTGATCATTGGCTGAAGTCGAACACACCCTATGATGGTGGTTTGGTGTCCTCATGGTGGCGTGCAGTGTTGGGCAGTAACATGTTTTGACAGTAACTAATACTGTAACGCGTTACTTTTTAAATAAAGTAACTTTGTTACCGTTACCATATGGTGCGTTACCTATTACTTTTTTAAATGAATGAATTTGGGCTGAAGTGTAGCCTACAGTCTAACCTGTTTACAGCAGCGATGCATTGTAGGAATGGTGGCTAAACCACTGTTAACACGAAGAAGATGCACTGTGGGCGTGTCTCCGTTTATTCAGGTCTGTGCGGGAGTAACGGCGAGTCGAGTCGAGAGCAAGACGAGTTTCTCAAAGTGGAAATAGGCTCATTATTTCACTTTAGTTGAGCATAAAGACAAAAACGATTTGGTTAAATGTAAGCTGTGTCTTTCTGGTTCGAAGGTCATATCTACTGCGATAAACAGCAACTCCAATCCGTCGAAGCTCCTCCAGAAACTCCATGCCTCGACGAAGCTAGAAGCTAGAAGCTAACCCGGTGTTCTGTTGTATATTGTTGATAGTTTTCATACTTAAGCTGTGAAAGGAACATTTTTAAGAGCTCAACACAACAGCTTTTATGATGCAGAAGCCACTTTAGTTTTTGATTGTGAATATATTATTCAGCTTGTTTTGTTATTTATTTCAGAAATCCTTGTGATATATTCAGTTTGTGCTGCTCTGACTTTAATAAAATAGTGTTTAAAAATGACTTTGTGTTTAAGTCAGTTTTGTGTTTGTATAGACCATAACGCATAAAAGGGCATTAATGGGAACATTAAAGAACGTTCTTTAAAAAAGTAACTAAAAAATTACTTTTAACAGTAACGCATTACTTTTTGGTGTAAGTAATCAACAAAGTAACGGAGTTACTTTTTAAATGAAGTAACGAGTAACTGTAACTAGTTACTATTTTTAGTAACTAACACAACTCTGGTGGCGTTTGTGTATGAGTGTGTGTTTTATTTTTTTATTTAAAATGGCTGCTGTTTCCCTTTGATGATTCACGAAAATAAGTCAGTAATGACTCAATAAAAAATTCTGTCACTCCGTCAATTTGTTGTAACCTTTTGTAAAAAATTGTGATTGCGCCACGATTGCGGGTTTCTAACACGTACGCCGTGCGACGTAAAAAAATCGACAGCGGGACGATATTTGCGAGGACCTCGGCTGTCAGTCCAGGAGATCCCCGGTCACCGCTAAAAAGCATAATAACTCTTTTTTTTTTTAACGCACCGCCGAGGGCAAGGATTGCGTAAGCCTTACGGAATGTTAACAAGGAAATCCAGACTGACGTTATCGATCGCTTTGTAAAGCGAACAGCTAATCAAGAGTTGATGGTAATGTTTTATGTATATTACAAGCCATAAAGGGAAGAGGTACATGTGTACACATCGCATTGACTTGAACTGTGCCATGCATATTTCTCCCTCTCTGGAAGGTTGGGGCAATTATGCATAAATCAATACTTCCCCCAGTTACAGAAATGCTGCAGGTGAAGGGGATACACAGCGAAATAGATGATAATACAGAAAATCTTAGTGAAAGAGCCGGACTTGTTTGGCCTCAACGTTAGAATGAGAATATTTGCAAATTGCTGAAATCAGTCCAGGAAATATGAATCATGTTGAGTATTTCATGATTCTTCTTTATGATAAATAAAATCTCATCGCACATTAGGCTGAAAATTGGATTCTGTAAATAAACGCTCGTCAAACGCAATAAAATCGTGAATACGGAGAGACTGGAAATACGGGTGAAATATTGAAATTCCACTACAGATACCGTTACAACCCATTAAACCCATTGCTCAACAGTTTCCATTATGATCCACTGTATGTTTTTCATTGTCATCAAACCAGTGTAGGATCCAACATGCGATCTATAAGCTACAGATCATATCCTATTGGTGCTTAATGGTATCCATTAGACAAAACATGCCACCAATATAATCTAACATATTACAAGAAGAAACTCAAATCCGATAAAACCAATAAAATTCCTATTCTAACATTAAAACCATTTACTTAACCATTTTTATGGTGAAAAAATAAACCAGTGTAGAAAGTTACTTTGTGCTTCAATGGTGTCCAGTAGCTTCCAAACGTGTCCTGTTGGTGCTTAATGGTATCCACTAAACAAAACATGCCCACAGGGTTACAAAATTCCGATTACTATTGC
Source organism: Silurus meridionalis (assembly GCF_014805685.1). Taxonomy (NCBI): domain Eukaryota; kingdom Metazoa; phylum Chordata; class Actinopteri; order Siluriformes; family Siluridae; genus Silurus; species Silurus meridionalis. Next base: position 5,224,791 of record NC_060891.1, read on the forward strand.
AATTCTCATTATAACCAATAAAACCATTACAAAGTATTAAGGCAGTTATATATTTTTGTAATGAAGTAAAATAATTCCCAGACCTGATTAGTGTTGTCTAGTGCAGAAAATAGGTAGAGTGCTAAGAAAAAAGTGTTTTTGAAGAACAAATAAGGTCTGTTTGGAAGTCCCTCCTATGTAAATGCCATGGACCTCTGTGTCATGAATGGTTGCCATCCTCTATACCTCAATACTCTGAACTTGTATTAATAACCGCATAAAAAAAGGCCCCAGTACCGATCCTGGTCCTCTCGCCTCTTCTGTGCCACTTCAAGCTTCCTCTACTCTACCGTTTTTTTCCCACCTGTACCTAAGTCCAAAAGCGATGAGGGTCTGTCAGGACTTCACTCGAAACCTATTAAATCAGCACGGGGAGTTTGAAATATCAGGGTTTCAATTATATAGACTCGAGTGTTATTGATTAGAGGTAATTTATGAACCGCTTGGCACCAGACCTTCGAAGACAACACATTCATTTTCTATAGAGGGCTTTTATTAGTGGCGCTGGTTGGGCTTGGCTACTGGCCGAAGTCGACTAAATGCACTGCAAATGTGTCAGTTCATGATCGTTTGACTCCTTTAAGGCTGTATTTAGACCCCATTTGAAACATTTCAGCAGTGTGTATGGCCTTTATGTCTAAAAAACAAAACCTTCTTATTCTACTGACAGCACCGGCAGGGTTAAAGGCCCCCAGACTGAAGCCTTTAAACATGACGGCGATGGAGATCATGTGGGCTCCTCCAGCTGAGCTGAACGGTCCTCCACCTGTCTACTACGTCGAAAGGACCGACGTATCCTTCTCAGATGCAGAGGGCCACGTCATCAGAGGAAGACGCTTCACCGGGACGGGCTACTACCTCTTTCCCAGCTCTACACTACTTGTTAACACCGACTTCACAGGTCAGAAAAGTAACAGAATGCAGAGTTGATACTTTAGTCCATTACAAATTGTTTTTATTTTAATGGTCATGCCACCTAATTACCAAATCACACTTGTGTGTGTGTGTGTGTGTGTGTGTGTGTGTGTGTGTGTGTGTGCCCACTAACACAGTTTTGATTCTACTCTCAATCTCTGTAAGAGCCAAATAAATTAATGACTTCCCCCGATTAGACAAAGGGCAATTATACTTTTGTTTACGAACATAATTGGTAAAATTGAGTTCCAAATGAATATAGGTTATGCTTCATCTGCTGGTGCGAGAAGAAAAAAAAAGAAAACTGCTGCCATTCGTTGACATAATTTCCATTTGAATCCTTTAATGTATGCAAGGATCAATTGCTCTAAATCATCAGGTTGGTCAGTTAGACGGTGTAAAAAACAGAGCCCAACAGCAAATGACCTCATTTCTATAGCCGCATCAGCAAGGCGGTAGGTTCTGTGAATGAAATCCTAGTAAAGGTCAATTAACAGTTTGCTGCTGTAATCATGCTAACCGCCTCCTACTTATTTTTCATTAATTATTAATCTCATTAGCATGCCGGGTTAATTATCCTTTTGTCTCTCCATAGGCTTTTATATGCAAGTAAGTATAGAGGGTTTTTTTGTAAATTTGGCAACCAAATAATAGAATAAAATGTATATATTATATATACATTTTATATATATATATATATATATATATATATATATATATATATATATATATATATATATATATATATATTGCCAAAAGTATTGGGTCACCTGGTCATAGGTACGGTATGTGATTTTTGATCATTGCATTCCACATTCAGTCCCAATTTGCTCTTATAATTCCCTCCACTCTTCTGGGAAGATGTTTCACTAGATTTTGGAGTGCGCTTATGGATATTTGTGTTCATCAGCCACAAGGGTATTACGAAAGGCAGGTACTGATGTAGGTGTGGTGAGGAGGCCTGGGGCTGAAGTCAGCGTTCCAATTCATCCCAAAAGTGTTTAGTAGGGATGAGATCAGAGCTCTATAGCAGGACACTCAAGATCATTGCTCTCCAAAGCATGTAAACCAGATCTTCAAAAAGCTTACTTTGTGCACAGGGGCATTGCCATGCTAGAACAGGTTTGGGTTTCCAAGTTCGAGTGAATGCTTTTTTATTATAGTGCATCTAAAGACGTCCTGTACAATTGAGTGCCTCCAGGATTGTGGTTATAGTTTGGGAAAGAACCACATATAGCAGGAAAGGTCAGGTGACCCAATACTTTTGTCAATATAGTGTTTGTGTATATATTCTGATCACATGCCTTACCAGAAGCATACAATTTTCGGTGAAACTGACCCGATCTGCTACAGAAACGTTTGACATATTAGGTGTTTTAAGTGACACAGCTCTTCAAGAGCGAAAGAACTTCACTGGAAGACGATGAGAGACCTTTAACGAGCTCAACCCCTAAACATATTTGCGTGATGATCGTGGGAGGACAATCCGCATGATCTCACTTCCGCACCCACCCCGCTCGCCAGATATGGCTCCTCCCGACTTCGACCTCTTCCCGAGGATAAAGATCGAGCTCGATTTGCAGAAAGTGCTTGACACGCTTCGATAAGAAGACTTCCAGAACACATTCCAGAAGTGGCAGGAACGCTGGGGGCGCTGTATTGCTGTGCAAGGGGACTATTTTGTGTACATGTAGATAAATAAAGTATTTTCTTGTAACCAGAGCTAGTCTCGATACTTCAGGATACTACTCTATATATAAATGTCATCTGTGCTCGGTCTTGTCCTGTTTAGCAGCGAACGCAGATGACGAAGAGACTCCACTGCCTTGCACTTGTTTGTTTGTTTTTTCTCCCAGATAATGTATTATGCCGAACATCCACTAAATGGTTTTATGGTTTCACACAGAAATAAATGACCCTGTATGACCTTGTAGTTTAGGAAATGAATTGCCATTTTCTTAGTCTCACACCCCCATCACCCCCCACCCAACTTTATTAACATTTAGCACTGCAGTTTCCATTTTTTATTATTTTTTTTTTTCTTAAATAATGACAAACGGATAAATCTTTATAAATCAAGCCCGGAGTTGAGTTCAGCTGACTCTCTAATTGATCAATGACTGCAGTCAAAGTGGAGAGCTCGTCCTTGGGCCCGCTGGCGTTATAAATGGCCTCAGACTAATGAAGGACCCGGAGAACAGCGGCGACATTCCCGTCGGCTCGTATCTTCAGCCGATCCGCCCCTTTAAATATCGCATGTTGACGTCCTCGATTGCTTACGGAAGGATTTGGAACGAGGCCAGGCCCAATCCGTTTGCTTGTCGGTCACGGGGCAAAAACAAGTATCGAGTAGCAGGATGAGGAAAAACATTACGATTTCTCCAGCAAAAAAAAAAAAAAAACAAGCTGTTCTTATCGAGCTCGCAGGGGACTGGATAAATGTGAGCGAAGAACTCAATGGCTGAAATGAGGCATAATGAAATGAACAAGCGACATGCTCAGGGACAAAATCCTCGCTGTAATATTGAAATCAAGCCAAAGCAAGGCATTAAACAAAAATCAATGGTCATCTAATTTGGAGCCTTAAATGATTTTGTCAGTGCACAACTCCCAACAAATCAAAGAGCGAACAAGATTTAAAAAAAAAAAAAAAAAAGGAAAAAAGCAATATCATTGCAGAGGATTGATCTGCATCTTAATCCTCATTGATGTGTTATGGCAGGGACTGTCTTGAGCCCCGGTGAAGAATCTCAGCCTGGACGCAAACTAGAAACCGTGTCTTATGCATAATAATGCACTCTTTCATACATTTCTATTTTTTTGTTCCTTCATTTTACTCGTAATGAAGTGTATTAACTGCTGCGGCTGCCTTTGAAGTGTCACATTTCTCTCTTTATCTTTATAGAATCTGAATGTTAAGTGGTTGCGCACACTTTTAAAAAATGTTTCCACCCTTGAAGGTCTACAAAGGGGTCAAGATCAGTAAATGTTCTTTTTTTTTTCACCTAGTACAAGCGTTAGGAGCCGGAAATCTGAAATATTACGAATGATTTTCTTTAAATAATTTGATTTATTGTCAAGCGGCCTCATTGTGTGAAATCTGAGGGGAAACTTTGCACAGACATCATTAGTTTTTTCCCCCCATTTAAAGATTAATCATGAAAAGCTCTGGCTCTTTAATTCTGTAATTTGTATATTTAATGGGGTGCTGCAGAATCTATGACAGTAATTAGCATTCGCTAAAAACTCATTAATACGCAACAACTTGATTAATGCCGCAATAATGCTAACATGACTGAAGTTATTCAGGTTATGTATTAAGCAGATTAAATCCAAATGGCCTTGTTTGTTCTACTTATATTATGTTTTTTTTTTTTTTCGCTCGGGTTTTTCCTTGATTTTTTTTGTTGTTGTTATTATTGCTGCTCGGCACTTTACGGATCGTCGGAATTGTTCAAATAACAAGTTTGGACTGTCGCTTCGGTATATGTTGTGGCAAATTTTACATATTTAATACAATAGACAGTACAGTATGGTTCAAAAAACTACTTTGTTTCTGTGAAATGAAGTGTATGATGCTCTTTTTACCCCTAATCTACTCCTCATTTTTTTTTCTCTCAATGGAAATTTATCACTGGCCTCTACAGATACATTTCGTGCCACGATACGCAAATAAAATGCATTGCTTGGTTTAAAAACTCTTTCGTTATCGATCTAGCATATTCGATAGCGTTTTTAACGATTGACATTGTTGCAAAGTAGCTTAAAAGAGATAAATAGGATATGAAATAGGAATTTATGTGTTACCGCCTATAAGTTCATCCTCAATGAATGAACCAGTGGCAACATTGTCAAGGAAAAAACTTATAAGCATTGTTATAAATTATAAGCAGTGGTGGAGGAAGTACTTCAGTAGAAGTAGAGATACAGTTAAAAATGTCTCCAGTAAAAGTAAAAGTGCTCCATACTTTTGAAAATTTGCATTCAAATGTACTTAAGCATCCAAAGTACTATGATTTATTATGGCTATAATGTTCCTATGATCATTGTTACTCAATCAACTCAGTTTATGTGAAAAGACTCTGTTACTCTTAGAACATCAATCTATCAATAGAACAATATTAATTATTCAAACACTGATTGATATCTTTTTCCAGTGTTTTTCAGTTTCTTTTGAGCGTTTCTTAGATCAGAAATCAAATTCTCAAAATGACTTGTTCAACCTCCACATCATGGAGTCACTTGTGCACATCATAAAAGCAATTTTTAGTTGCTTTGATCAAATCGCAAACTCTTTTAATGGATTGTGTACAATCATCTGCAGTTTCCTACATTATCAGTTGTTTATGTTGATCAAAATATATTATACTGATTCTCACCTGAATGGTTTCAACCCCCAAAACATCTCAGCATCAGTTCAATAGAGAAGTCATTAAATGCAATATGGTTCAACCAGCTGTCAGAATCTGTCCATCTTAAATTTCTATTCAACTTTTTTTTTTTTTATTAAATTGATGAATTGTGCAGATGAATCTTGAATGTTACTAATGATGCCGAGTGTACGGCATCAAGATCAACCAATGATCAACTAGATCTCTAAAAATAGGTCAAAGGTGAATCTTGTGAACCTTCAGTTTGGTGAGCAAATACTGACAGAGCAAAACTCTGTCATTTGTGCTGTTGAAATTCATAGCTGCCAAACAGAAGAAATTCAGCCTTGTACATTTTCAATGACTGTACTTTATATTAGGGCTTCAACTATCGATTATTTTAGTAATCCAGTATTCTATTGTTTAGTCCATTGATTAACCAAGCAGTTGAATAAAAAGTGCTTTTTCTTGGTTAAAGAGCAATACTAGTTTCAATTCAGTTCAATTCATTTTTATTTGTATAGCACTTTTAACAATGAACATTGTCTCAAAGCAGCTTCACACAGATAATGTGGTGATAAAAATGACTAAAATGACTAAGATGTTCTTTATAAGTGTAAGTTTGTCCCTGATGAGCGAGCCGGTGGCGACTGTGGCAAGGAAAAACTCCCTGAGATGGCATAAGGAAGAAACCTTGAGAGGAACCAGACTCAAGAGGAAACTCAAGCTCATCTGGGTTGCACCGAATGTCCATTTATTACAGATATACGATGTTGCGGGGTACAGTGATAGTGTCCAGAAGCAAACTGTAGTCTTGAGTCAATGTAGCAGACTGCTGACATTACCTACAGTCCAAATCCAAATCCTTAAAGCTCTTGTTCTTACTCCGGAAACCCCAGGGCGGTGATTAGAAACCATCTCCAGCTGCACAGAGTCACCTCCAATCTAAGAGGACACTATCCGGAGGCAGGCCTGGACGAATTGGGCAGACCCGAGATGGGGAGAGGGGCAGGAACAGTGGTCACTGGATCTTTAGGATCATGTTTAAAATGAACAAGTCATTTGTTTTGTTTTTTAGAAAAATTATTATTTTATTGGTGAAAACTAAACCATATTAAACCCCAAACTATATTAGGTCAAAATGCAAATACATACGAAAAAAACGTTTTTATTTATAAATTAAAAGGAATGACTGATTTGCAAAATGTAGTTGAGCTAAAAGTAAGATTTTTGACTTAAGTTAAAGTAAAAGTCTCCTCAAATGGAAATAGTTCAGTAGAGTGCAGATACGCAAAAAAAATACTTAGGTACAGTAACATAACATTTACTTTATTACTGTCCACCACTTGTTATAAGGAAGTAACTTAGACAGGAACCAGATTCAACATGTAACCTATCCACATAATTTATATTTCAATATCATTCAGTAACAGCATTTGTTGAACTCTTTCCACTTATTCCACTGATCCACTATATAACTTTCTTTCGGCTTCTCCCATTAGGGGTTGCCACAGCGGATCATCCGTATTTATGATCCGCATGTTTGATTTGGCACATGTTTTTATGCTGGATGCCCTTCCTAATGAAACCCTCCCCATTTATCTGGGCTTGGGACCGGCTTGTAAAACCCTAATGGCTGGGGTCGATTCCCTGATCGGGGCTCGAACCCGGGCCGCAGCGGTGAGCACCGCATCCTAACCACTAGACCACCAGGAACCTCACTGATCCACTATATACGAGACTGAAACGGGATGAGACTGACCTCCCTCAGTTCTGGTTTGTTGAACGAAGATTCCCAAGTCTGGTGTTTCAGCACTAATTATTAGATTCATAAGTGGCTTTAACCCAGTGTGGGTGAAAACACATCCCTGGTTTTCAGGAACTTTTGGACTCCTGATTATCCCTCACATTGGGTTCTCTCACATGGTTTGTTTGTTAATTGTCTCATTGTTGCCACCTGTATCCCATTAATGTACCTCTGTGTTTTCACCTGACCCAGTTTCTAATTTATTTTTGCTCTGTGTTTGGTTTTTGCCTGTTACTTTTTGTCAGAAATATTTAGCTTTTTGTGGATTTATTGTTTCAAATCATTAGGAAAAAAGGTTGGGTATAATAAATAATAATTGGGCTCTGATTACAATTTTTTTATTCATTTCTTCTGTGCTGATTTGGGTTTTAAGCACTGGTCAACACTTATCAACATCCAGGTTCGTATTTGCTTTTTAATGGATCATCTCTGCAAAAGTTGCAATATTCATTAAATTCATTATAGCGATATATTTAGAATTATTATTATAGCAATTTTGTTATAAACACTAATAGTAGACCATCACCTAAAAACTAGCATTAGGATGATTGGACAAAGACAGACAGACAGACAGACAGACAGACAGACAGACAGACAGACAGACAGACAGATAGATAGATAGATAGATAGATAGATAGATAGATAGATAGAAACAGAAATTACTACAACAAATGTGCAGTATGTTACATGAGATCAACCTAAAAAGTATTTTGATGAAGATAAATAAAATATTATATATATTTTTTTTTAACGATGTTTAAGTTTCTATCTAGATTTATTTATTACAGAAAAAAGTGGTGGTCAAAATGACTACATTTTTTTTTGTGTTCTTTTTTTTATATTTGGTTCAATTTAGAAGCACTTGTAAAATAGACAAACATTATAAACACTAATAGCAGTAGTAGCATTAAGAGTAAAAATTTCATTCAACCTTTCAAATATTTCTATATTTTATGGCTTTACCAAGGTTTTTTTTCCCCTAATCTCCCAAATGTACATACAGTGAACTACTCCAAATGCTTCCCAAATTGCTGACGCACATCTTCCTATGTATGGACTCTTGTCTTGAGACCCTCTAAGGTGCATCTCATTCTTTATCGCTTGGCTCCGGGAGGCCACTGACCACTGCTCCTGTAAACAGACCTGTCAGAACACAGACCTCGGAGACTGCCCTTGTGCCTTTCCTTCAGGAATTGGTTTGTCTTGCTGATGGATGTGAAGAGCATGTCCGAAAAAAAGCTGATCACACAAGAGATGGTCTATGCTGAACCTACAAGTTTTGCATAAGCAGTTCTTCATCCATCCTCAGTTTTCATACACTAGCCTACTAGCTGAAATGGTGAATGGTATTATTTTATTGTGGCATTTGTAGCAAATAAAAACCAAAACTCAAACGGTCTAAACCCAGAACCATGATACTCAACATACAGCAACCCAATCCTCTTTGGGCTAATATCATTACAGACTTCCATCTATAAAATGGAAAAATTATTTCATTTTCATTTATTAAAAATGTCCGATAAGATGAACGCCAGCGTGTTAACACAGTTTATGTTTTAGGTTCGATTTCTCTGCATACGCTTTTCTATACTCTCTTCAGATACCTAATTAGAGTCGTGTTAGATGTTTCTCATGTTGTTACCTCCTTGCAGGTGTTCAGCTGAGTTTCCGAACACGGATGGAAGATGGACTGATCCTGTGTGCTTTTTCCCCTGGAGAGCAAGAAGAATTTGTGGCTCTGCAAATGCGCAACGGCCGGCCCTATTTCCTCTTTGACCCTCAGGTAAGATCAAGGTCACTTTGTAGCTGCCTGACCTCAATATATAGAAAAAGTTAAAGTCCGTTTATTTGCACCTATAGGTACCGCTTTAGGTATTGTTAGCCAACAGGGTACTGGTGGAAACTGGGCTACTGTTGGCCAAAGGAGGAGAAAGAGAGGGGGAAGATGTCTACAGAGACAGCAGAAGAAGAGGAAGTGTAGGAAAGTGGAGGTTAGGGTGGGCACTTTCAATGTTGGTACTATGACTGGTAAAGGGCACAAGGTAGCAGAAAAAGGTAGACATGTGTATTCAGGAGACCAAGTGGAAAGGGAGTAGGGCCAGGAACATTGGAGGTGTTTAAACTGTTCTATCATGGTGTGGATGAAAAGAGAAATGGTGTAAGGGTGATCCTGAAAGAGGGTGACAGTAAGAATGTAGTGGAGGTGAAAAAAGTTTCTGATAGGGTGATAAACATGAAGGTTTTATGATGAATGTCATCAGTGCCTATGCTCCACAAGTGGGTTGTGAGATAGAGGAGAAGCAACAGAGGTGATAAAGAAGTGATAGGTAGGTATGGCCTTAAGAAGAGGAATGTGGAAGGGCAGATGGTGGTAGATTTTGCTAAAAGGATGGAAATGGCAGTGGTAAACACTTATTTTAAGAGGGTGACGTATAAGAGTGGAGGAAGGTGCACACAGGTGGACAATGTTTTATGTAGGAGATGCAACCTGAAGGAGACTATAGGTGTTGGTGGGGGACAGTGTATCTAGACAGCATCGGATGGTGGTCTGTTGGGTGGTTTTGGAGGTGAAGAAGAAAAGGAGCAGAGTAAGGACTGAAAAAAGTATAAGATGGTGGAAACTGAAGGAGAAAGACTGTAAAGTGAGATTCAGGGAAGAGGTCAGAGAGGGGCTTGGTGGTAGTGAAGAGGTGCTGAATGATTGGGCAACTACTGCAGAAGTGATAAGAGAGACACCATGAAAGGTACTTTGTGTGACATCTGGAAATAGAAAGGAAGACAAAGAGACTTGGTGGTGGAATGAGGAAGTGCAGGAAAGCATAAGGAGAAAGAGGTTGGCAAAACAGAATTGGGATCGACAGAGTGATGAGAAAAGTAGGCAGGAGTTATCAGTCACACCATGAAGTTATGGGAAAGAGTAGTGGAAGCCAGGCTGAGAGAAGAGGTGACCAGCTGTGAGCAACAGTACGGTTTCATGCCGAGGAAGAGCATAACAGATGCATTATTTGCTTTGAGAATGTTGATGGAGAAGTATAGACAAAGTCAGAAGGAGTTTCATTGTGTGTTTGTGGATTTAGGAAAAAGCGTATGACAGGGTGCCGAGAGAGGAGTTGTGGTACTGTATGTGGAAGTCGTGTAGCAGAGACGTATGTGAGGGTGGTGCAGGGAATGATATGAGGACAGTGTGACAGCAGTGAAGTGTGCAGTAGGAACGACAGACTGGTTCAAGGTGGAGGTTGAACTGCATCAAAGATCGGCTCTGAGCCCTTTCCTGTTTGCAGTGGTGAAGGACAGATTAACGGACGAGGTCAGACAGGAGTCTCCATGGACTGTGATGTTTGCAGATGCAGGGATGTAGGGAGCAGTTTGAGAAGAGCCTGGAGAGGTGGAGGTACACGCTGGAGACATAGAACATGTGTGTGAATGAGAGGGAGGGCAATGGAGTGGTGTGGTGTGGTTGCAGGGTGAAGAGCTGGAGAAGGTGGGGGAGTTCAGGTACCTGGGGTCAACAGTGCAAAGTAATGAAGCGTGTGTTAGAGAAGTGGTGGCATGGTGGAGTGGGTGGAGAAGAGTGATAGCAGGAGTGATTTATAATAGAGGGGTATCTGCAAGAGTAAAAGAGAAAGTTTATAGGACTGTGGTGAGAACTGCGATGTTGTATGGATTAGAGACAGTGGCATTGAGTAAAAGACAGGAGGTGGAGCTGGAGGTAGCAGAGCTGAAGATGTAGAGATTTTTATTGGAAGTGACGACGATGGACAGGATTAGAAACTAGTTTATTAAAAGGACAGCGCATGTAGGCCGTTTTGGAGACAAGGTGAGGGAGGTGCGATTGAGATGGTTTGGACATGTGCAGAGGAGGGACATGGGGTATATCGGTAGGAGAATGCTGAGGATGGAGCCACCAGGAAGGAGAAAAAGAGGAAGGTCAAGGCGGCGGTTTATGGATGTGGTGAGGAAAGAAATGCAGATGTAGAAGACAGAGTAGTTTGGAGACGGATGATCCGCTTTGGCGAGCCCATTTTTTTATCTATGTTTTTATTCTGCCTTGTATTGTGAAATAATTTTTCAGGGTTTCTCAAAAAGTCTAAAAATATCCAAAACAAAATTTAAGGCCTTATTAAGTCTCAAATTCGCTGTTCTAGGTCTTAAATAGTTCTAAACAGGTCTTAAATTTCCGACGTTCATCTAACAGCAACTCTAATGCTCATTTAAATGCACCTGCAGTTTTTTTTGTTGTTGTTTCCACTGTGTTTCAACAAATGAGACCAACATGCATCAGCCAATCAGTTATTGGCACGAATCTCTCTTGGATTGTACCATAAATGTAAAACGGATTTTATGGGGAAGTGCAATTTTTGCGAAACTTGGCTCGAAAAATTTTTTATATTAGTGCTCGGTTAAGACGAGTTGCTAACAACTTATTTGTGTATATGTTTTTGATTTGTGATTTAGGTCTTATATTTTAATCGTAATGGTCTTAAAAAGGTCTTAAAAAGACTTAAATTTGACTGTAAAACATGCAGAAACCCTAGTTTCAAAATCTGTACCTTGTGTTAAAAATGCTACACTAGTTATACAGTATAAAAGAACAGTAGCATGGCAAGCATTTAATTCCAAACAAATATGTTTTTCCAAGAGGAAAATACTTATTCTTGATCCCACACAACTATCCTCTGCACAGAAAAATTCAAAGTGAAAAACCTTTTGAATTGAAAACCAATTATCTCATTACCCGGAGTCATAAGTACTGTAAAACGCTGTTGGTAGCACGCTAATGATGTCACAATGCATTGCCAGCTCACCGCCACTTGCCCATATGATCATAAAAGCCATCAAGAGACCAGTACCAACACGACATCTACAGATCTCTCTTCACTAATAGCCACTGTCACTGAAATCTCCCAAGTTTTTGCATTTATGAACACAGTTTGTTGGGGGTAGTTTGATAATTATAACTAAAAGTGGTGTCATGCCCAATTAATGTCCCCTGATAGCATGCCCATTAGTTCCCCCATTAACGAATTCAACAATTCTAATGGGATTAGCACCATGGGATGCTAATTGGGCGTGACACAGGAGACTGGTATGCTTCCCCACACACTCTTTGTAATGATGAAATTAATGAGCAGTTTATGAAATGCTGTCTCATGAAAGATTATTTAGTTCCTTCGAAAAGCCATTGCAAACAATGCCAGGTTTCCTTAATCAGCGTCTTACATTCGAGGAAGCATGGACTTCACACACACACACACGCACATGCACACACACGTGTCTATATATATATATATATATATATATATATATATATATATATATATATATATATATATACACATATATATACACATTCAGATTTGGGGGGAAAAATCAGGTGCCTATTATGAGACCGTTTTGGTTTTACTGTAACCCCAGATTCTTTTTTTTAGCTTAATTGATTTCTTATTAAAACCTAACCAAAGCAACGAACGAGAACCGATGAGTCAACACACACAGCATGCATTCAAACATACTTTTAACATGAAAAGCTAGAATAATTCCGATTTGTCCTTTAAGTCATGGGTAAGTTTTTTCGAAGGAAGAAGATTAGCCACTTGTGCTAAACACACATCTTCAAAGTTGGTACCTGAGATGATACACTATACACTAAATACACTATATTGCCAAAAGTTTGCAGACACATAACCTTTCCTGCCATATGTGGTTCTTCTCCAAACTGTTACCACAAAGTTGGAAGCATACAATTCTAAAGGACGTCTTTAGATGTGGTATAATACAATTTTGCATTCACTTGAACTTGAAACCTGTTCAAGCATAGCAACGCCTATTTGCGCAAAGCGAGCTACATGAAGATATGGTTTACATGGTTTGAAGAGAAAGATCTTCAATGGTGTGCTATAAAGCTCTGATCCTCAACCCTACTAAACACCTTTGGAATGAATTGGAACGCTGACTGCACCTCAGGCCTCTTCACCTCACCTAAAACAGTACCCTTGTGGCTGATGAACCTCCAAATCTCCACAAGCACACTTCAAAATCTAGTAGAATGTCTTTACAGAAGAATGGAGAAAGTTATAAGAGCAAATTGGGACTAAATGTGGAATGCGATTCTCAAAAAATACATACCATATTTATGACCAGGTGTCCACAAACTTTTGGCAATGTAGTGTAAGTAATAAAATGTAATAAAGAGTGAGAATCAGTCGAGAAATCTAGTGATGTTTTACAGTTTAGCAAGTATATAGTTGGAGCCATAGTGAATTTTCTGAACCATATTATGTACCTCATGCCGAAAATTTATTTTCATACAGTCCCAAAATAAATGCATTAATGTTCCTATTTCAGATTTACATTTTAAGTACAGCTGAGATACATGTTATAGAGGTGTTCTGTATATGAATTTGAAGTTTTGCTCCTGCACAGAGCTCAAGGTTGATTTATGAAAAACCTCTTCCCATATAGAGAGCCATTCATCATCAGTAAATGATTGGCCTATATCTCTTTCCCAAATCTTTCTTAAAGGGTTTAAAGGTGAACAGGCTTCTGTTAACAGAGAATACAGATAGTAAATCCGATGCTTTAGCGCCCTCAGAAGAAGAAGACGATGTTCATTATCAGAGAGTTCGCAGCGAATTTTTCTCTCATTTCAGACTGAACAAATGACGAAGTTGGAGGAATAAAGAAACAAACAAACTGAGATTCTTGTTCAGGAGTGGAATCCAAAAAGAAAATGTTGAAGCTAATGTTCCTTCAATGTGATGCATTTCTGAGATATATATATATATATATATATATAGTTACTGGCAAATAAATGTCTACTGTAAATTGGTTGTTCCATCAATTTCTGGATATAGCTGTGGTGGCTTGGTGGCTTCAGTCCCAAAGTTCTTACCATCCGGAGCATAAAAACAGACCAGAATAGAAATGCGGAGCAACGATAAGGTATGTTTTTTAACCATGACATTTACAGATAGAGCTTTCCCAATTCAGCTCCTTCTCAGTCAGCAGGGAGATGAGCATTGCTATTTTCATGGCGTCTGAGCTTTCAGCACCTGCTTGCTGAGCAGAATATAGAGATCACCATTTATTATTTTTAAACAGCATATTTAAGGTTCGTCATATCAATCAGGTAGTGTCAGGCGGTCAGTCAGTTTTCTCGGGCGGAAATATAATATGGTGGCTCTACGGGAGAACGGTTAATATGCATATAGACCAAAAGGGGGAATTTCTAAAGCATACTCCTGGGTGAAATCATTTTGGATTGATATTGTTTAAAAAATCATCATTTAAATATTAATGGTGCTGCTTAATGATGTTGCTTGATACTTCTGCTCAAAATGTTTCTTTCGCACCTTCCGAAATGCCACTTTTATCCATTATGAAGCAAGGTGTGACTTTGAAACAATGGGTATTTGAAAAAAATAGGTATTTGAGTGTCCAGATTGTTTATATTTAAAGCAGTTCACAATGCCTGGATAATTCAAGCACAAAAAAGCTGGGTAACAAAGTTCATTATAATTGTATAACTAGAATACAAATACAAATTTTATATTCAGAAATTTGCCCAATTAAGTTTATCCCTAATGAGCGAGCTACACCAAAAGGTAATGGTGGTTTGCCCTTCATAAAATGATGAGGAAGAAACCTTGAAATAAACAAGTCTCTAAAGGGAACCCATTCTCATATATCTACCATTGGATGCCCTTTAGATATAGTTTCATTATTGTTTGAGGGTATAAACAAGCCACTGTAACTATGACTTCCTATTATTCCACAGTGCAGTTTAATTCAATCCTTATTAGTCAGAAAGTGTTAAATGTTCATTTTGATTCATTCTAAGGAAACACCACATGTATCACAGCTGGCTGGTCTCTCTCCAATGGGGCATCCCATATACTGTACAAGCCACCCTATATATGTAGGAGCTGTTCAGAGGGTTTCCTTGTAAGGTAAACCAGCCAGCATTAGCTGCCTTCTTTCAATCTGGAGAAGCATTGTATTTACTCTAAAGCTTTCTATTATTGTCAAGCTGAATGCCCTATCATTAAGAGTAAGCTCAGGAACCCTGCAGAGGAACCGCAATACAGCCACCACTTCCAACAGAATAAGGATGGGGACATAAATTGACCCCTAAACAAAAAGACTTAATTGCGAACAGACTGGAAGAGCAACTGTAACACTGCTGACTGGTCAGTCAAAATAAAACAATAACTCATTAAGAAAGAAAGAAAGAAAGAAAGAAAGAAAGAAAGAAAGAAAGAAAGAAAGAAAGAAAGAAAGAAAGAAAAGGGAAAGAAGGAAGACAGAAAGGAAGAAAAGAAAAAACAAAAAAGAGAAGTGGAGCAGGTCTCGTAGCATCATGCCCTCCAGGCTCACCTTGTAAACCAGACAGTAGCTTTGGCCTCGGCAATCGTTTTTATAAGTCTCTGAAAACGCTGTCTCAGTGTGGACGAAAAGCGAAAACTGAGAGAACAATAGGCATTTTTAAAATGTATGTGTGGACATGTCCAATAGATGTTTTTTCGTGTAGTTAGGAGAAGACCAAAAGATCGGCGCTAGACCGGATCTGCACATCTGTGATTGGATGTTGTGAGGAAACATTTAAAAATATGGAGTGTAAAATCAGAGGTTAAATCTTTAGGGACGTGTTCATATTTGAGTCTGGAAAAGTATGGAATTTTTAAACAAAAAATGTGTAGGAACTGTGGTAAAAACCACCAGGACTGTCGAACAGCCAAAAGCAATATAGGGGAAGATTTCAGACACCTAGCAGCAAATTGTAGGCCAATAGTATAAAAAGATAACAGGAGGCCAGTGGAAGGAGTCTGAAAAGGGGATCAGCCCTGTTCTTAGTATGATAAGCAGTCCAAGTGATATTATATGTATAAACCCTGACTGTTATGCCTATCAAGGAAAAAAAAATCGATGGATTAGAATCATTGCTAGTGATTAGGTAGTAAAATGAAATGATCACATGAGCTTCTTGGGAAAACATGTCCAGGTGATCTCTAATAGCTTGAAGTCTTAAACTGAGAAAAGGCGTGGTATTACGACGGCATGTTGTGTCTCCTCTGGCTGATACTTAAGGCCATCTCCTTTCTGCAGTAAACATATCGCTGGCCCTGGCACCCATACATATATCGATTCTGTCATTAAATCTCCGTCACTAGGAGGAGATGTGATACTTCGTGTCTTGCTTTCGCTCGCTGCAGAACACTCCAGCAGGCTGTTTAAAATGTGAAAGCCGGAGTGATGTCATATTTTAGCAGGACAATAACCCCCATCTTAACATCGCCGGTGCCAGAGCTTCTAATTTACAGCGTGCGTGGGGCTTCCAATCTCCAGGCAGAATTTGGTTCTGAGCCTATTGCAGGGAAGGAGAAGAAGAAGGGAAAAAAAAGCAACTCACGAAAATGGAATTTGGCAGCAGGTTCCTCCCAGCAACAAGGGGGCTGAAAGTGAAAGTGTTACAGCCAGTGCAATAAAGTTCTGGGACCCTCAGCTTTCAAAGGAGACACAAGGGATAGTGTAATATAATTTTAATGAAACAATCCTACTTTCGCTCCGGATAGATAGAGGTGAGCCGTTCTAGGACAATAAGTTGTGTACACTTTCTGGCATCATAATGGGAGGACTCTGTCTATCCAGAAAAATAAAATGCAAACTTAAGAGAGGATCAACTAAGCATCTAAGGGCCAAAGAAATGAAGATCAAAGATATACAGATCTCAGCCTTCATTCAGAGCCAGAGATGGGTGATGCTGCAGTGGTTGGCATTTCCAGCACTATGTTTTAGATCAGATTAAGCCAAGTCCTTCATCTGCACATTTAAAAGTGCAGAGTTGCTTGTGTGTTGCCGTTCTTAGTGGTAATGTAATATTGGTTAAGGCATTGGCTTTGGATCTGAGTTCAAATTCCAGATACACCAAGCTGCCGCTCCTGTGTCCCTGAGCGAACCCTCAAAGACCCAAACCTAGAGACATTTTTTTCACCCTATATACACCGACCAGGCATAACATTATCTCTTTACCATGGCAGCTGTTAGTTGGTGGGATATATTTATTAGGCAACAAGTAAACATTCTTTCCTCAAAGTGGACATGTTGGAGGGAGTTTGACAAGGGCCAAATTGTGACGGCTAGACGACCTGGTCAGAGCATCTCCAAAACTGCAGATCTTCTGGGATGTTCCTGGTTTGCAGTGCTCAGTATCCATCAAAAGTGGTCTAAGGAAGGAACAGTGGTGAACCAGCGACAGGGTCATGATCGGCTCTTTGCTTCACATGGGGAGCGAAGGCTGGCCCGTGTGGTCCGATCCAACAGACGAGCTCCTGTAGCTCAAATTGGTGAAAAAAAATATTGCTGTTGATGCTCGACAGGTCAGGACTGTTTTGGCAACAAAAGGGGGACCAACACAATATTAGGCAGTTGGCCATAAAGTTATGCCTAATCAGTGTATATCGATGCAATGCTTCGTATGTCGAACGTTTCGAATGACATTTTCAGGAGTTGAGCTTGTTGAAGGTGTTCCTGATCTCTCGCTATCTTTCAGTGATGACACTTAAAACTGCATCGCTATAAACTTGCTGAATCAGGTTAAACGTCTACCTAGCAGTTTTGCTCAGTTTCACGCAGAAATTCACGTTTGCTCTTTGTGGATCTTTTTTGGACATTCTATCCCATCTGTTGGCATGTTACAAAACTAGACCTTTTGAGAACATCACATATTTTGTTGTAGAAACTTTAAATGCTGAAATAAATAGACTTTTTTGGGGAATGTTGTAATAGTGCAACATTGATCCTATTGGTTTAGAAGAATTTCAGTGATTTCACTCATCTGAGAGAACATCTGAGGGGTTCATTTGCAGGGCGTACCTCATATGTAGCCCAATGACAGTAGGCTATAGTTCTATGCAAATAAATCACACAATTATTAATAAATGAACAAGTCATATTTTTATAAAAATATAATTGATTATAAAATGATTTTATAGCTTTCTCAGTTGTCAGGAATGAGATATATGTAAGTCTTTCTGGATAAGGCCGATTGGCAAAGGCCATTAAGGTAAATGTACATGAACAGCAGTTCTGACGTGTTATTCACCCTCTGTTTTGGATGTTAGGCCTCAGTCGTGGCCATCAGTCCACAAGATGATGGAGGGCGAAAGTATAATGACAACCAATGGCACCGACTGATCGCTACTAGAAAGCAAGCCCTGGGAACTATCACTGTAGATGATCAATACCATGGTAATGACACCCACACACACACATGTACCCTATATTTATGTCCCCTCCCCTTACATTCGTACTCATGGAAGCCAAAGAGACTATCAGAGTTAATCTTTGCTATTCATTATGCGATTAGAATAATTAGAGTACAGACGCTGCTCCTCTCCAGAACTTGAATTTTAATTATAACTGGCAAAGCACTTCTCTAGACATCTCACTGAGCACCCTTGTGTGAGTGAGTGTGTGTGTGTGTGTGTGTGTGTGTGTGTGTGTGTGTGTGTGTGTGTGGTGCTCATTTGCTGTGTGCCTGTGACTTCATTAAGGTTATGACATTATCTGCTGTAGGCTAGAAGACATTGAACATTTGGCATTTAGTGTCGAGATAGCCTCTTCTTTCAGTCTGGAGTTATTAGCAGGATTATTCAATAATCTACACTTATTTTCACTGCTGTAAGCCATAAATATTCAGTATACATATTTTTCAACCTACACACATATTTATGATCACTGCAAATTCCATATATCCTATGCAATTCAACATGGAACGGATAGTTCACTTTTATTTCTTTGTTCACACAGACAGCAAATTGTCAATTTACTTGAGTGCCTTTTGACCTCTACAGCATGGCCCTTCACGGACAGGCCTTTGTATTGCAAAGATAAAAGAAATGTAAATAAAACCAGATGTTCTTTTCCTGTTGTGGCTCCAGGAAGACGCAGCTCTACCTCTGCCATGTTAATCTGTATTCTATGTGACTCTCAGGACACGCCTCGGCCTCCTTAGTGTTGTGATACGTCATATTCACATAGCAGCAGCGGTGCTGAAAGAACGCGCTCGAGATACAGTTTAGCGAGGAGAAATCAATCTACATAGAAGATATTGGTCACGAATTTTTGGTCACTTTTTTAAATAATCAAAGCGTATCTACTAATAATTTAATACAAATAAATCATTTTGTACCAATGTAAATATAATCAAAACTATGCATCGCGATACAAATGCCAACTATCCAAAGCAGATGTTTTCAAATCAATGCATTAATCTTACCATCCCTAATACTGCAGATAGATAGATAGATAGATAGATAGATAGATAGATAGATAGATAGATAGATAGATAGATAGATAGATAGATAGATAGGTAGGTAGGTAGGTAGGTAGGTAGGTAGATAGATAGATAGACAGATAGATAGATAGATAGATAGATAGACAGACAGACAGACAGACAGACAGACAGACAGACAGACAGACAGACAGACAGGACAGACAGACAGACATCCAGGTCAGACAGACAGGACAGACAGAACTTTATTGCCAATGCATAGTACAGGTACACAGCAACGAAATGCAGTTTCCATATATATTTATTAGCAATTATATATATATATATATATATATATATATATATATATATATATATATATATATATATATATATATATATATATATATATATTAGCAATTGTGCATAAATATATATAGATAATATGTTATATTATAATATAAAGGCTATAGCAGTGAAGAGATGTGTAGACACTTTTGCAAAGTACAAGTAAATAGTTAGTCTGTGGTAGTGAAAAATGTGAAGACACTGTTGTAAAGGTACAACAAGTAGAAGGTTATAAGGCTATGGTATTTAAAAAAAAATTAGCAAAAGCTGAATAAATTAGTAAAGTTAATATATGTATATATAAATGTGAAATATTATGTAACAACTCTATTATATATATATATATATATATATATATATATATATATATATATATATATATATATATATATATATATATATATATACAGTGCCCTCCACAATTATTGGCACCCCTGTTTAAGATGTGGTCGTGGACTTCTAAAAATTCTCCTTTTTTTTAAAACAACATAGAACCCAAATGCAAAAAAAGAGAAAAATCCAACCTTTTAAGCAGGATAATGATCCAAAACATGTGGCAAAATCTACACAAAAGTGGTTCAGCAGTCACAAACTCAAGGTCCTCCCATGGCCATCTCAGTCCCCAGACCTCAACCCAATCGAAAACCTGTGGGGCGAGCTAAAGAGAAGAGTGCATAAGAGAGGACCCAGGACACTGGATGATCTAGAAAGATTGTGCAAAGAAGAATGGTCAAAAATCCCTCTCTCTGTGTTCTCCAATCTTGTGAAATGTTATAGGAGGAGATTAAGTGCTGTCTTGTTGGCAAAAGGAGGTTGTACAAAGTATTAACATCAGGGGTGCCAATAATTGTGGGACACATGATTTCAAGTTTTTTTTTTTTCTAAATGTATGATTTTTTTTACCACCAAAGTAATGTACTTAAATGAAAGGTTGGATTTTTCTCTTTTTTTGCATTTGGGTTCTATGTTGTTAAAAAAAAAGGAGAATTTTTAGAAGTCCACGACCACATCTTAAACAGGGGTGCCAATAATTGTGGAGGGCACTGTATATATATATATATATATATATATATATATATATATATAATAGAGTTGTTACACGTATTGAGTGTCTTGGCTTGGTTTTCTTCTTGCTCTTACTCCAGGCTCAAGTGCAGCAACCAGTGGCAGCACCATAATTGGCCAAAATACAGGGATCTTTTTTGGAGGACTTCCAGAGAATTTCACTATTCATCGGCAAGACACTGGTATCGCATCATTTTCTGTCAGGGTAGCATTTCGGAGCATTGTGTTTGCTTTTCCTGACATAACTAAATGGCTGTGTGTGTGTTTATGTGTGTCTGTAGGTCTGGCCAGATTGGCACGTAAAGGTTTCGCAGGCTGCGTGAGGGATGTGCTCATCCAGAGGAGCAGTAGTCCTGAGGCCATTTGGGAGCCATTAGATTGGGACTCAGCCCTGGAGGAACATGAGACGTATAGGGACTGGGAGGGCTGTCCTGCACATTCTGAGTTTGGGGCCTATTTCCTCGGACATGGTAATGGCCATTTATTATAAAACGTTTTAGTTAATATAGACTTGTATTGAACAGTAAGACATGGTCAATTGTTAGGTGTTAGGTTCGTGTTATAATGTTTTTCAGGATTTCTCAAACTGGACCTGGACGTGTTCACTGGTGGAGATGAATTTGAAATCTCCTTCGAGTTTAAAACTGATCAGCTGAATTCACTCCTGCTTTTCGCATACGATATCAATGGCAAAGATTATATTTTGGTGAGTTTGGAATAAAGTTAGTCAGGATAAAAAAGTCTAGGCTGTTTTAATTCCAGAAGTGTGTTCAGTGCAGTGTATGGAAACGAGAGGCTAAAATATAACTTCCATATTGCAATGCTCTGTAATTACTGTGTGTGTGTTTGTGTAGGCGGAGCTGCAAGGCGGGATCCTCTCATGGGCGTTGCGTTGGGGTGATCAGAAGGCGGAGCTTGCTGTGTGGGTGGGCCTGTCCTATTGTGACGGAGGCTGGAACTCTGTCATGATGCTGAAGCGTGGAGCACTAACCAGAGCTGCTCTGAATCATGCGGTGGAGCAGCACAGGAGCGAGAGAGGTGGAAACCTCAATATCACCTCTCCACTTTATATAGGAGGCGTCCCAGGTGGACTTCAGCACCCAGCGCTGCACCAGCACAGTCTGCTGCATGGTCAGACACACACACACACACACACACACACACACACACAAACACACACACACAGTGCATTCGGGAAGTATTTAGACCCCTTTTGTTTTTTACAAATATGTCATGCTGCAGTCTGATTCTAGAATCATTCAAATTGTTTTTTTTTATTATTATTTCTTATTAATATGCACATTCAGTACCCAATAATGACAATTTTTTTCAATAAAAAACTGAAATCTTACATGCACATTAGTATTCAGACACTCAATACTTTGTATTGATGGATTTTTAGCCGTTTCTTTTTGCAAATCCTCTCAAGAATGGTTGGGGAGCCTCGGTGGACACCCACTTTCAGGTCTCTCTCACGTTCAATAAAGTCAAAATAAAGGCTGTGACTGGGCCAAACATTCATAGAGTAAAGTTGTTGTCATGTTGGAAGGTGAACCTTCAGCCCAGACTGAGGTCCTGAGCACTGTGGACCATGTTATTATTGAGGATATCTCTGTAGTTTTGCTCCACTCAGCTTCCCTTCAACCCTGATCAGTTGCCCAGTTGCCTGATCAGCATGATGCTGCCACCATCATGCTTCACTTAGATGGTATTGTGCAGGTGATGAGCACTGCCTGGTTTTCACTTTGTCATTATGGTGCACTGAGTGTATATATGTATATATATATTTGGTGCATATAATATAATGTGGTATCAAAGAATAATGATAGAAATACATAGTCTTATGTCCTAAAAATGACTATGCATTTAAAATCCGTCTTTTCTTAAATTTTTTGTTTTTATCTTACTAAGCTCATGTCTAATCCCAAATTCGTATTAAATTATAGGTAAAAATGTGCAGTATAAATTTGTCTTTTCTTTCTGTCGTTTTCTGTGTCCACTCATCCCCCTCTCTTCCCTCTCTTGCTCATTTCGATGCCCCTGACGGTGTTCCTTGCTTTAGATAATTAGGCCAGAGCAGAATGTGATCCATCTCCCTTCCTCGTCTTTCTCTCTCTCTCTCTCTCTCTCTCTCTCACTCACCTTTCCTGCAGGATTCGGTGGCTGCATCAGGAACGTTCGATTGGCTGCAAGTGGTCCTGTCTTAAACTTGGCCATGGTGTCGTGTGCCGCTGTCAGAGTCAATCTGGATGGATGCCTGTCAGCCGACACCAGCGTTAACTGCCGGGGAAACGACTCAATCCTGGTGTACACAGGCAACGAGATCAGTGCTCTGGATCTGACTCTGCAGCCCTTCACTGGTACACACACACACACACACACACACACACACACACACACACACACACACACACACACACACACATCCCCATCAGCACCTTCAGCTCGTTGACCTGAAGATATCCTGGCCTCTTGCTTTTGGCCTTCTGCCATGACTCATGATATCGTTCAGCTTGTTTTTGATTTCTTCTTTTGTTAGTTTTTTGTTTTCATAAGTGCCAGACAAAACATCCAGCCCTCACCCAAGGGCATGCAGAGGTCATGGCTGAGGTCATAGCCAGCCCCCTTTATCAGCACTCTTCTGAAAGCAAGCTCTACTCCTGATATTGCACTTTGGGCGGATTTTTCAGTTTCTTTCCCACCCCCTGTCCCAATTTCTGTCCCGAATTCGCAGAAAAAATTTTATTTTCTCCTGCCCACAACATTTAGATTTTGTTCCCCTCCTGCCGCACCTCTGTGTTTTAGTTTCGCTTGATTCCCTTTTGAATATGAATAAAAACGAAACCGAAAATGTATGAACTTTTGGTGTAAATGATGAACATGGACATGAACAAAGAACTTTTCAGAACATCCACTAAAACAATACTATAAAAAAACAGGCCAAGGTTCTGTTCTGTTTTATAATCCTTTCTTTAATAATGAAGGTAATATCTGTAGCACTCATTGCTTCACCCATCAGATGCGTCAGGTCCTGCGGGTCCCCAACAGTCCATTCTCTTCACTTCATAGCGTTTTCCCCAATTGCACCACTGGCTGGAAGTTTACGCTGGACCAATCAGATTGCGATTCAACCATTCGAAAACATCAGCATTTTCACATCCTTTTGATTGGATGGTTAGAGCACGCAAATCAGACTCCCAATTTGCTTGCAGTTAACTTGTGGATTAACTACTGATAGAGGAGAAGAAGGCTTTAACAAGCCAAACTTTTCAAGGAAAGTTGGACGTCAGCCAAAACAGTTCAAAACAGTTGTTAAGTTGAAGTAGAAGCTTCGCACAAACAAAACCACAATTTGCCTTTATTTCAAATCAGCAGAAACAATTGAATGCATGAAAAAACGCACAGAAAACCAGGAGTCAATTTATGAGTTCAACATCGATGCTTCCACAGACAGAAAGGAGACTTGTTTAATTGTGTTCATTGGGTTTCCTCTTTTAGTAATGCCATTTTTTCTTTATAATAATGATGGTTTCTATAGCGATGGTGCCAAAATGATGGTATTAAGTGGTGGATTGATGCACGTAGGACAGTGCATGTATCCCCACACAGAGCCTCTACACTGATACAATGTGTAGTACATGTCCGACTGTTAGCGATGTTTAGAAGTGAAAAGTAAAACTATACAGAGAGAGACTTAAGAGCAGAACTTGTGTAAATAATGTGAAAATAGGCGGTGGACTTACGTCGGAAATCCCCAACACCACCGAGTTGACATTATTGGGCCCAATTGTAATTTGTGTATTAGGAATATCACCCAAAAGAATGTGATGTGTCGTTGTTCATCTCAGATCACCTCATTTAAAGACCTGCTAAGAACCAGATCATGTTTATTATATCATACAGTGAGGAAAATAAGTATTTGAACACCCTGCTATTTTACAAGTTCTTCCACTTAGAAATCATGGAGGGGTCTGAAATTGTCATCGTAGGTGCATGTCCACTGTGAGAGACATAATCTAAAAAAAAAATCCAGAAATCACAATATATGATTTTTAAACTATTTAATTGTATGATACAGCTGCAAATAAGTATTTGAACACCTGTCTATCAGCTAGAATTCTGACCCTCAAAGACCTGTTAGTCTGCCTTTAAAATGTCCACCTCCACTACATTTATTATCCTAAATTAGATGCACCTGTTTGAGGTCGTTAGCTGCATAAAGATACCTGTCCACCCCATACAATCAGTAAGAATCCATGGCCAAGACCAAAGAGCTGTCCAAAGACACTAGAGACAAAATTTTACACTTCCACAAGGCTGGAAAGGGCTACAGGGAAATTGCCAAGCAGCTTGGTGAAAAAAGGTCCACTGTTGGAGCAATCATTAGAAAATGGAAGAAGCTAAACATGACTGTCAATCTCCCTCGGACTGGGGCTCCATGCAAGATCTCACCTCGTGGGGTCTCAATGATCCTATGGAAGGTGGGAAATCAGCCCAGAACTACACGGGAGGAGCTGGTCAATGACCTGAAAAGAGCTGGGACCACCGTTTCCAAGGTTACTGTTGGTAATACACTAAGACGTCATGGTTTGAAATCATGCATGGCACGGAAGGTTCCCCTGCTTAAACCAGCACATGTCCAGGCACGTCTTAAGTTTGCCAATGACCATTTGGATGATCCAGAAGAGTCATGGGAGAAAGTCATGTGGTCAGATGAGACCAAAATAGAACTTTTGGGTCATAATTCCACTAAACGTGTTTGGAGGAAGAAGAATGATGAGTACCATCCCAAGAACACCATCCCTACTGTGAAGCATGGGGGTGGTAGCATCATGCTTAGGGGGTGTTTCTCTGCACATGGAACAGGGCGACTGGAGAGGATGACCGGGGCCATGTATTGCGAGATTTTGGGGAATAACCTCCTTCCCTCAGTTAGAGCATTGAAGATGGGTCGAGGCTGGGTCTTCCAACATGACAATGACCCAAAGCACACAGCCAGGATAAGCAAGGAGTGGCTCTGTAAGAAGCATATCAAGGTTCTGGCGTGGCCTAGCCAGTCTCCAGACCTAAACCCAATAGAGAATCTTTGGAGGGAGCTCAAACTCCGTGTTTCTCAGCGACAGGCCAGAAACCTGACTGATCTAGAGAAGATCTGTGTGGAGGAGTTGGCCAAAATCCCTCCTGCAGTGTGTGCAAACCTGGTGAAAAACTACAGGAAACGTTCCAAATATTATCATTGACTTTCTCAGGTGTTCAAATACCTATTTGCAGCTGTATCATACAAATAAATAGTTAAAAAATCATACATTGTGATTAGATTATGTCTCTCACAGTGGACATGCACCTACGATGACAATTTCAGACCCCTCCATGATTTCTAAGTGGGGGAACTTGCAAAATAGCAGGGTGTTCAAATACTTATTTTCCTCACTGTATGTAAAATAGAATTCAAAGAATGGGTTCTTTCTTTATCCTTTGAGCCTATACTTTTAACATATATTCAAATTCTTTTTTACGCACCAGCCTGTGTGTAATGCCAAAGGTCTTGGTTTATACCATATTAAATGAAAGCCACTTTATTGTGTGAACAGAGTACTTGTACAGAGTGATAGCATCTGGAGAGGGAGGGTGGACAGCTGGAGCGTGGCAGCGAGGACGCAGTCAGGAGACAGGTAGGACAGTCTTAAACACACAAACACACACACACACACTCCAAGCACCGTACTGATATTTGTGTCATAGTTTTCAGGTCAGCCCCTTTCCTTCTTATCAGCGCAATATATGTAGCAGTCAAGGAGATGAGATGGTGCTTAGCGATAGCTTATTGTGCAGCTCAGGGTAAAGAGGGCACATCACGAAAAGGTGCCGCCTTTCAAATGAAGGGTTGGGTGGAGAAGGTGATGAATGAGAGGAAGAAGAAAAAGCTGGCATAACAGAGTGAAGCCCGGTGTGTGGATATACAGATTATATAGATATATACGTATACTTTATACCTACATATAGTATTTTTTCTGCTATGTATATTATATATGTATATTTTACGATTTTTTTAATGGATATTTGTTAGATTTTTTAGACAATATGCTAATATGAATTTTTTTTGCCCAATTAGATGAATGTATTAATGGAGCAGGTCATATTATACCTTATTGCACAGGTTTGCTGTTTTGCCTACATTGTCCTGTTTACAATATTTCTTTGCAAGTCTTTTTTTTTATATATTTAAAAAAAAAAGCATCCGGATGTGTGTGAAATACGAGCCGGTATGAACGGTGGATGTACAGCGATATTAAATCAGTGCTGAAAAAGTTACAACTCTAATAAATTGTATTTATGCTAATGGCTGGATATGATTTAGTGTGTCTATTAAATGTGAAGAATATGTGTGCTGCTTTTCTTTAGCCTGACACCCACTCTTTCCTCCCTCTCTTTCCCTTTTCTCTCACTCTCCTTCCACTCTGATCCATCTTGCAGCTCCACAAAGTGTGCTGCCTCCCTCCAGAGTTGCCGGTGTAAATGGCTCCAGCGCGGAGGTGAGCTGGGAGGAGCCGCCTGAGGTCAGAGGTGTAATTGAGCGCTACGTGGTGAAGGCATACAGCCGGGACAGTCCCTCGTCCCTCCCAATCAGCGCCACCTTTAACGCGCAATGGCTGATGGGTAAGAGCCACATCGGGCATTTCAAGCACATCCTGTCTTTTTTAAATAACCACTACCTCCAGCCAGGCAACAGTAAATGCTTATTATACTCAACATTTCTACCCTATAATTTTTTTTTTTTTTAAAGGAATGAGATTCTAATATTGTGCAGTACATAACACAACCTGTCCTGTCTCTCTCCTGTCTGTCATGTGGTCCATGTTTAAATCCAGAATGCTTTAGAAATGGTACTAAAAGCTCATTAAGCCTGTATAACCAGAGAAAAAAAAGGCTTTTGTGTACACTAGGTTCATCCACGTAATAAATTTTGCTTGATCATATACAGTGGCAACATGCTTGATGGTCCATTACAGCCAATTTGCATGATTTACTTGCTCATATTATGAAAACACCATCTGTGCTCTTCTGATGGTTCTGACGGTTGAATCGAAAATGCAGAAAGTAAATAACAGCCCCGTTTCAGACAGGATTTGTTTGGTGGGTTAAATCAGCGTGGTTGTAATGCATCTGATTTTCTACTCCCTGGGTTTTTGAATACTGCACTTCAGTAAACTATAACTGAAGAACTGCCAATGAGGAGGTTAAAAATGACCGAATGGACAGCAGGTAAGTCACTTGATTTCTGGATTTCTGGAAATGGGGTTATAAGGCCATTTCCAAAACATTTAAAGTCCAACATTCTCCAGTGAGGAACATTATTCACAAGTGGATTTTATCTCGTTTTAAAATAATAGCTGAGACAGATTTTGCATTACACAAGATGTTCCCAGTGGTTTGCTGTTGGTAGTGTTCCTTTCTCTCTCTCTCTCTCTCTCTCTCTCTCTCTCTCTCTCTCTCTCTCTCTCTCCTCTTTTGGAAGTGGGTGGGGAAAGGGGGACAGCGTGCCGCGCTCACAGCCGAGGTGCCTTGCTTTCGGTCTCCTCTGATTCAAAAGGGAAAACAGTGGTACTTTGCCCATTTCTCCAGACAGAACTGACCTCAGACTTTTGACGACTCACTTGTCCAGGTCAGGATTCAAAACTATGTACTGAGGTGTCGATTAAGTATTTAAAAAATCCACTCCCTAAACAACCCCCATGATTCAAAGCAAAGTTTTACCAAACACAGTATTCATCTTTATTGCTTTATCTGACCACAGAACGCTCCTCTAAAATGCCGGCAATCATCTGCAACCTTTCGTCTGGTTTTAGAGTACAGGCTTCTTCCTTGCATAATAGCCTTTTAGGTCCTGTGGTACAGTATGTAGGTTCTTTGGGTTTGGTTTAACCTTTCAGACCAAAGTTGTTTAATCTCTGATCATCTCTTTACCGAATCACATGTAATTTATATTCGCATAGAATTGTTTGGACACATTCATTGTAGCTTTTTTTTATTCTTGTAAGATTGAACCAGATTTGTGAGGGTCCACCAGGTCTTGTTAAGTTGCCTGCTTTGACTTCCACCTTTTGGGAAATGATCACCCAGATAAAATGTGCTAATTCTTATATATTTTGATTAGATGAATTAGAATTAGATGAATTTATTATTCTTTTATCGGAACCTTGTCCTTTAATCTGATGTTAGAGCTTATATTCTGTAATGATCTGATATTCATACTATATTTCATAAGCTTAAAAACTGTATCATTTTGAGGCAATATCTAAATTTTCTGGGAAGCTACACAGCGAGGGGACCAACCCATCCACAATTTCGGTCAGTTTTTCTTGGAAAATAAGCATAACGATTTTACATGAAATAAAAAACAATAAATAAATGGATTAAAGTTATTTTATTGGTATCATCAAAAAAGAAAAAAAGATACATTTATGATGAGGCACCATTCATGTCACATATTCCAATTCTGGAAAAATGTAGCTACTTTAAATTTTTCTCCTTGGAGACCAGTGCTATTGATGCACTCTTTGTTCAAACCTGAATTTTATAGGTGCATAGAAAACTTTCCTCATGCCTTTTGAAATTTCTACTAAGATCGATCCAGATTTGTGGGGGTCCACAATTTTTTCTGACCTCTTGTTCAGTTGCTTGCAGGATACATTTGAATCAAAAACAAAAAAACATATGGGGGTCTTAAGGAGCTTTTTATGTGGCACATTATAAGCTGGATTTAGAGCTCAGGGGCAGTTATGATACTGGAGCATAAATGATTAAGGGCCTTGTTTAAGGGCCCAAGAGTGGTAGCTTGGGGATCCAAACTTCTGATTATAAACTCATATATAACCACTGGGCTACTACTTTGGTATGCACATCACTGGGCTACTACTTAGGTATGCACATTACATTTCCAGTATGTTAGTTCACCAATCCGAAGCTTCTCAATTGAACGTATTGGATTTTCCAGACTGTTTCAAGAGAACTTGATGTACGTAAACATTTGACCCACTGGAATACTGGAATATAATAAATAGTTTTATAATAGATACTATTTGACTTTTGTTGTATGTTTAATTTATTCGAATTGCTCCATAACATGCACATGGTATTTTTTATTTATTGGTTTGTTTGTTTATTTCATTGTTTGTTTGTTCCTTTGAAATGGTTCGCTCGGTCGTTTTTACCGCTGCAGATAAACATTTTGATTGCATCGATTCCCTTTTCGGCAATTAAGTTAGAGGCTGCTTTGTAAACAAAACAAAAAAAATTGTGGTCAAGTTTGTCAATGAAATACCGTCATTTCGAGTACATCAGTCGTTCAGAGTTCAGCTCGTCCTCCAGCCTGACCAACAGCACACACACTTCATGTACCTGCACGGAACAGAGATCTCAGGCTCGGAAACTGAGCTCCAGAGAAAGGCTTTTTCAGACACCGTGGCAGCAATATTGTCCCGGATACAGGTTAATAGTATCTTATGTTCTGGACACGTTTGAAGGTCATTATCATGTTCCCTTCCTCCAAAGTGACCATTGTGTTTGCAATGATTAGTGAAGCTCTCGGTGTGACAGAGGTGGGGCTACCGATTATTCACTTTGTGAAAAAATGCTTCGTCACATCAGATGAATGCGTAATCAGCAGGCAGAGTTGCCACTTATAGACGACCAATCTCAGCCCTGTCTCCGGGCAAAATGAGATCTTTTTTTTTTCACTCTTTGGCACGGTTCAAACTCCGCCTAGCTAATTTATGATCGCCGTGACGTGAACGCAGAATTACGAAGGCAGCTAAAAAAGAAGAAGAAGAAAAAACTCAGGAAAGCAAACGAGTAGGTAATGAGAGCGCCATGGGTCGACCCTCTTAATTGAATTAAAAGACATCAAGCTGGAAAAAAAGCGGGAAAAAAAATACCCGGAGACACCTGACCAATTACAGCCGTGTCATAGTGTTTACGTTCTAACTCCGATAGCAGCCTGGCACATGAGTGCAGATTAGCATGGAAGCTAGCCAAGAAGGCATTCGGTCTCTCATCCATCCACATACACACACAAACAAACACACAAGCAGCATTAAAAGCCTTTATTTTAAATGATAAATTGAAAGATTTATGCTCATTTTAAGGGAAAGTTTATTAAAAGCCCTTTGTAGTAATTTATGAAGGTTCTATTAATTATGTGTGATTTATATGAGGGTGGCTGAAGACTATGAGACTAGGGGGAGATTTTTCCAAGGCACATATTTGTTTGTTTGTTTGTTTGTTTGTTTGTTTGTTTGTTTGTTTATACATTTGAATGATAAAAAAGTAGGTAGGCAGATGGATAAATGAATGGTTGGATAGATAGATAGATAGATAGATAGATAGATAGATAGATAGATAGATAGATAGATAGACAGACAGACAGACAGACAGACAGACAGACAGACAGACAGACAGACAGACTTAACATGGAGATAGATAGAGAGGAAGAGATAGATAGATAGATAGATAGATAGATAGATAGATAGATAGATAGATAGATAGATAGATAGATAGACAGACAGACAGACAGACAGACAGACAGACAGACAGACAGACAGACGGGCTTAACATGTAGATAGATCGAGAGGAAAAGATAGATAGATGGATAGATAGATAGATAGATAGATAGATAGATAGATAGATAGATAGATAGATAGATAGACAGACAGACAGACAGACAGACAGACAGACAGACAGACAGACAGACAGACAGATGGGCTTAACATGTAGATAGATAGAAAGGGAAGAGATAGATAGATAGATAGATAGATAGATAGATAGATAGATAGATAGATAGATAGATAGACAGACAGACAGACAGACAGACAGACAGACAGACAGACAGACAGACAGACAGACAGACAGACAGAGAGATCAACCTTATAATGAACCTTTAACTCACACACACACACGTGTATATATGTGTGTGTGTGCGCGTGCGCATGTGTAAAAGGTTCATTATGAGGTTGAAATGTTGAGGATTAACAATATACTCTTACTATGTACATGATGAATGTACACACTGGTGGAAATGTAAGTAACGGTACGTTAGGTGCATCAGCAGGTCGTATATGAATGTATCTGTCAAGGGCATCTGTTTTGTTGATTTTTTGTTATAAGGAATGTTGAAATCAGCCACTTGCCTTTACATCATAACAGCACTAAAGAGCATGCCGGAGCCGAGGAGCTACGAGGTCGCTTTTAAATGCCGTGTCTCATGTCGTCCATTAAATCCCGTCATTAGTGTCTCTTATACGACGACAGGAAAAAAGCCGGCTATCACTTTCCTCCTGCGTCTGATGATTAATAAAGTCGTTTTAAATCTGGGGCTATTAACAGAAGTGATGGTTAAATTATGCTGTGTTTGAACAGGCATTGCATTAAGTCTCAGAGCATAAGCAGGTGGAGGGTCTGCTTTTTTTTGATATATGGAAGGGAAAGAATGGCATTTGATACACGCTCTCTCTCTCTCTCTCTCTTTCTCTCTCTCTCTCTCTCTCTCTCTCTCTCTTTTCTTTTTATATCTTTTCTCCCTCCATTTTCAGGAACGTTAAGTGGCCTGGCTCCTTTTAGCAGCTACAGTGTTACCCTGACGGCGTGCACTCGGGCCGGTTGTGGAGAAAGCCTGCATGCCATCAGCCTCACCACACCACAAGAGGGTAAACTTTCCTTTGATGAATGATCAAAAAGAAATTGAACACCACGATACAAGCGAATCCGATGACGGCGTGGGGACCGACAGACCGTATTGTTTTGTAATGTAATACGATTTCTTTTTATCCTTCTGTCTCTCCCTGGTTTTGTAGTCGGTGGATGTTTCAGGGTAACGGATGAGCGAACGACTCGGACTCCTTCCCGCGTTTTTTTACGCGACGTGCATCTTTAATAGCCTTAATTCAGACGAATGACCTTTTTAATTGCTGTTACTTTGCCCGTGCGAGAGTCCTGTCAGTGACGCGAGGCCCCTCCGAGATTAATGCAAGCTTTTCTTCTGTTATCCTCTGCAAAAAATAAAGAATTCCACGCTTTCGCAGTCAGAAGAAGGCGTTCTCGCGCCTTCACGTCTCTCTCTTTTAACTCTTCCAGCCTCTGTCTTTATTACCGCACGCGCCTGTCGAACTCCCGGGCCAAGACTGGGACTTTTTCTGCAGAACCCAAACAGAACGAGTGTCATGTCCACTCAGGAAGACTCTCTCTCGTTCCCTTTTACTCTACTCAACAAGAAACGGCAAGAATGAAGACAGATTAATTGTCAGCGGCAATTATTTTCTCTTTTCCAGACCTGTTTCTCGCGGATACGACTAGTTCTGTCACGTGAATCGTCCCTTCATCGAAGTGCGCACGTTTTCCAGATCATGCATTAATCCACATTTGGTTTGATTGCGTTATTCAAAGGATAGTTTGGCATTAGGGCTCATTGTTGAGCTAGAAAAAAAATGACTGTATCAATCTGGTCTGGTGAAGAATAGATGTTTTTTTTAAAGAAAAAATTCATGGTTTGAATGTGTGCTGCAAAAAGAATGTAAATCAGACCAAACCAATGTGTAAAATTACACGAGCCACGATCATCATGTGGATCGAGACGGATGCGAGCGCAGGAAATTGTATTTTGTCTACTATGAAAAGGCAGACTAATCCAAAACATGGAGGCAGAGGATCATGTGATCAAAGAACAGAACTAAATATACAAGGCGATGACAAAAAACGCAGAATAATGGAAAAGCTTTGAATAACATAGACGTCAGTGGATCAGAGTCGCAATGGACCAAAAAACAAATGAAAAGAAAAAAATGTATTAGCAATAAACAGTTGAAAGATACAGTGACAAGATTGGAGTCAATACAATGCCATAAAACCCCTAAAAAACGTACACAGCACATACGGCTACTTAAAGATAACATGAAAACCAAGATGGTATACATTCTGCATGGAGGAAATAATCCTGACAGAGTTAGCGAGCTATCCCATGACCCAGACTCAAGCGTTACAACAACTTGTATATAAACAGTAGCCTACCAAGAAAGTCATTGTTCACTGTCTTCCTCCTTCCTTTCACAACAATTTCTCTCGAGCGTTTATCTTTTGGCATCGTCGTGCGTTTAAAAAAAACTTTTTTTCCCCCAATGTCGTGCAGCTCAGAACACAGGTGAGGTGCGTTTTTTCGTTTCAGTTCGGAAATTTCATTGGTCTACTGTTATGGGGTTCAGTTTTTTGGCTTCAAGTTTGTGAAACCGGGAACAACCCAGGAAAAATCCATAAATTAGCCGCTTCGTTGTTTAAGCCGCGGGGTTCAAAACGTGGGAAAAAAGTAGCAGCTTATAGTCCGAAAAATACGGTATTCGTGGAGGATTTCTAATAGATTTGAGGTCATAACTACAGGGATTATTGGGTATTCACCTACAAGAGCATTTAACAAAATCTAGGGAGGAAGTGATGTCATGTGAGGACACCTGGGTGGAATTTGATGTTCAAGTTCACCCTAAAGGTGATGTTTCAGGGGTTTTCACACTCCACTCTAATGGAGCTGGTTTTGTGCACAGGGGCAGTTATAACTGAACATGTTGGGTTTCCCAGTTTAAGACCAGGCTAAATCATTTGTGACAGCATGAGTGCTATATGGGTATAATGGTCAGGTGGGAAACTCAATCTTCTTTTACTCTAGCAACAATTTTTAAACTTCAATTCTTTTACAGCTCCTGATGAAGTTCTTCCACCTCGAGCCGTTCCACACCTGGATTCTCTTTCTGTGGTCTGGGATCATCCTCAAAAACCCAATGGCATCATCACACATTACACACTCTTCCATAACCGTGCGGCCATCTACCACGGCAACGACACCGCCTTCAACATCACCGGTAAGACGTATGCCTTATCTCCTGCCTTGACTTCTCAAATACAGTGTTAATACACTAACTGTAACACTTTAGACTTTCCCTCACACTTGGGTTTACTCAGAGGAGCTTGAATACAGAAGGAACATGGGAAGTAGAGCTGGATTAGCATTTGAAAGAGTGAGCTGCTTTTCTTGACCCAAGGGAAGCTGCTTTGAATGGTTTTTAAACGTAATCACAAGCAGACCAAACACACTTTTACTTCAAGCAGCCTTTTTATTATTATTATTATTATTTCCTTTGCAGATGAGCTTTAGAAATTTAGATTTTATGTTTTAGATTTTTTTTATGTTTTTATTTATTTATACACATTTATTTGGAAGTCCAAAGAGGCCATGCATTATAATATTTATTTTTTTATGTTTTTTCGTGATCTCGATGTAAAAACCTTTTCCTAATTGTATCACAAGAAAATCTTGTGTCTTCTGTCAATCACTGTTTGAGTGAGTACATGATCACAGTAAAATCAAATGCAATCGTCCAGTCAAGAAAACAAACTTTATTATGTTGAGATCACTAGAAAACAACTAATGTTATGTTGAGATTACTAGAAAACAACTTTTGTTATGTTGAGATCATTAGAAAATTAAGTCGTGATAATGAAAAAACTACTTTTGTTATGTCAAAATCACTAAAAAACAACTTTTGTTATGTTGAGATCACTAGAAAACAACCTTTGTTATGTCAAAATCCTGAAAAAAGAATTTTTCAAGATCATGAGAAAATTAAGTCAAGATCACTAGAAAACTTTCGTTATGTTGAGATCACTAGAAAACTTTCGTTATGTTGAGATCACTAGAAAACAACTTTTGTTATGTTGAGATCACTAGAAAACAACTAATGTTATGTTGAGATCACTAGAAAACAACTAATGTTATGTTGAGATTACTAGAAAACAACTAATGTTATGTTGAGATTACTAGAAAACAACTAATGTTATGTTGAGATCACTAGAAAACAACTAATGTTTTGTTGAGATTACTAGAAAACAACTTTTGTTATGTTGAGATCACTAGAAAACAACCTTTGTTATGTCAAAATCATGAAAAAAAAATTTTCAAGATCATGAGAAAATTAAGTCAAGATCACTAGAAAACTTTCGTTATGTTGAGATCACTAGAAAAATAACTTTTTTTATGTTGAGATAACTAGAAAACAACTTATGTTGATCACTAGAAAACTAACTTTTGTTATGTTGAGATCACGGAAAAAAAAACTTTTATTATGTCAGGATCATTAAAAAACATATTTTGTTATGGAGAGAAAATTGTCAAGATCACAAGAAAATTGTCGAAGAACAACTTTTGACAAAAGTTTTTCTTAATGTAAGATCACAAGAAAACAAATTTTGTTATGTCAAGATCACAAGAAAATGAAGTTGAGGTCACGAGCAAATTGTCAAGATCACAATAAACCAACTTTTGTTATGTTGAGATCATGGAAAAAAAAACTTTTGTTATGTTAAGATCACTAGAAAACAACTTTTCTTAAGTCAAGATCATTAAAAAACATCTTTTGTTATGGAGAGAAAATTGTCAAGATCACGTGAAAATTAAATTTTGATCACAAGAGAACAAAAGAGAAAAAATAGTAAAATGCATGGCCTCTTAGGACTGTATATTTCCTGTGAAGTTCTGAAGTCAATATTAAATTTTTTTAATAAATTCATTTATTTAATAATTAACTGAATTATTAAAGTGAGTTGAATTTGTTAAGCGAATCAAGAATTGTAGAACCGGGTAGTGGAAATGGCTGTCGGTGTTCGCTTTTATTTAATCCAAACCTCTGACAAGGCAAGTCTCTGTTCGCTTCTAAAGAGGCACCGCTCTATTACTACATTTCATTTCACGAGACGAGACAAGGGCCACCAGGCGGCTGTTGTTTTTCTTAGGCTGTTTTATTTCATTCTCCCAGTGTACTCGTGCTGGCCGGGCGCCCCAGCAGCCTCCAGCAACCTCTGTTGTTGGCAATAATGTGTGAACATCGTGCAATGTTTTATTAAAAAGCCTCTGCTTGGGCTGTAGCGTTTGACCCCAGGGTGAGATCCGTGGCTATAAGATTGGGGCTGCCCCAAAAGACCAATTTACACCCAGGACAGGTATATTCACTCTAAGATGAATCATTGGAAATGTCAGCCCTGTTACTCCACCCGCTGCCTTTAACACACTAACACACCGACCCACACATAAATACGTGCACTGTAATGCATTCAAAACTATGCACATGGAGTGCTGACTGCGAAACATCGCGTTATATGTAAATGAAAAAAGCGCATTTGGGCGTTTCCTATTATCGTTACGAACATTTCCAAAGCAGAGAATTTGAAATAATGTGTTTGTCATTAAAAAGTAATGGGTGATGGATCTTCTGGAACAAATCAATGAGAATAAAGGTCTTCGTTCCTCGGCCAGATTGAAAATTATAGCTCTCCTTTCGGTCATCGTGTCTGTGCGCGAGAATATCATTTCACGTAGCACGTCTCTAGTTAACGATGCCGATCCATGTTTTATATTTCTCTTTTTTTGGGTTTTTTGTGATATCTTGCTTTTATTCACCTCGCTTAGTTACAGGTTATCTGTCAATCATTCACGTCTCTGACGTTAGTCAGCTAACACGTGTCCTGTCCAACAGAACGACCCAAAAGCCCCGGAACGTGTTTTTTTTTTCAATCTCAGGCGTCAACTCAGATCAGAATAAAGAACTTGTATAGATAAAGACGTGGCTGATCAATTTGTATTACAACAAAAAGCTCAAAACCAAAGTACTTGAAAGTGAGGTGGTGGTGATTTTTCTTTTTCTGTGTGTGTGTGTGTGTGTGTTGGTATTATTTCTTCTATAAGGTACATGGTGTAGCTAGATATCCAATCTTCTCTATGAGGTGTTTCATTCATTGCGGGTCATGGTGAAGGTGGAGGTGTAATATGATAAGAAGCTAGAGAGCGCCGCATCGCTACGCTTTCCGCTCGGCGCTCGCTAGCATGCGGGCGCGCTCTACTCAATACCCGGAGATTCCAATTTCTTTCAGGATATCTTAGCTCAGCTTCCGCGCCTTCTCCCGCTGAGATTTCGAATTCCCTCGCGCTTTTTTTCCTGCCTGCTTCTGTGACAATAAAACTGCTTTCAAGTGATTCAAGGAGAGAGCCTCCTTCCTGTCCAGTAAGCACAGTCTGTGTTGGAGAACTTCAGCCTCCCAGTGCACATGCTTAACAAATGAGCTTAGCCGTGTGTGTGTGTGTGTGTGTGTGTGTGTGTGTGTGTGTGTGTGTGGGCAGCACTGGGAGATGGCCAGGTCACAACGATGACTCAGTTTAGGATGCAGAAAGAGGCCTTCAATACAGATTACATGATGTGTTGCATTTACTTTTATGGCATTCGATGGACGCCCTCATCCACAGCGACATTAATTATCATAGTTATACAGCCGAGCAATTGAGGGCCCGGCTCAAGGGCCCAGCAGTAGCATAACTTCTAATCAGAAGGTCATAGGTCCAAATAGGGGTGTGCAATATTGACAAAAAAATGTAGCTCGATATTATTTTTTGGGTTTCATCGATAACAATATTTTGTGTAATTGTGCTGGTACCTTCTTAAAAAAAAATACTCTTCATATTCTGTGTGGTGGTCACATCCTAGTGGCAGTTAAAATTCATTTTAAACTTTTATGGGCATAACCCTTAAAAAGTCATAAAAAAAAAATTTAACATTTTTGAGTCAAATTCTTGCATTTGCATCAGTCAATTAGAATAATAAGACATTTTGACTGTTACAATGCAAGTGAGATCAGTATCAACAAAATTCCTCTTTGTAATGCAGAGGAAACAGAAACAAAGGGACACGAATAATTTTCAGATATTTTAAACATAAAATGCTGAATACTGATATTCAAGATGATATAAAAAATGAGAAGATGCTTAAAATGGGATATTAAAACTGCCAGCAAGTCACTATTAATAAGTGAGTCATTGCGATCGAACGAATCACTCGTTTTAATGATTCGTTTCAATCGCAATGACAATGTGGCATTGTACAGAATGTATTTTCTCTTAATCTTCATTTCTGTTGTATAAAATCCATATCACATTTGTAATGAATGAAAAACAAACAGCACTTTTTTTGTGTGTGTGATATTGACAATATAAACAAATATATAAATGTTCAAATTTTCTGCCTCCATATCTTGGAATTTGGGATCATTCTAAATGCATTTTATTAAACTTAAACAATCAGTAAAAGAGCGCACTCTAAATGCGCACAGAGTGTGTTTAGGGTTTGTGATATACTCGATAATGTCATATCACACATGGTTAAAACAGCGATTACGATATTATCGTAGGCGATATACAGTATATATATCGTACAAACCCTAGGTTCAAATCCCAGCAGTGGCTGCTTGGTGGTGCTCGGATTTGAACCCATGACCTTTCAATCAGAGTTCTCATCCTGTTGAAAATGCACTCCTGCACTCCTGATTTATTTGCATCATTGTATTGCATCATCTCTTTTCTTCTACAGGTCTAGGAGTGTACACTCCGCACACACTTCTGCTGAGCGCCTGCACTGAAGCAGGTTGTACTAACAGCTCTGCGGTCACACTTTTCACCGCTCAGCTCCCACCATCGCACATGGAGCCACCTGTCCTGACCGTCCTAGATGCTCAGAGCATAAACGCCCGGTAGGTGCACCCTCACACGCTCACAACATTGACCTCGAATATGCGCCAGATCTGTATTTACCGCACAGATATCAGATTTCAGGTTTTTTTCCAATCTGTTTAGTTTTCTCACGAAAGCCTCAGATTCCTGTTCGTAACTGATAGGAGTCGAATCTGTTATGGACTTCATGGGCTTCCTTAGCCCATCTGTCTGAACGTGTAACAGCGACACGGGTTCTGTGATGCGTTTCTGCCCATCAGGATTGTATTGTGTGTAACTGAACTCAAAATTAAGTTACTGCAACCTTTCTGTTGCCATGTCTTACCAGTGTTAACAAGGTGTTTGGGACAGTATAAAATGTTTGCTCTACATAAAAATATGAACAAACCCCCACCAAGGATCGGCACCAAGATCGCATGTATGATGTGAACATTAACTGTAGCTCTAACTGTAGCTGTACTGCTGCCACGTCATTGGATTGTTGCATGACTGTGCAGGTGTATAAGTGTTCCTATTAAAGTGGCCGTATGTGCAAACCTCCCATGATACAATACTACAGGGATTATTTCACTACACCTTATTATTCAGCACCTTTGATATATAATTAAGAACCTCAGCAGGATGTGTTCTGCTCGACTGTACAGCTTAATGTGTTAAAGAGAGAAGTGATCACCTTTTAAATAAAAATACATTTTAGCATAGAACAGCAAAGTAGTGAAGTAGGGAGCATGTCCTCAAGAGTCTTGAACGGTTCATGGAGGGTC
Organism: Silurus meridionalis; assembly: GCF_014805685.1. NCBI lineage: Eukaryota > Metazoa > Chordata > Actinopteri > Siluriformes > Siluridae > Silurus > Silurus meridionalis. Next base: position 5,264,956 of record NC_060891.1, read on the forward strand.
ATGGACAAGTTTTGGTAGAGTCATGGTACAGTCTTGGAGGAATCCTAAAAGAGTCCCTCAGAATCCTTGGTGGAGACTTGAAGGAATCTTAGAGAAGTTATTGAAGAGTCATTGGCAGACCCATGAAGGAGTCATGGATTATTGGTGTAGTTTTGGAGGAGGCATGGATGATTGTTGTTGGAGTCTTGCAGGAATCTTAAAGGAGTCCCACAGATGTGTTGATAAAAACTTGGTGGAATCTTAAAGGAGTCATAGAGGAGTCTTTTAGGGACATTTGGTGGAGTCTTATAAAAGTCATAAAAGAGTCATGAAGGAGTCATTGATGAATGTTGGTGGAGTCATGGTGGAGTCCTACAGGGATCTTGGACGAGATTTACAGGAGTCATGGATGAGTCTTGAAGGAGTCTTAGAGGAGTCAGGGAGAAGTTTAAATAGTTTTGAGAATTAATCATGAGATACTGTTGATAGGAATATATTTCCAGGGACTGATTTATAAATTGAGCATTTATATTTGTAATAAATGTATTTCTGTAAAGCTGCTTTGGGAATGTCCATTAATAAAGAACTACACAAATGAAATAGAACTTAAAGAAGTCTCAAAAAAATATTAGAGGAGCCTTAAAAAATAGCTTGAATCATAAAATCTTAGAATTTTTGGAATAGTCTTAAGGGAGTTTTGTAGGAGTCCTGAAAAATTAATATGGGTCTTAAAAACTTGTGGAGGAGTCTTAGATGAGTCTAGGAGAAATCATGGAGAAGTCTTGGGGGAGTCCTTTTCTTGTCCCAGTAGGCTTTTCATGCTGACATGTAGAGGTAGAACAATATATCAAACTTAAACAAAAACGTAGACATTTTTAACAAATTGATAAAAAAGAAAATAAAAGGTGTATCTATATATATATATATCTATATCTATATCTATATCTATATCTATATCTATATATATATATATATATATATATATATATATTTTTTTTTTTTTTTTTTTCGTTTTGTTTTGTTTTGTTTTGTTCAATGCAGTTCATTTTTATTAATATATGTGACATAGTTTAAATTTTTAAAACAATTGTTTTAAATACATTTTCTGCTTGGTTACATAATATATCAAATAATATTTTTCATAAAATAAAATATATAGACATTTAATACAATAAATGTAATTAAGGCAATGCATGTTTTTATTATATTGATTAGACAAACTGGCAAAAATTACATAAATGTAACAAAATATATAAAATGTATGTAATTTTTGCCAATTTGTCTAATAAATTTTTGTACTTATTTAAGCATATTTAAACAAATGTCTTTATTTCTTCCATCCTTCATTCAGTCACTCTCTCAAAATGCAGATTTGTCAGGAATTCCTCCTTTTTAAAGACATTTTTAAAGCTGGAAAAAACACAAACGAATCCACTAACATGAGCGAAAACCAGGAAGTGGCGGGATTTCGCTTATGCGCAAAACAACGCGCTACAAATCGTATTTGAGTATCGTTTCGTTTTCATTCCCCCAGGCTTGTTGTGTATGTTTCAAATTGTTATTAAAAAGAAATGCTCTTAAAGTGCGATAAATAAATACCGTATTTGCGGTATGAGATGGTGGTGAAGGTGGAAAGGTCAGATTAACTGATTTTCCCAGTATATTTTGTCAAGTTTGAGGAGTTGTCCAAGCTCATGGAGGGTGCATTAATCAACTGAGTGTTCTCCATATAATCATAAAGTGCACAGTGGCCCGTCCGTCACTCAGCACATCAGCTCCTTGTCCTTGTCGTCTATGGCCAGCCTAGAACAGCCGACTTGGAACGAGAGCCTTGATTTAGTGGTGTACCTACAAGTTGCCTGTCATTGGACTGTATGAAAATCCCTGAGCATGACCTTCTTCTCTCCTGCTTAGCATGCTCGGTATTCTCTTGCATTTGACCCATCGAGAGGGACAGAGGGAGCCTCAGTTCGTCGGACGCTTTTTTTTCACGCCACACTTCCACCTTGGCCTTTAGCAATCTGTGTGAAAGCCATTAGAGCTTCATCTTTAGCCTCCATTCCTCCATCACTTAAGAACTAGCTGGACGTGGATGAAAAGAGACTGCGAGAGAGCACAAAGAATAGAAGCACAACAGGGCGGCAATCTCGGGTCCACTTTGTTTTTTAGCAGCGGAGAGAGGGCTAGCTGGGGTGACGACAGATTTTTTTTCTCCAAGAAAATGCCATCACTTTACTTGAGCGATCACAGGGCCGAGAGAAAAATGCATATCCTCGAGAACGCACTCAAATTCCTCTCCGATCCACTATTTAACTCTGCCCTCGCTAATATAGTAACCTCTCAGACCAGTTCTCATCCAATGATCCTCCTCTCTACCCTGTGAAATAAAGCAGGGAGGAAGGGGGGCCCCCCTCCTTCCTCACATTAACGGTGGTCGGAAGCTTGTGATGTCCATATGCCATTTATGAAAAAGATATAGGTATATGACTCAATTTGTCCCATCGCCCGTATTCATAACCTGGTTATGGTCCTGCTATGTAATGAAAACAGTGCTTTGGAGAAGAGCGTGGCATATTTATTGTTCCTATCGACCGAAAAACTGGCTAGCACTTTATTTTTCCAGGGGAGATTCCAAGTTGAAAGACAAGAGAAGAGAAGAGAAGAGAAGAGAAGAGAAGAGAAGAGAAGAGAAGAGAAGGATAGAAAAGCAAATCCGCACTGTCATTTGACATTCTAGATGATATCTCTCACGCTAGCTTTTTTGTTTTTTTTCTTCACTCAGGGTCTAATTGTGGATACAGTGCCTTTGCAAGGTATTGCCTTGTTAGCAGAATTGTAATAGCACAGGGTGAAGGATCATACGTGTTCAATACTCTTTTGTTGTGTTGCGATTTGCCTGTGAGAAAGGTCCAGGGCTGCAAGAGATGCACAAACCCAGAATCAGCAAAAACGCATTCCCCGGAATGCTTCCTTTCCTACGTTCTATTATATCTGTCACTTTTTACATGATAGTTCATTACCTCTACCTAACGACGTTTTCTCCAATTCTAGATCGCAATCGGCTTTTTTTCGAAATCCTCCGTTTTTTACCGCCGATATTTTCGGAGGGCGTATAAATCACAGGCCCGATCGATTTATCGGGTCCGCGATCGAGCACCGTAATAGCCGTTGTCGTTTGTCATTTAAAATGCAATTTAATTGATGCCGTAAAACGAAATTAATCACAATAATGAATAGGGTTACCTGCGGGGGTGTTTGATCCTGGTAGGCTGGAGAAACCCTTGAGAGGCATGTGCTAATTTCACAGTGCTTGAAAAAGAACTCGAACGTCCCCTATGCATCATCTAAACTCACATTAAGGCTCGGGACAACTTTCTGTGCTACATTATTGTAGGTCTTACAGCTTCGGAGGAAAGCGTGTTTCCCTTTGAATTACGCCAGGACAAATACACTAATGTAGTTACAGGATGACCTTACCCGTCTCGTGGAGAAATTGATGAAGGGATATATATCAAGAGATCAGAAATTGCAGAATTTTTTCCTTCTTTATCGTATTTCATTTTGAGCAGAACACTGAACAACTTTTTCCCACCTTCGACTAGACAGAAAATTAAGTAACAATTATTAACAAGTACTAGTTTGAGAAAATGTAGCAAAAAAAAAAGAAAAAGGTCTCTTGACAGAATCGGTTTGTTTTATTTTTATCGCAACTTTCTCCTCACATGGTTTTTTTCTTCTTCTTTTTCCTCCTGGCCTTGGTCTCTTGGATCTCTAAGCAGATAGCGGTGTCCTCTGTTCTAAATTTAGCTCAGAGAAAGTCAAGTGGCAGTCTGAAACGCTAACCCACCAGACACTTCCCTATTTTTGTCTGTGCATCCTTGGCCAGGGTTATTGCAGTAGAGGCTGTCTGGACTCCACACGCTCCACTGAAATCTTGAACTTCATCTAATGGTGCCCAGGTTAACACTGTGCCTGAGGAGGCATTACTCTCTGTCTGGCAACCACTGACTGCTAATTGATGCCACTCCTGACACCAATGACTGTTTGGTAATAACAGTGACTACTTGGAGATGCCACTAACTGCTTCTGACTGCTTTCTGACACTTCTGATTTCTCTGTGACATTTCTGACTGCTCTGTAACACCACTGACTGCTCTGTAACACCACTGACTGCTCTGTGACACTTCTGATGGCTCTGTAACACCCCTTACTGCCCTGTGACATTTCTGACTGCTCTGAAACACCACTGACTGCTCTGTGACACTTCTGATGGCTCTGTAACACCACTTACTTATCTGTGACATTTCTGACTGCTGTGTAACACAACTGACAGTTTTTGACACCACTGACTGCTCTGTCACATTTATGACTTCTCTGTAACACCACTGACTGCTCTAGGAGACTTCTGAATGTGATGTGTTGTAACAGCACTGACAGCTCTGTGACACCACTGCCTGCCCTCTAATCCCACTGACTCTGCTCTGTAACACTACTCACTGCTCTGTAACATTTCAGACAGCACTGTCGCACCGCTCACTGTTCTGTGGCACATCTGCCTGTAATGTAACACCACTGACTGCTCTGTGCCACTACTGATTGCTCTGTGGCACGCCTGACTGCAGGCATCCAAGACCCCTGACTGCTCTGTAACACCACTGATTTATCTTTGGCACTTCTGACTGTATTGTAACACCACTGACTGCTCTGTGCCACTACTGATTGCTCTGTGGCACGCCTGACTGCAGGCATCTAAGACCCCTGACTGCTCTGTAACACCACTGATTTATCTTTGGCACTTCTGACTGTATTGTAACACCACTGACTGCTCTGTGACACTACTGATTGCTCTGTGGCACGCCTGACTGCAGGCATCTAAGACCCCTGACTGCTCTGTAACACCACTGATTGCTCTGTGGCACTTTTGACTGCTCTCTAACAAAACTGATAGCTCATTGACTCCACTGACATTCTGTGACACAATTGATTATATAAGACCTGCTATTTTTTCTTCTTTTTTTAAATTCTGCATATTCCTCAGGTGGTCACCCCCTCTCGAGGCTAACGGACAGCTTCTGTTCTACATGCTGTATCAGGCCCTTTCTACAGAGGAACCAATTGTGGTGTACAACAGCTCTCAGCTCTTTGAGGATCACACATTGCGAAACCTTGTCCCTGGAAGTACCTACTTGTTCCAGATTGCTGTAAGTACTACTCCCTGTTATTGAAGTTAATATAATATTATTAATGTACTTGTGATATATTAAATCAATTTATGCCCCTATTTGACATTTTCTAATTCCAAAAGTATGTGGACACTTGCCCATCACACACATGCTTTCTGTATATGAGCCCTTCTCACACTGCTCTTACGTTTAGAGCACACAGATGTCTCAAATGCCTTTATATGCTGTAGCATTAATATATTATATGAACTGGAACTAAGAGGCCATGATGACATGATGATGCTCCAAAGCAAGCTCCACGAAGACATGGTTTGTTTAGGATGGAAATGAAGAACTCTCCTATACTGAACTTAAACCTAAAAACTGATTGCACAGCAGGGCTTCTCGCTTGACATCAGTTCTCCTGTGGTTGAATGAGGAGGGGGAAAAAAATCCCCACATCGACACTTTCGGAATCGAATAAAAAACATTCCAATTGTGGAATAAGAAACTTAGCAAAGACATATTTGGATATAATACCTTTAAATTGCCTTTTTTTTATTTCACATTGACAAACATAATTGTAGTCACATTTCCAAAACAAAACAAAAATCAAAATGAAGCCAAAAATGCAAACGTCCATGGTGGGACAACATTTTCTGACTTTTCACAGGCTTGCACAGCAGGCGGCTGCACTCTCAGTGCCCCCAGCAGTACCCAAACCGACGAGAGTTCTCCAGAAGACGTGCCGGATCCCAGCGTCGTCCACGTTTCTCCACATTCAATAAACCTGACCTGGGGACCTCCACTAAAGCCCAACGGTAGGGCTGCTCACTGAACTAATTTATTATATTTTTTTCTTATACACTGCGTTTTTTCTAATCAAATAAGACTTCATACTCTGTCTATATTACAGTATTATATATTATATTATTATATTTAAAAAATCAATATATGTACAACGTGTGTTTATTTTTACACTAGTAAGAGCATCTTTATTCTCTCCTGATATTAGCTAATTTCATCACTAATTAAAAATTCGCATCACATCCAAGAATGTGTCTGGTCAGAAGTAATCTTTAAAAATGCCATTAAAAGGCAACATGTATTAGAAATGTACTGATATCAGATCAATGCAGTGTCTTATGAAAATGATAATAATACAACCGAAGAGGCAATTCCGATGTTTACCCCTGTATTATTTAACAGCCCTGTTATTGTATGTGGTGCTCAGATAAAACCCAGCAGCGCGTGGGGTCTGAGCTCGTCCGTGGTACGAGGTGACGAGGGGTGTTTCACATTTTTGACGATGAGCCAGCACCCCCAATCGACAAGCAGGAATAGAGGACGGACGCCTTGGCAATGTGGCATGAGAGAGAGCTGGACAGAGAGAGAAAGACTGAGAAAGAGAGAGGGAGAGGGAGTGTGGCATTTTAAGTGGGTAAAAAGTGCTCCCTTTTGACTGATGCTGTGAACTGCAGCTTCAACAGTCCAGGCACAAACACAAGCTTTCTACTCACTCGCGCTTCCTGCAGCGTGAGAGCGACGCTTCAGTGCCGCTTCAGTGCTCAACCCTTTGACCTTTGTGTAATCCTGATGAGATCTAATTATACTGCTTCGTACAGTATGTTTTTATCTTTTCATATAGTGTTTTTGAAAGGAAAAAAATTAAGTACGAAAGAATTTTTATGTATAAAAAATAAAAAAATTAAAAATAATAATATTAATTAATTCAATTAGTATAGAAATAGTGGCATAAATACTGTATTACTTTTTTTTAATCTATACTACTTTGTTCATATGTTCATATATAATTTTTTTCAGAGATATATATATCTATATATCTATATTATACCTATCCGGTGTTTTTGAAACGGCAAGAGAAAAACAAATCACTAAAATTATTTCTATTGTATGTAAAAAATTAATTGAAATTAATGAATAATATATATATATATATATATATATATATATATATATATATATATATATATATATATATATATTTTTTTTTTTTTTTTTTTTCCATTAATTGATTGGTCAACTGAAAGTGGCCCAATTACTATATTATTATAAGTTTAAGTCTTATATTTTGTTTATTTATTGTATGTATTAATAAATTATGCATATATTTGTGTAAATACTTATAATATATAATTTGAACAAATCTAAATAAATTATACATATAAGTATAAATATAATAATTATTAATTATATATATAATTTGTTGTATGTATATATATATATATATATATATATATATATATATATATATATATAGGAAATATATATTATACTCTTTACTCTTTTATTTGTTACAAATGTGTCAACATTTTATTAATAACTTGTCCTTAATTCTCTGCATATACTGCAAGGGGTTTTTAAGGCCTGATTATTCCACTGTGTGCAGTCACACAGAAATTTACTTCATTCGCAGATTTTTAATTCAGAATAAAATGACTAATTAAACCTATTGATTCTTTTATGGAATAAAATGTTGATTCACGGTTTAACGATTTGTCTAACAGCTCAGATTAGTGTTTATTTCAGGGTAGCTTTCTAAAATTGTCCATCGTTGTCTATGAATATATCTATATTTCTGTATATAAAATACAAATATTAGTTGGGTTGTACAGTATAATGTGTAATGGTGGTTTGGTTTTGATTTATTACAAAATAAGATCAAATACAAAGTTTGTTCATACATTTTTTTATGGTTTTAAAGACATTTGCTTGTGATGATTTGAGAAAAATCAGTTTATATTTGAATATTTCCAGACTGACTATTGAAGAATATATGAAGCTCTAATTTTCTGCAAAAAAAAAAAAAAAAATCTGTTAATATTAGTATAGAAAAGATCAGATTTAGCGAATGATCCGATATGACTCTATCCAATATGACTGGGATGGTGTGTAACAGCCACACATGGCTTTGTACTCATATGCCCACTGTCCTGCTCTTACTGACCCCAAGTGCCTTTGCAACAAACAGTCTAAGGGGTAGCTGTAAATAGGGCAATAGCATTAAATGGCTCTCTGTTCATGTTTAACAGCCCTTCCTTACTAATAGCTGCCTTTAACATTAAGCTTTATACAAAATGGCCAGGGCATGTGGAAAGCAGGAAGTATTCAGAGGTTTCTAAACAAATTGGACATGTTTTTTCCCTAAGAATTTGTACTCGTTCTGCATGATAGTATGTGTGATTGTTTGACTGTACAGTTACTATACTATAATGCACCCACGCATTTCCATTGGCATGTGTTTTTATAAATTTCATCTCTTATTTCGGTCGATGTTTTCTGATTTTTTTTTCCGGAGCAGGTGTGATCAGCAGCTACGGCGTCTGGATGGACGGCGTACTGAGGCAGAACTCCTCCCTTACGAGCTTCGCGGCGGTCGGCCTTTCCCCCTGGAGTTTGCACAGCTTCCGTGTTCAGGCGTGTACGGCGCAGGGCTGCGCGCTCGGTCCGTCGGTGAGGGCCCCGTCCCATTTACATTATGCTAAATACCCGAACGTGTCAGATGGCAGCTCGACATCATAAAGGTGATCGATTTGCTCGGTTCAATAAAGCACCTTCTGCTCGCGCTTGACATTTGGTGTAAATGCCACTCTGGGCTGGTTAATGCATTGATGGGCCAGATTTGGGCATTTTTCCAATATGGGCGCAATATTTAGGCAAATGGCTGTTTTTGCCAATGCAGCAAAACCCACAGTGGGGGCTGTGGGAGTAGAGGGGGAAACGGGTGCTTTGTCAAGTACAAAAATGCGTTTGAGCTGAAGGGAATATTTTCAGGAAGGGCATTTTAATATGTTTTTTAAACATATTAAATATGTTTTTAAATTGTTCAATAGGAGAGTTCGACCTTAAATAAGAACCAGTGTGAACAAGAGGGTTTTCAAGAGAGATTTGTTCTGTCCGTGATTTTTTATCTTTTGTCTTTTAGACGGAGGTGCGGACTTCAGAAATGCCCCCTGTTGGCAACATTCTCCTGGAAATCCTCCCTGAGAGCCCACAATCAGTTTGGGTAAAATGGGAAGCACCAGGCAAAGCCAACGGCAACCTCACTTACTCGGTCCTCTTTACCGGAACCTTCTACCAGGCGGCAGGTAAATCGCAGACCTCTTTCAGTTTCCCATCGCTCTAAATAAATATAGGCCCCCTCCTAAACTCCCCCACCCACCCTTGCCCCAACCTCTCTCGCCTCTGATCTCCCATATTGACTCCAGTTATTTTCCCTATGATTGTTTACACACAGTATGCAAAAAGGGCAGTGAACCCTAGCACGGGGCCCGCATGCCGTAATAGCCGTAAATGAATTGTTGTCATTGGCCATTTCTCTCGGGCCGGCTGCTGGGAGGCAGGGAGAAGCTCCCCGCCCTTGGCGGGATAAAAGTGGACAGGTTCGTTAAAGAGAGTGTGATGGCACACTCAGAACGAATCAACCCCAGCACTCACTTCACCTTTTTTCGAACCGCCTCGAGATAAACGTTCATAGTCGTCTATTGGGAAGTGTGCACACTCTCACACACTCTCACACACTCTCCTCCACACACACACACACACACACATACATCGCACTTTCTTCATATGCCCAACAATCAAGTGTACGTTATTTTGTATATTCATTTATCCATTCATTTTTATATTCAGCTCCAATCTTGGTAAGGTCACGAGACGCTCATTTAGAATCTGGGCCTGAGACTGCAATTCCGCCAGCATTAAAACGATTGAACGGAGGACCCTGGAGCCGTAAGGTGACACCGGTACCTGCTGTTCCACCATGCACCACACTCGCTTTATTTATCATTTAGATCTGTCCGATTTCCCTTTATATACTATATACTAGTGTGTGAGTGGCCTTTGTGTTATAGCAGTTTTCATCCTCTTTTTAAATTCCCAGGAACCGTCAGATTCTCACTTGCACCTAATTCATGCAAATACCTGCCTTTTCGATCCATTCAGAAGGAAGGCCCGAGCCACATATTGTCTTTTTGATGCATATTTTACATCAACTGTTCACACACAATGTTACGATGCTGCCCTGAGATTCCTGCCTTTGTCTGTGTGTATTACGTGCCCGTGTCTCTGATCATCACTTCACTGTATAGCATTTGTTTATCATCAGCAAATTATACATGTTTGCTATCAGCAAATCAACCAAGAATTGCAGTTGACGCTGATCCTCCTACGCTGGCATCTAATTAAGCTGAGCTCGCCAGATATATAATATTTGGTTCGCTTACAAGGCATTCAATCAGCTTTGATAGACATTCTTTTGAATTATAGCCATTTCCTGTATAAGCATTTAGCTTTTGTTGAGGTTTTGTTGCTGTTGTTGTTGTTGTTACTTTAAAAAGGAAGTTTGCTGCATAGACTATGCCTGTTTTGTTAAAGGTCACTTTTTTACACTTTCAGGCATTAAAAGGTTGCATTTTGCCCCAGAGTTTTGAACATTATATAAGAAAAAGGCACACAAGCGTATGCGGCTTATACCTGATACTACAAATAATGTTTCTCCTTCACTTTAATTCTAAAGTTGGGAAATTTTCAATGCCCGATGGCAGAGGTGGAACATATCGAATTTTGTTTGTGTTTCTGTAATCGGATATTTTTTTTAATTCGTTTTTCAAATCTGTAATATTACTTTTACTTAAGTATCTTTTTTGTTATGGTTTTATTTGTATTCTTTTTTAAGTATTGAACTTAACTACATTTTAAATCATATTCATTACTGTAAACCACTGCACTGATTGATGGATGGGCGAAGAACCAACGCACTAAACTCATAAGAAAGAAAGATGGCGATGGACCAAACAGACGCCAATAATGCAGACTCGGCTAAAAACGAAATTCCATCGAATCAAACGTTGTTCAATGCGTGCGCTCACTGTGTGAGTTATGAATCTGAATTTGCGATTTCTCTCATTATTGTAAATGACATTATAACAGGGATTTTATTTTTTGTCTGCGAAGGTGCATCCCTTTTTTATAGTTTTATTTGGTAGTTTTTTGTTATTGCACTTTAATTTTTTAATTTGTTTAAAAAATAATGTGTTTGATAAGTATATCCCCTTGTTCTTTTGAAAAAATTAAAATCCTCCACCCCACCCCTGCTGGTAAAAAATAAATAAAATTAAATAAAAAATTAATAATTAATTGGATACTTTTTACTTTTACCTGAGTAGATTTTTAGATCTGTAACTTGGACTTGAGTAAAATTTTTATTTTAGTAACAGTACTTACTTGAGTAGAATATTTTATTAAGCTTTCCACCTCTATCCAATGGTAAATGAGCCATTTTCATGGCGTTAGGAGCAGTCGGCATTTACATTTACGGCATTTAGCAGACGTCCTTGTCCAGAGTGACGTACAAAAGTGCTTTGAGTCTCTATCAATGAATAAATCTACACTGCTACGCTAGATTACGAACTCAATAAAAATGAATTAAGATAAATCAGACTACAACTCTGTTAAGAGGATTTTTTTTTTGTCTGAAAGACAAAGCAAACCAGTAAAAGTGCTAGTTTAAGTGTTTCAGAAAAGGTTCTTCACCTGTCTTCACCTGTCGCGGTACCAGAACAGAGAAGTGCAGACAGTTTGTTAAAAAGAGTTCCAGAGTTTTAGAAAGAAAGTATAAGTTGTTGATGTCCGATTGATCCAGAGCAGGTTCCTTTAAGATAGGAATAACCCTCGCTCGTTTGAAGGCCAGATGCTAAGGGTCTTGTTGATGATCGTGGTGATGAACAGCAGGTCTTTTGAGATGGTCTGAAGCATAGGTGAAATTCTTTCTTCGCATGTCCCAGCGATTTTAGAAAGCTAAGGTCAGAGTGCAGGGTCAGCAATGACACAGCAATGACACAGCTTTTCCAAGTACTCCAGAGTGGCATCTTGGCGATCCTGTAGTTTGAACCCCTGACAAAAGTAAGGCAGTTATATGCAATGCAAGAATGAAGAGGATTTGAAGTTCTGAGGTAACAAGCCGAGATCATGATGTGCAGGAGCATTTATTGAGAAACGGGTGTTGTTTTAGCTGGAAATGATTTTAATGAATGAATGAAAGAGACTCGAATACGTACACACGTGCGTGAATCTGGTGTGATGTCGATGTGGTGTGATGTCTCTTGAGCAGCATGCGATCCAGCAGGAGAGAGAAGCCTGAAGCTTACTAATCTTTCCCTGTGGATTGTTTGAGAATTTACCGGCCGGTGGCTGGCCGTCACAGATTAAAGGAAACGTCGATCAGTAATGACCCCCTCTACATGTTAGTATTGCCATAAAGCCAGCTTTTTATGTCAGAGATATCAGAGTGGGAGCTATTACACATGACAGGGCTAAGCAAGGGACTGCGGACTGAGGCTAGCATTATTAAATATTGACTAGCGCTGTGATTTATGTAGAGCTAGAGGGGGAAAAAGACTTTTTAAGCGTGATATATTCTTTAGTTGCCAAACGCTTCCATTTATCTTCGACCAGGAATAAAGCGCATGTCGGCTACTACAATTCTTTCAACATTTTTAAGATTCAACAGTTTGTATTGTCAGGTAAAGAGGAAACCTTGTTACCTCATACAATAGAATTCATGCTCAAAAGAATGCGAATCCTCAAAACAGCCTGTAGCATAAATTAGAAGTAAAGAATTTTTTTTTTTTTACAAAGGATTAAACTAATACTTCAAACACTTTGGGCGCCATCTTTGATTTCCTTCTTGGTGGTGTGGAAACAAGAACCCGCCTGTTGAAGCCTATCGAAATGTTTAATAAATAACAAATAAAAGTTTTTTGTTTTTTAGAGTTTTAACAGTATAGCAAATAATATACTTGATAAAATATTAATGCTGAATTATTTAATGCAACATTATTAACATGCTATTATTTTTAATATTATTATTATTATGTAGGCAATTATTAATATTTATGAATATTATTAATATTTCTACATATTAAGCAGTCTTAATATTTTAAACATGAGCAATATTAATATAAATTGGTTTATTGATTTAAAAAAGAATTTCAATATAATCATAGATTTAATATAAAATTAATATTATTAGCAAACATTTATTCGTGAACAGAAATTACAATGATTATCATACTTCATTAGAGTTTATTAATAATGCCATTAGTTTGTATCATTTTTATTCATTTTTCATTGTCTCATTGTGTTTAATAAACTCAGAACTGCATTCAGTTGCTTGTTTTACTTCCACTGTAGTGTGCATCACAAATGAGTCTGCAATTTCCACTTGATGTGATTTTTATCTATGAGGATGGTAATTTTGTTGAGCAAACACCAAGAGAAATTACTTTGAAATGTATATAATGAATATATAATGTTATTTGAAAATCTTTTCGTAGTTTGTCAGCACATGTACCATTCAGCAGCACTTGGGGTGTGTTGCAGGAAAGAACTCGAGTGAAACCGAAGAGCCGGTCAATGAAACGCGAGAGCTGCTCAGCGCGGATACAGCAGGAAGCTGGGTGTCTGTAGGATGTCTGCTTCCCTTCTCCAACTACAGTGTACTAGTGAGAGGCTGCAACACTCAGGGCTGTGTGGAGAGCGCCTCCATCAGTATCTCACTTCCTCCGGCAGGTTCGTGCACTACAACTGTTTTGTTAGATCGAGCTGAGCTTCAGTGTCATATGTGGAGACATAGAAAGGAACAAAATGTCGTGTTTTGAAGGACTAAGTTGCTGCATACATATCTAATCATATATGAACAGATGTAAGCACAAAGACCATACAGAGGTGTATTAATTTATTACATATAAATCAAGATGTATTTACATATTTGTGTATATATCTGTAGGTATATACCTACATACTGTATATATGTAAAGTACATAATAGGTTATATGTATATATAGGCTTTATATATATAGACACTAAATGAACAAAAGTATTGGGACAGCTGACTTTTCCAGCCATAAGTGGATCTTTTACAATCTGTTATTGCCAAGCTGAAGACGCACAATTACATATGGTGGCGATGAAGGTATGCTTTGCATGGTTTGAAGTGAAAGATCTCCTGCTTTAGAGCTCTGACCTCAACCCTATTGATCACCTTTGGGAGGAATTGGAATGCTGACTGCACCCCAGGCCTTCTTTACCTCACCTACATCAGTACCTGATGTTAATAACACTCTTGATCTCCACAAGCACACTCCAAATCTAGTGGAACATCTTCTCAGAAGAGTGGAGGGAATTATAAGAGCAAATTGGGACTAAATGTGGAATGCAGTGCTCAAAAAACAAATACCATACTTTTTGCAATATAATGTGTGTGTGTGTGTGTGTGTGTGTGTGTGTGTGTGTGTGTGTGTATATATATATATATATATATATATATATATATATATATATATATATATATATATATATATATATATATATATATATATATATATATATATATATGGAAACAAGACCTCATTGGGAACGAGGCTTACATCAATTTTCAAGTAAAGATCTACTTGGCCTTCTTAAAGTAAACTAATAATTACCGTATTTTGGACTATAAGCCGCTACTTTTTTCCCCACGTTTTGAACCCCGCGGCTTAAACAATGAGGCGGCTTATTTATGGATTTTTCCTGGGTTTTTCCCGGTTTCACAAACTTCAAAACAAAAAACTGAGCCCCTTAACATTAGACCAATGAAATTTCCGAACGGAATCGAAAAAACGCACCTCACCTGTGTTCTGAGCTGCACGGCATCGGGAGAAAAAACTATTTTTTTAAACTCACGACGATGCCAAAAGATAAACTCCTGAGAGAAATAGTTGTGAAAGGAAGGAGGAAGACAGTGAACAATGACTTTCTTGGTAGGCTACTGTTTAGATACAAGCCGTTGTAACGCATTGTATCAGGGTCATGGGATAGCTCACTAACTCCAGTTGCAAAATAAATCATATAAGCACAGACTCATGCTCATGCTTTTTTATTTTTCTTGGCAACAGCGTTACGGGTTAGTCAAAAAAACTTAGAAATGAGCATCAGAAAATAATAAGGACATATTCCTCGGTCTTGCACACATGCAGTAATAGCGGAAAAATTCGGCAGGCTATTCCCAAAATGCCGCTCTACTCTTAAAGGAGCCACAACATATTTCACCCGTTACACCGTGTAACAGACACTCTCTTTCGTTAAAGCCTGTGTAAAGTTCATTAGTTTAAGAGTAAACACTGACACTTCAAAATAAAAATCTTTGTAAAATTCAGTGGGTGCGGCTTATATATGGGTGCGCTTTCCAGAAATTACGGTAGAACTCATTTTTTTTCTTTTTTCTTTTTAATTAGTATAAACATGGGCATTCCGTCACTAAATCAATACACTTAAACGCTTCTTATGTAACATGGCGTGTGGTGGATTTCTTCAGCCTGAGGTTTTGATCACTCAGAAGCAAGATCTCACCAGCAGGCCAGCATCGAAGCCACTTATGCTGCCTGACAGAGAACAATACCTGCTGCTGGCGATCTAAAAGACCAGCTTTGTCCGCTCCAGTAGTAGATTCTCTCTCACACACATGCACACATACACACAAAGCCATGCAAGACAAGCCCCAGCATCGGAAGTTTATTACTGTGCTTAAGAATCGCACTTTCCCACTGTTAAATTGTTGTTGATTTTAATTATGACTCTTATGGCCCTGGAATGTTCTCTTTTATGACCTTCTTATGGCAAATAAAAGGTAACAAGTCATTGGTTAAATAGGGCTCATGCTTCCTTTTTTTAATGGAGTGGGAACTTATTACGCTGATTTACACACAGGGTGGGTGCTGGGAAGCGTGCGCCAAGCACTGGGTTATACGTGGCTAAATTAGCCATAGGGTGATAAAGAAGGAAGTGCTTTCTTTCCTATTGAAGCGGCTTGGCCCAGAGAGAAAAAAGAGAATAATAATCAATGGGGAAGAATGGGGAAGGAAATGAAGTTCGTGTTTGGACCCGCCTTTTCTCTCGCTGCTCGTTAGGGGAAAGAAACTCTTTATATTTTTTTTCCACTAGGAGATTTTTTCCTCACATACTATATAAGACGACTCTTTATTATACCAATTTGATCGGTCTTTTGAATTTTTTTTCCTGCAGCCCAGATGTCTAGGAGACTTCCAGCCAGGCAATGTGTATGATAATCCTCCGCTCCTAATAGCGATCAAAGCTAAAGCAGTGGCATTCAAACACCAAATGGGCCTCATAACCACGTCTGCAATTGTTCCTAATCCTGAATACAACTCGAATAAGCACCAAAGAGGGCCCCTTTCATCTGTCTATATGCAGCCATGTCTCTCTGCTCTATGCCATTATGCCGTCCCTCAGATCCTGCTGGCTTCCACAAAAGACGCCACTTTTTCCTCATAGGGAAGGTGTAAATATTTGGGGATCAGGGATCGCCTTTTCTTTTCGTTTCATCAGAACGCTTCGACTTTACACGCTCTATGGATCCAGAAATTGCGTGTTCGTGGCCGTGCCAGCCTCGGAAAGCAAGGCCCCGAGTCGCAGCACGGCTTCGGCGAACGCCAGTCGAAGAGCAAAGTTGAAGTTCTGCAAGGGAGCGGAAAGAAAAAAAAAATGTTCAAGTTCAAAACAAAGACACGACGAAGTATAAATTTTAAATACCACACGTTTCCCTCCGCACTGCTCAGCCAGATCTTTAGGCTTCTTGTAGCTGAACTGAAGCCTTGTCTCCAATTGTCCTTGTTATATCAAAGAACAGAAGGCAGAGGAAGCGAAGAGATCCAGAGAAAACATAAAAGTGCATAGTTTAAAATGATTAGTGACACTTTTGATATACCTGAGGAAGGCGCGAGCCGAAACAAAGGGGAAACTCCATGCCGACTGTTTGATGAAATAAGTCTGGAAGGAATTAACTCTTTTGTCAACTGGTTGTCTTTGTTCAGTCCGAGCTCTCGTTATATCTCTTCCTCTATCTCCGTTTCTCTCTTGTTCTCTCTTGTTCTCTCTCTCTCTCTCTCTCTCTTTCTCGGTTTCATCTGCTTCTTCCTTTTTGTCTGTTTCACTTGTTTTTATTTTTTTATTCCTCATATTTGCTCGTTCTCGGACTGTAGATATAACACACTGAATATATCAATACACAGGTATCTACACTATTTTGCCAAAAGTTTGCAGACACGGTAGGGTATGTGCTTTTTAAACATCGGATTCCACGTTTAGTCCCAATTTGCACTTATAATTTCCTCCATTTTCTGGAAAGATGTTGATTTTCGAGTGTGCTTGTGGAGATTTGCGCTTATATAGACACAAGGGTGTTGGTAAAGTCAGGTACTGATGTAGGTGAGGTAAAAAGGTCTGGGGTGCAGTCAGTGTTCCAAATACTCCCAACAGTGTTCAGTAGGGTTGAGATCAGAGCTCTTTAGCAGGAGATCTTCCACTGCAACCCATGCAAAGCATATCTTCATGGAGTTTGCTTTATGCACAGGGGCATTGTCATGCTGGAACAGGTTTGGGGCTTCTAGTTTAAGTGAAGGGAAAAATTTCATGCTACTTCATCCAAAGACACTCTGTACAATTGTAGTGTCTTTAGCTTTGCGATAACAGTTTGGGAAAGAACCGCATATGCTTGGGAAAGTCAGGAGCCCTAATACTTTTGTCCATATAGTGTATGTCCTTATGCAAGCGCATTTGTAAGAGGAGATGATGTACTGTGACCCAGCAGGGTTCCGTTAGCAGTGGAACAGGATGCGGGCTTGCAATTCGGGCCGGTCCATATGCTCATCATCATCATTACGTTTATGGCCACTTGGCCACTTAATCCTAACAGGGCTCTAGCAGCAAAGGCAGATGGGGGAAAAGTGCGGAATGGCTTCAAATGCTGACGTCCATCCAGAAAGCTCATCCGCTCGCTCCAATTAAAGCTTGCATCCCAGCGCCCAGAGCGTTTCAAGCCTTCCACGAGCACTAGTGCATTATGAAAATTGTAGCTTGGCAGTGAACGTGAGCCGGGCCGGAGTGAGTGATGGGGCTCACCCCTTTCCAACCGGCCCCAATTCTTATATGGCGGCATATGGGAACGTCAGGTTTTGTCGCGTTACATTGTGTTTCTTTCCATTCTTCTTTTCGTTCCTCCTGTCAACCCGCATGAAGGATGGCCTCGGCACGCTTTTGAACGTCCCTCAAAGAAAGTGTTTACTGACATCATTGGCAGGGCTCTTGCTCATCAATCAGCGCATTAGTACATTTTCCCTCAGAATATTAGTTGATCTCATTCCACTCGTGGCTTTTTTTGCTCAGGGGGGGATTGCAAGCCTCTGGAGATTTCACCTTTGTAACAGATGCCCTCATCGACCTTTTTTTGTTTTTCCGACGTTTGGTATTCCACTGAGGCCCTTCTGTTTGGGCATGCACAAAATGACTTAAGTAATCAACAGTTATTGAGTGCTTGTGGTCGCATGAGAGGGATGTTGATTGAGAATGAGCCTTTACTTACGACGAGAGCCTCACTCCTTCGCCTCGAGTGGTGTATTATCGAAACAAACGCTGACTGGATTGCTCCTCGAAACAGATGACCAGGCCTGGAGTCCTTACCAAACAGTCCGTGCAGGCAGCAGCTTCGCCTTGTTTTCCTTCCAAATCGATGTCCTCAGATCTTCCCGCAATTTGTTTAAACGGCGTCAGAATCGCGCCTGGAAAGTGCACTTGAAAAGCATAACCGTAGCGTCTTGCATTATGCATCAGCATTAAGGGTTGCTTCAGTGTTGGGATGCTTTAAAAATGTACGAGGAGGAAAATTTAATAAAAATTTACCGATTTCGTTCAACTAAATATTGAGAAATATTTGTAAAAAATGTATTATGGGTGATATTATGGCTTATTTTAGTAAAACTCAAGCTTGTAACTGAGTCTATTCATTTCTGTTTAATTGGGTAATTGTACTTATGTAAAACAACAAAGTATATCATACTTTTGAAGTTACATACTAAACAGAGGTCCCCAAGCTACGGCCTGCCCCCACATTTGAAACGACTCTCTAAACCAGCGATCCCCAACCTTTTTGCGCCACGGACCGGTTTAATGTCAGACAATATTTTCACGGACCGGACTTTAAGGTGTGGCAGATAAATACAACAAAATAAAATGATACATCCGGCATAAAAACTGGTATTTTCTAAATATGATAATAAACGTGAATCCACTGTATTGTTTTTTGTTCATTTTGCTCGCTTGGGGGTTTTAATTTAGCGGTAATGTATTATGTGTTAGCGGCCGAAGCAGCCCCTTTAAGAAGGTAGCAGATGGAGGTAAGACATGTGATCGAGGCATCTTGACATGCATCAAGAGTGAGTCATAGACAGATGTGGTGGTGAAAATTCGTTAATTTTCCAAAATAAAACATCGTTCAGTATCAGATAATAAATAAAACGGAAATAATGAAGGGTTTGTATTCTTTCTTATTTATTCTTTAAATTGACCCATGGACCGGTGCCAGTCTGCAGCTTGGGGGGTTGGGGACCACTGCTCTAAACAATGCCAAAGACATACTTTAAAAAATGTATTTTAAAAGTTTTACACACATCATATCCGTATTTCATAATAAGGGTTGGCTTTTAAACTAAAATTTCCCTTATTAAGAAAAATCGAGGCACCGATAGTTGATTGCTGGAAAGACTATAAGGCTTATAGTCTGCTATCATTTCGAGAGCGGCCTCTAGGGGTGAATCAATGACTGCACGGAGAGTGCTATATTTAATTACTTATTTATAATTTATAATAATTATATTTATTAATGAATATACTCATAATTATTGTCTTTACCACATTTTCATGATTAAAAACTGTTTTTCTTTTTTTTGTTAATAAAGTACAGTACTAATTTATATGGAGTGTTTTGTTTGTTTGTTTATTATCGTGTATCCACTTTAAAAACTAACAGATAAATAATTGGTTATTGGCAAAGTACAATCCAACCCAACTATTGTTGTTGGTAATTTATCAGTCGACCTCTAGTTTCTAACATAGCCTAATTATGTGTTAGATTCACCCACCAAACATATGCATAAGTAAGTAAATGTTTTGATTTCAATAGCAATGAATATGAAAAAATGCCATTATGATAGTAATAATGCTCTTTTAATAGGCTGTATATCGCTTGAAAATGAATTTGTCTGTACCCTACATCAAAAAATAATAGATCAATTTTACACATAAATGTAATTTTTTTGTTACATAATAAAGAAAGAAAAAAGTATGTGGTCCCCACAGAAAAAAAGTTTGGGGACCCCTGATATAGAAGCTGTCATTCGAAAAATAATTCCGGTTTGTGCTTGTGATTAGAATTGATTCACTGCTTTACTTTTACATCCTGCTCCATTACATCACTTTTAACACTTCCGCTTTAGAGCATATGCTTACCTGGCCTTGGCCTTCATCGCTCTCGCTAATTTTTTTTTCCCCTCTTCCTGTGTCTCTCTTTGTCCTGATGCCCTCAGCTCCAGATGGCCTCTTGCCCCCGAGGCTGGCAGCTGCCACCTCTACCTCTCTGCAAGTGGCATGGCTTAGTCCCTCCCGCCCCAATGCTCCTGGGACACTGCGCTATCAGCTGCAGATGAAAAACCCGGCCACCCAACACGTCCTGCAGTGAGTCTCCACATCCAGCAGCTCCACTGCACACACTAATATGTCGCCTACACACACTTTTACACCAGCTGCACATGTAGGTCACTGTCCACGTGGAGGCACCTGGCTTAGTTAATAATCATTTGGAGAATTCTTGGGTGTGCATGGTAAACAAAAAAAAAAAACTTTTTTATTTAAATATGAAGCTTTTAATCATCGGGATCCTGTATCTATAGTCCAAGCGCTGTCCGTAGTCCTGAAACGATTTAAAAACCGTAAAACTTCACACAAAAGAGAAATTTATATCATAATCCAATTGTAAGTTTCCATCTTATAGCAAGGAGACCCAGGGGCTGAAATTGAAAGCGGCTAACTTCATCTGCTATGTATGCATTACATGCTCCTTGACAACAAATTGCTATTTAATCAGAGATGGGGGGGGGAATTCTCATTCTGTTGTAATAAATAAATGACTAGATCCATGTATTATATATCAGCCTCATTTCCTGCCATTCTGTTCAAATGTATTTCATTGTTCAGGTGATTTTTTTTTTTTCTACTACTTTTTTTTTATTATAGTCCTATAGTCAATTTAATAGCAAATCCGACTGAAAATTGGCGCCGTTCAAAAACCGGCATGAAAACAAACGAGAGTCATGAGGCATTTAATAAACGATGCGTATGGACGTGTTTTAGACAGAAATATGCTTTTATATATAGAAAGACGGTATGCTTATATCTGATTTCATGTCTCGGGCATGGAAAAGGAGGAATTAATGAAATTTGATCAGAAAAGAAAAAAAAAGAAAAAATGTTCATTTCAAATAGGAACTCAGTACATGTGGTTCACGTTTATTGATATGTTAAACTTGCAGTGATGTACTCTGTGTGTATGTGTGTGGGGGGTGGTTTACAGAGTGGTGGATAATGAGATGGAAACGGTGTTTACTCACTTGGTGGAGGATTTGGAACCATACACAGAGTACCAGTTCAGATTGCTGGTGTCTAACCACTATGGAGAAGCTGGCAGTTCCTGGGTGTCTTTCCATACTGCTCAAGACCGTGAGTCTCTTTTTCTCTTTCTTTTTCTCTCTATCTCTCTGCCTCTTTCTTTCTCTCTCACACTTGCAGCAGTAGTAATACCCATAATACAAGTACATGCTCATCATAGATGCTTATAATGTATAGTGTAGAAGCAGAATGAACAGCAGGTATGTGTGTGTCTGTGTGTGTGTACCGAAGCTGAGGCCGCGTGCGTCTGCTAGATGACCTACTTGGTGTCATTGTGAACTGATTACTGTAATGGAATCATATTAGAGTTTGTAACAGACACTCTTTGCTGAGTTATAAATTAATTAAACTTCACTCTATTATCACATGCATTCTAATTAAAGAGCTACTATTTGCATACGGTCCAAATACCCTGCATTACGGACCATCACCTCTTCATTGCCATGCGCATTATGCTAAACCACCTCTCCACTACTGTATCTCTCTTCTGTTCTCGCTGCTTCGACTGCTCACGTACAACTACAAAAAAAATTTGCGAAGGCGAGTAAAAACATCAATTAAAAACCAAATGCAATGATTTGCGAATGTCACAAATCGAGATTTTGTTCACGATAGAGCATGGAAAAGATATCAGTTGTTTAAACTGAGGAAATTTGCTATTTTCAGGGAAAAATAAGGTCATTTTGAATTCGATGGCTACAGCATGACTCGAAAAACGAAGTCGATTTCAGGGCACGTTTCAGCAAGACGATGCTAAACCACATACTGCATCTATTACAAAAGCATCACTTTGAAGTGGAAGGGTCCACGTGTTAAACTGGTTTGCCTGCAGTGCGGACCTTTCACTATATGAAAACTTTTGGTGCATCATAAAATGAAAAATATGACAAAGAAGACCCAGGACTGATAAGCAGTGAGAATCCTGTAACAGATACAAATGGGCCAACATTTCCTCCACAAAACTTGTCTCCAACCGGTCTCCTCAGTTCCCAGCCATACATGAATCGTTGTATAAACAATTACTTCTCTCAGTGAAAACTTGTTGTATAAAACATTGTAGGACCAAATTACAGGAACGTATACACATTACGGTTCCTATACTGTACATTTCCAGTGTAAAACAAGTTTTAAATAAAAGCACACATAAGAAAATAGGCACTATAAATTCAATGTTGGAAAGAACCGAAGAGATTTGTCAAACTAATGACCACATATGATCAAAAGAGAGGAAAGGACGGGCAAGGTAACATCATAGGAGAAGACCGCATGTCTAATTTTGTGGGTTTTTTTTTTTTTCCTCTCAGCAGCAATAACTTTTCTTGTCTCTAATTTAGAAATACCCCCAGAGAGATTTCCCTTCTGTTCTCCCCGATGCAATGTTGAAAGCACTCAGGTGAAGGCTGCACTGGCCTACATTTCTACACCATAGTGCTAATCACAAATAATTACAACAGCTACATTTTTTTTTTCCATGTAACGTATCATGTAACATGGATCATGTTTCATCGCGGTGCGCGTCACAGCTTCCGTAAACCGAATGCAGTTTGACGGAAAGTTTCCTAGTGAGGACGTACGAGCGTTTTTACGTATTCAGAAGGCTCTCTCGAGTCTGGTTTTATCATTCCATTTAAATTTGATACCCGTCGTTTTAATGCAATTCCAAGTGTGAATTTTTACTCCTTTGACTCGACAGCCCGTCCTGTGAACATAAACTTTCGCATGCAGGCTTCCCCGTCACACTTGTGCGCATTTACTGTACATAGTGCAAAAATACTGTACAATATTTTGTGTTTGGTATTTGTTCAAATCTAGCACCAGATGTGCGACAGACCGGAAAGACCTTTCACATGAGTAATGTTGGACATTTTTCTTGTACTAAAGTCAAAAGAAAATGACTAAAATTTCAAAGTGAAAAAAATCACACTTATTATTTGACCTTTTTTTTTTTTTGTACAAATAACAGAATTTTTATTTTTATCCAGAGCCACTTACAGCTTGGTGGTGCCGGGATTTGAACTCACAACTCCCTGATCAGGCTTTCAGTAATGCTCAGGTGCCACTATGAGACACTAATATGAGATGACGGTAGCCATTGCAATACACTTACTACCACGGTGCTTGATTCCTTTCTTTTATTTTATTCGTCTCTTTTAGCCACCCTAACCTTCCCAGCGATCCCGCCGTCCCAAAGACATCTACACTGTTAAAAAAAAAAAATCAATAAATAAAATAAACCTTTTTTTCTTCTCTTCCCCCCAACCCCCCCGCCTCTTTTTCTTTCATGCCTTGTCAATTGATTGTGTTATTATTATGCTAACCAAATCCTTATAAAAGTAATTTAAAGCTTGGTGGCCCGCGCTTTTGTTTCCCCGTCCCGCTGTCCCAGGAAAGACCCGGCTTAAGTATCCCAGACGTCCTGCCGACGCGCTGCCGGAGCCGGCCTGCCGTTATTGCACGGCGTTCTCGCCAGGCGCCCCCCCAAGAGCAGTAAAGCATCGATAAAATCAAAAGCACCTGCATCTTAAATGAAATTTCAATTGAAAAACTTAACAGCCCTTCAAATTGCGAAATTTAACACAGCCCAGTAAAGCTTAAATAACACTTTGCCTCTACAGACTGAGGTGAGACGAGGCGAAGCGAGGCTAGAGAGCGAGCAGAGGAGGCTCTGATCGGGGTGAAGGGAGCGAAGGAGGGGGTCTGTGTTCAAGGTGACTTGATTGTCTCATGTGGTAAAATTATTAACAATTAAGGAATTTCACCAGAGGGGCGCAATGGATTTGCCAGCGCAGGTACTTTCTGTAAGCAGTGGTAAAGGGGAGGGGTTGGGGGGGGTGATATGAAGGGGGGACTTTTTCAGTATTCATGGAAGCCCTCGAACCTTTGTGGTAATTGAATCAGTTAGAGTGCTGAGTGGAGCAAGCATAAAAACCTGTTAACCCAAAGGTCAGATCTGTGCATTGTTTATTTATCAGGACGTTCGAGGCGGAGGGGTGGGTTGGGGTATTTTTCAGGGGGCAGAATGTACAATCGTGACCCCCCCCCTCTTCTCAACACCAGCGTCTCTGCAGACACCTCCGTATGTCTAGATGAATGAGTAGCCTGTTTTGTTCTTCGTTTTTTGGTCATCAAGCTCATTCGATTTCCTTTTCGGATCTCTTTTCCAGGATCCTAACTAATAGAAAAGGTGCGTGCCCATTTTCACACACGTTTAGTAGGACTTTCCTCAAAAAAAAGTGAATCATAATCTTTTTGACCTTTAAACATCTCACATGCGCTTAGTTTTGAGCTTAGTTCTGTTTTAATGCTACTTTCAGAATACAATAAACAGTATGGAGCTCTGGGGCCTAGAAAAGCTCATTCCGTGTACTCAGGTGGGACAAGGTGGTAATGGGGAGGTGGAATTGGGCCATCTGTGGGGAGACATCAGCAGCCCAGCATGCATGAGAGAGCGAGAGCCAGTCACCTTGATCAAGCGCGCCCTTGCTGCCTCGCCATTACCACTGCTACTGTGGGACGTAAATGTACGAGGAAAAACATTACCTGCAAATGAGCTTTCATAGGGCCTAAATATCAATCAGACACCCGAGGCTAGAGAGTCAGGTGGAGAGGACGCTCGCGAGGCACCGCGCTGTAACTTTTTAATTTTAGGTATTCAGCTTTTCCTTTGAGGAAAATGTTTGTAGATTTTTTCTGAAATTGTTAAGCGTGATAGTCTTTGTTTTATGTAAAAGTGTATAATGAGTACTTTAGAGTTTCGAGAATTCAGTCTGCATATAAAAGTATAATTCCAGATTTTTATATGAAGTTTTTAGAGAAAATGTATTTTTTTATGCTTTTATGTTACATCCTGATAATACAAACTTTAAAATAGATTCTTCTCATTAATCTACATGCAGTACCCCATAATGACCCCATAATTTTAGAAATGTCTTTCAATTAAAAAAAATAATAATTTAAAGTGTTGAAGAGAATGAAGTGCCTTTGGCAGCAATTCCATCCTCGTCTTTTTGGGTATGACACAGCAAGCATTTCACATCTGGATTGGGGGATTTTCTGCCATTTGTTTTGCAAATCTCATGTTTGGTCAGGAACAATTTTGATTGTGGACTGTACTGTACTTGATCTCTGTACTTTGCTCCTTTCGGCTTTCCCTCAACCCTGACCAGTTGTCCAGTCCCTGCTAGAGAAAAAGACCCCCACAACATGATGCTGTCACCATCATGCTTCACTGATGGTATTGTTCAGGTGATGAGAGATGCCTAATTTCCTCCAGACCTAATGTTCCACACAGTCTAAAAGTGCCTGTTAGCAAACTCCATTTGGGTTTTGCCCTGACGAGAGGCTGCCGTCTAGCCGCTCTGGCATAAAGCTCAGATATGTAGAGGGCTGCAGTGATGGTTGTACTTCTAGAACTTTGTCCCATCTCCATATAGGATCTTCAGAGCTCAGTGATAGTGACAATCAGGGTCCGTGCTACACTTCTTCAATTTGAGAATTATAGAGGCCAATGTGCTCTTGGGAATCTTCAGTGCAGCAGTAATTTCTTTTGTAGCCTTTTCCAGATCTGTGCTTTGCAACAATCCTGTCTCTGAACTCCTTTGACCTTATAGTTTGGTTTTTGCTCTGATATGCATCAGCTACAAGGTCTTCTATAGAGAGGTGTGTATTTGTATTCATGTCCAATCAATAAGGTTTTCCACAGGTGGACTCCAGTAAAGGTGTAGAAACATCTCAGCAATGATGAAGTGAAAGAGGAGGCACCTGGGCCATTTTTTCAGGTGTTGTTGTAAAAGGCATGAATGCTTATTATTCGTGGTATTTCCGTTTTTTGTTTGTTTTTTATTTAGAATTCACTTTGTCATTAAGAGGTACTGTGTGTAGATGAATGCAGAAAAAAAGATCATTGAGCTAAACAAAGGCATTTGTGAACTGTGGAGATCAGACGGAGTTTGCAGACATTCATAGACATTTTTCAAAGATCCAATACAATGACATCATGGTCAACAGACTTTACAATTTTTATGACAATTACTTTTCTTGTCTTTAGGCCCTACAGCTATAGACCCACCGGTGCTGTATGAGATCCAACCTAGAAATGCTACCATATCCTGGTCTCCTCCCTCACGCCCTAACGGCAACCTTACTCACTACAACATCTACCAGAACAGCCAACTCGTCACCACCGTGCATTCCAACACCACCACCCTCACGCTCTCCAACCTGGAACCCTACCAGCAGTACTTCATCCAGGTGGAGGCATGCACCGAAATGGGCTGCACCCTCTCAAATTCGCACACACTCAACACACTTCCAGCACCTCCACAAGGGGTGAGCAGGCCTCGGCTCTACTCAGACACGCCCACCTCTGTCCTGGTGTCCTGGGCTCCACCTTTGCATTCCAACGGACCTCTCAAGAGTTACATATTGGAGGAAGGGTTAATGGCATTGAGAAGATTTTCACAGTGGCCACCATGATGCCTAACCAGACTCTCACCTACCTTGACAACTCAGCTTCTCTCAGTCCCTGGAGGACTTATGAATATCGGGTCATCGCCACAACCAACCAAGGAGGCTTTAACAGCAGCGAGTGGGAAAGGGTCACAACCCGACCTTCACGACCAGCAGGAATACAGCCACCAAAAGCGCTGGTGCTCGGGCCCGAGTCTGTCCAGGTAACCTTTTCAATGTCCACAGGTGGATCTGAATGATTAGAAAGACTTATCACAACTTCATTCTCTTCTAAACTCTCAAAATATCGTTTACTTGAATCAGACAGTTTGGCTAGAAAGGGATTCGCACATGGAGCTTTGGTAAAAAAATGGTTTACAAGGGGAGCTTAGCTTGATTTCATACTGAAGCCTTGGCAGAAATTAAAACTGTAATTGAAGGGAATGTACTTTTACTTTTTTTCAGGTTCTCCCATTAGGGGGCCCCACAGCAGATAATCCGCATGTTTGATTTGGCACATGTTTTTACGCTGGAAGCCCTTGCATTTATCCAGGCTTGGGACTGGCACTAAGAGTGGCTGGGGTTGGTTCCCTGACCGGGGACCGAACCCAAGCTGCATCCTAACCACTAGACCACCAGGGAACCTGAAGAGAATGTACTTTGATGGAATTAAAACCCCTCAACAATGTGTTTTTTTTAGGATTTAGATCATTGTCTGTCAGAACATATATACAGATATCTGTGACATTGACAATGAAATTCTTGTGAGACCGCATGCAAACTACAGCAAAACTACAGCAAATGTTGAATACTGTATTAAATATGAAACAATATTAAACAGTAAAAAAAAAAAACAAGGAGAAAAATGTAATAATGAGGCAAAGGAAAGTTATAATAATTTACAAGTGTGTGCAAAGTGTATGTATATATTAAATGAAATATACAGTATAAATATTTGCATATATGACCCATTAGCATGAGCTATTTTTTTATAAAAATTGGGAAGGCAGAGGTTCACAAATAGAATGTTTATCTTACAGTACGTATGCAAAAATGCGCATAGACAAGTATGCAAGTATTATGCAATAATGCTGAGTGCCATGGTATTAAGTGTTCTGAGAATTGAGAACTGTGCAGCCCACAGTGGTCTGCGTTCACTGCTCTTTTGCTCTTTGCTCTTTGTTCTAACTTTCTGTCCATTATGAAATCGCAGACGTGGTAACGCCCATGGTCAGAATAGCAACAGTTGAACAGCTCCCAATGTACACTGGACAATGTCTTTCGGCACACTGACTTATGAAGAGCTCCCTGTGACTGTGCGTGCAGCCTTGTGCTGCCATCTGTTGGCTTGTTACAAAACTAGTCTTGAAACTTTTAAATAGCGCCTCGTCTTACAGATGTATTCCTCTCATTTTGTGTTTTTTTATACTACTTCTAATAGTAGTATATTTTATACTACTTCTAATAGTTTTATATTACTTCTAATAGTGGCGCAAGAAAGGTTGGGGATCGCTGATTTAGTGTAAAGATTTCGAAAGGGAATTAAGGGACCAGAAACCGTTCCAGCATGGCAATGTCCTTGTATGCAAAGCATCATCAATGAAGACATGCTTTGCCAAAAATAGGATGGAAGAACTTGAGTGGCTTGCTTGAACAACTCTGCCTCGGGCCTCGTCGCCCAACATCAGCTCCTGACCTCGCTAATGCTCCAGCGGCTAAACAATCACTAATCCCCACAGCCACGCCCCAAAAAAATCTACTCGAAAGCCTTCCCAGAAGAGTTGAGCTTATAATAACAACATAATGAGGAAAAATCTTAATCGTATTGGTTCAAAAGCACATACTAACGTTGAAATTCGCTGTTCACAAATATTTGCACATATTATATAGCAGATCACCTCCATTACATTTTCATACATTCCTGCATTGTGGGCGCACTTCCCCAGAGCACCATATGTGGCAGTCTGGAGTCAGCTTTATAAAGCCCTCGGTGAAAACAATGCACTAGAGAGCCACATAGCTGGATTCAAAGAACATCACTGAAGTCCAATTGGATTCTATTCTCTCTACTCCTCTCTCTCTCTCTCTCTCTCTCTCTCTCTCTCTCTCTCTCTCTCTCTCTCTCTCTTGTGCTCTCTATCTCTGTGTCGTTCAGTTGAATAGAAATGCTTACCACTTCAAACACCACGCATTTGCATAAACTTGTGTGAATAATTCATTTCCCTTAACCCCAGGTTTATTTGAATGGCGTTATTATTTTATTAATTCGGAAAGCGCTCCGTTTCCGCATATAACCGGATAAAAGTTCTTACACATGTCAGCGCGCAGAAAACAGTTGTTTTCATTAGCATATGAAGCGCATTTGTTGCTGCAGAGCTGTTCGCTGCTTCCGCTGTCTTTAGAATATCTTGTTTTTATTTTACCTATAATTATCGAATTGTTTTCGAGGATCCGATATAAGAAATCGAAAATCTCGTTCTAGAAAAATTTCCATGCATCAACTCATTCAACATATCTAGTCAGGGTGAATAGTGGATTGTGATTCGGCTGGAAGTAACTTCCGTTTGGATACACAGTTTGACAGCGATTGTGAACATTTCCTAATGACCTTATTGAGCAAAAGGAGGATTTGTGGGTGTGGTTTCACCGACATGTTGTTGAATGAAAAATAGAACAAAAACAGCACTTGGAGTTCACAACAACAGCTTCATTATCATACAGCTAATGTGTGTGTGTGTGTGTAAGAAAGAGAGTTATAGTGTGTGTATAAATGTTTGAATATTCCTATTATTTGAACGTCGGATGAAATTAACACGAGCTCATTCCACATGCCGGTGTCGCGTCCTTCTCAATGCACCACACGCTTAGCATCGTGCTAAAAATGCTGACTGGCGACTGATGAGAAAAAAAAATGGCGTTCCTCTCCTTGTGCAATTCCATCAGAGTTTCATTATAGATAGTGACAGTATCCTTCTTGTTTTAAATGTAATCAAAACAATGGTGCGATTCCGAGTGAAAGTCATCGTGTCTCCTTCTACAGCCATCGTAGACTCCGGCCCTGACCTCAGACACCTTAGCTGAGTGTATATAGAGGAACACTATACATAATGGTGGTGTATATAAGGCTTCATAGTGCCTATGTAAGCCGTTCATAAGGATTAGCATAAAATGTAAAGATGTAAAGCCGAGTATTATTATGAAGTGTTAAGTCAAGAGACATTCATTTGCTATGTGTGTGTGTGTGTGTGTGTGTGTGTGTGTGTGTGTGTGTGGGACCTCATCAAAGGTTTCAGGATTTCAGGACAATCAGGAGCAACTTATTATAAATTCATATTATGAACACAGTGATGTTTTTGTAAGACGTTTGCACTAATGTGTGCATGTGTGTGTTTAATATAGGTAACATGGTCAAGCCCATTGATACCCAACGGAGAAATTGAGCGGTACGAGATCCGGATGCCAGATCCACGTGTATCCCACAATGACACCTCTACGCTGAACCGCACTATCACCGGCTTAGAGGCGTACACCAACTACAGCGTGAGCGTCCTTGCCTGTTCAGGGGGCGGGGGCTTTGTCGGAGGCTGCACAGAGAGCCGGGCCACGCGGGTCACTACGTTGCCGACGATTCCGCAAGGGCTTTCGGAACTCTCGGTCGTCGCCATCAGTGAATCTTTCCTGGCTGTGTCGTGGCAACCACCGTCAAGGCCGAACGGCCCGAACATACGGTAGTCCACATAGGAATCGTAAATGTTGTATTTCCTTTCAGGAGAATGGGCTTGTCAAAGAAGTAAAGTAATGATTTAAGGCTACAGGTGATCATCTGGGAAAAGTGCTAGATTAGTGGCTCAGGCATCGGACCTTGGAGCCGAAGGTTGTGAGTTCAAATCCCAGCCACAGCAAGCTGCCTCTCCTGGGTCCTGAACACCGTAGCTGCTCGGTTGTATGAACAAGATAAATGGAAGTTGCTCTGGATTAGGGTGTCTACCAAATGCAAATCACCAGGTGTAGCTCAATTAGACTACAGTCCTAGAGTATTTTCTCTAAAATCTTTCTTTGCATATACTAACCAGTAAGCTGGGGTCAGCCATGATACCCCCCACTGGAGCACAGAGGGTTAGGAGCCCTTGCTCAAAGGTTTAAGAGTGGCACTTTGGTGATACCAGGGCTTGAACTCCCATCCTTCCAATCAGTAACCCAGAGCCTTAACCACTAGTGTGATGGTAAACAGTTCATATGGCACAAACATTCCCTTGAACACTGCCTAATCCCTTACAAAAGTCCTGCTAATGTGAGTTCTATATGATACTGAAGAATGAAAGTATACACTGTGGAGCTGGAATCCAGCTTAACACTCTTTTTTGTTATTTCTCTCCCTATAAGTGAGTCTGTTTTTGAGCTGATTAGGTGGTAAATAAAGCTCTGTGTTCATGTCTGACCATTAATATTCATGACTCCTTTTCCCTCCAATGCCTTGTTTGTTGAACTAGGCTTATGAAGAGCACATTAAGCCCAGCTCTCATGATTACAGGCGAAATTAGCATTACTGTTGAGCGTGCAAGAGAGGGGGGGACTGGCAAGGCTTGAACTAACAAGAGGATTGTGGGAGTCGAGCAGGCTGTGATTTATCGGGCCGTTTCTCCTGCCCTCAGGTACAAGCTGTTGAGACGGAAAACCCAGCAGCCCCTGGCCTCCCATCCCCCTGAAGATTTCAATCGCTGGTACCATGTTTACGCAGGAGACAAATTGTTCCACGAAGATAAAGGCCTTAGCAGGTGAGATTACCAAAATTAGCTTTAATGCAAACGCTGCCAGTGTGTACAAACCCGGGTTTTTTTTTTTGCGCTCCGATGCCATCTTTTTAATACAGCTCAAAGATACATTAAGCAAATATCCAAAAGAATTAAATTGTTTTCGCAACTAATCTTTCCGGGTGTGTGGTGTGGTGGGGTTTTTTTTTTGCGGTCGAAGACTCAAATACATTTGCATATTACTTTTTTTTACTCTTCTTTTCTCCAGGCTCTAAAATACTGTTAAAGTGCTGTTTTGTGTCTTTTGTCAATTCCCTATTGAAAATGGCATTATATATTTTTATTATTATTATTATGAGCAGTAGTTATAATTATATAAAATAGTTATAATTATATATAATGTATAATTTCATATATATATATATATATATATATATATTATATATATATAAATTATAATTAGTAGTAGTCATTATTTTATTGATTTATTTATCTATTTATCATAACAATAGTAGGATTATGTAACGATTGCAGCTTTAATGCCCTCGTTACTCTCAGGGCCGACTTGATGTTTGGAGTGTTTTTGCAGATACACATGGTACGATTACCAGCTGCTGGTGTACAACGATGTGGGCCACGCTTCAGGAGACGTGTCTTCAGGAGTCACTCTGGCCGGTCCACCGCTCCGTGCTGTTAATGTTTCTGCCCAGAACGTCAACCACACCGCCATTCTGATTAACTGGACCACACCCAGTGAGATGTCTTTTGAAATTTTAACGGTTTTAATGCATAATTTGTGTAGCTCATTCGTGAATGCAAGCCTAAAGGGGAGCAGTTACCTTCTTCAATAGTGTTTGTATAGATTGTTCTGTTCAATAAACAGATGTATAGGGGGTTTTATAGATTAAGAGACTCTGTTTGTTTTTTCAAAAGGTTTAAAGGAACCATTGGTGGACGAAGTTCACAAACCATGTACTTGAGTTAAAGATACACTCAGAAAAATGTGACTCAATTTAAAGTAAAAGTCTCCCTAAATGGAAATATTTCAGTAAAGTGCAAATACACTAAAGAACTACTTAAGTACAGTAGCAAATTGCATTTACTTCGTTACTGTTCGACACTAAAAGGAAATGATTAAAATTACTTTTTAGGGCAAAGTGTCTTAAGCTCACCTGTTGCTCTCTCTTTAATGTACGATATCATCTCTTCTCCCCACTCCACACCTCTCCCACTCTTCAGCTCTGCAGGACCTGCAGGGAAACGTGGAGCTCTATTTTCTCACACTCAGTTCCACCCAAACATTCAAGCTTGACCCCTCTGTGACCTCGGTGCTAATCTCTGACCTACAACCCAACAATGAGTACACGTTCTCGCTGACCGTGTTCAATGGAGCTCACAATATCACCAGTCCGGACATCACATGTACTACTGCAGACGGTGGTGAGTTAATGGAGAAGGGTTGGGCCAGTTTAACCACTCTTGTTACTTTCTGCTAGCTTTTTCAATACCAATAATGACATTTCTGAATGTACTATTTGTGTGTGTGTGTGTGTGTGTGTGTGTGTGTGTGTGTGTGTGTGTGTGTGTGTGTGTGTGTGGAAAGGGGTTATTTAGCTATATGAATGCAAAGCCCACTTCCTGGTCTGTAATTGCTTACTGTTTTTTTTTACTTGAAAATCCTATATACCTTTAATGATGATTTAGATTTCTCAGAAGAACTTCTCAAAAGGTTGCTTCAAATATTGAAGTGTCTCAACGCTTAAATGCACCAGTTTTGTCAGCGCTTAATGGTTAAGAGATCCAATAATGAACTGCACCACTTCCTGGTTTGCGCACTGCACTTGAGGTAACATTGTTAATTGAAGGTTTTTTTATATATTCTTCCAATACAGTCTGTAGAAAAGTTTTCTCGAATGCCGAAATGTGAAAGCAGTCGGCTTTGCTGATTGCATTGACTATTTTCGTTCCCGCTGTCAGCACTTAAAAACGTTTTCCGCTGATTTCCATCAGTCAGCCGTCCTCACATCACTTCAGTCAGACCTGTTCATGGAGATAAAGGCGGCTGAGACCAATCTCTGAATTGATTAAATATTTGCTCTCCGTTCTCTAGAGGCGCACGGAAAACATTTGCGTTTTGACGAAAATTTTTTGATATACCGACCTCTGCACTGTGATCAATAGTAATTAAGTTGTCCCTCTCCCTCACAGTAAAAGTACTGATTCACCGATAACATGGGTATCGGATTAATCTCTACCGCTCCCTCGCTTGCTTTCTCTCGCTCGCTCTCTGACTCATACATCTGCATACACTCTAACACACACCTTCGTGCCGCGTGCTTCGTAGCACACTGCAGGTTACCCCTCGTTGAGTGCGATTGAAATGTCTCCCTCAATCCAGTCTAGAATGGGTTTGCATTAGGAAACCTAACTGGCTTTTCCCTGCAGTGTGTCATAACTTTTCCCTCTGCTGGTCCTATTCCCATAGTAAAATTCGCATTAAAAACATTAGATAATCATTATCTCCCAAATAAAAGCTACGGGCCGTTTAGCTAAGTGCTTTGGATGGTAATTTCATTATTTTACAGCCTAAAGGGCAAACCTACTTTAACAACCGCAATTGAACTTGCAGATCATAGCAAGGCGCCAGGGTAATGTACATGTTAAGAGAGCCTTAATTCAGAAGTTGGACAGGATGGTGTGTGAAGTCTGGCAGAGTGTGAACGTTGCTCGAGTGGAAACGATATGAACAGTACGAGTGAATGCTTCTGCTAGCTGCTCTACAGCTGGGTTTATTGTTTTCTCTCGATCTCTTTATCGAGGAGATTTGTGACTGCTCAGCATAGTTGACTGACTAGAATATAACTACAAATCATCAAAAGCGAACTACAAAATGAAAGCTTCCATATATACAGTGGTGTGAAAAAGTGTTTCCTGATTTCTTGGGGTTTTTGCATGTTTGTAACATGTTCTTGATTGTAAACAGGTGTGGCAGTAATCAGGCCTGGGTGTGGCTAGAGAACTTGAACTCAGGTGGGATAAACTACAATTTTTACAGGGGGGCAAACACTTTTTTCCACAGGGCCATGTAGTTTTGGATTTAGTTTTCCCTCGATAATAAAAACCTTCATTTAAAAACTGCATGTCGTGTTCACTTGTGTCATCTTTTACTAATATTTAAATTAGTTTGATGATCTGAAACATTAAAGTATGACAAACATGCAAAAAAATAAGAAATCAGGAAGGGGCAAACACTTTTTCACACCACTGTATAAAGGTAGGCTAGGGTAGACATGTACTTTTAAATATAAATGTTTTAGTCCGGTGGTTCTCAAACGTTTTTCTGCCATTCCCCACTTTAGAGGGAGGGTTGATTTTCAAATCAATAACATGAAATAGCATCAGTTCAAAAATCTGGAAATCAAATTAAATTAGGTAACATACCCTAACTGACGTTTTTTTACTTGTATTAATGACCTAATTGTTTGTTTGAGTGTGTAAACTTTATCATAAATAAATCATAAAATCGTGCAGTTCAATGCGCCCTACCTGTCATGCCTTTATTATCCACTAGTGGGATGTGGCCCACACTTTGAGAACCACTGTTTTGGTTGTTTTTCGTATGCAAAGTAATGGAAGAAAGCGTTTGGCTGTGGATGTGACAGGAGGTTTACATTTTAGTTGTTTTAGTTATATAGAACTTTTCCAAGGGTGAAAGGATACGTTTAGTTCCTTGTAATTGTAAGTTTATTCCTAATGAGCGAGACAGTGGTGATTGTGGCGAAAAGAAAAAAAACCTTAAGATGGCACGAGGAAGAAACCCTGTGAGGAAGCCATCCTCATCTTGGTGGCACCGAACGTCTATTCTGTTCTGTTCAGTGATTCATTTTTTTAATTCAGAACTGTTCATGCAAACTGCATGCAAGTCATTAGACTGTTGATATCAATTACAGCCCAAATCCATTCTCAAAGTTCTTGAGTTGCTCAATAACTTAAGGCTGTGGATGTGGAAACATTTCCCAGGTGCACAGAGATCCAGAGGGATGATTCACGCAGATCCGAATAAACGGAATAAATGGTCACTGGTACCTCAGGAACCAAAACCGATTATGATTGGGCGATTCTGTTATATGCATCTTTAATGTATCGCATCGTTGGTTATGCATCGAGATGCGAGACATTGTACTGAGTAACCCTCTTATTTAAGCTCCACAATTCTAGTCAGCCATTCAGTTCCAGGATCAACACAAAGATCTCCCAGGATTTTCAGTAAATCTTGCTTTTGGGAGTTTATTTCACCTTAAAAGATACAAAGCCACAGTATGTTTCTGCTGAAGATTTCTATGCCTGTACATTTTATACATTCTGTCACTGAAGCCATTATGTCTACTTCTTTTTATATTTTTATAAAATCCAGTTTTGGAGCGCTCTTAAGAACATGGACCCGCTCATCGTCTTTAGTATGGGAAGATGTACCATTAAACCATTGTACTTTTATACCATCCTGCTGTGCATTCAGTGCCACTTTTACGCTGTGCTACTACTTTACACGACTATAATATTGGCAAAAGTTTGCAGACACCTAGTCATAAGTATGGTTGTTCTTTTTGAGCATCGCATTCCTCATTTAGTCCCAATTCCACTCATCTGAGAAGATGTTCCACTTGATTTTAGAGTGTGATTGGGGACATTTGTGTTTATCAGCCACAAGGATGTTAGTAAAAGTAAGTAACTGATGTAGGTGAGGCGAGGAGCTCTGGGGTGCAGTCAGCGTTCCAATTCATCCCAAAGGTGTTCAGTAAGGTTGAGGTCAGAGCGCTATAACAGGCCACTGAAGATCTTCCTCTCCAAACCACGGTAAAGCATATCTTCATGGAGCTCACGTTGTGCACAGGGGCATTGCCATGCTGGAACAGGTTTGGTTTTTCAAGTTGAAGTGAAGGCAATGTTTTATTACAGCGCATCCAAAGACGTCCTAAACAATTGTGTGCCTCCAGCTTTGTGGTAATAGTTTGCAGAAGTAACACATATGGCAGGAAAGGTCAGGTGGTTTTTTTTTCCAAATAGTATATTTATCCTGCTTTGAGGCTAGAAGAAGTGAGCCTCAAGTTCAAAGTATGAGAAGATTCCTTTTGATGGTACACCATGGTCGGTCTCCATGCAAGGCGGATTGATACTTATACCTTGAACCATTAAAAAGACAATGAAAAAATTAATTTAGTCTGAAATTCAGTTGTTGTTGTTTTTTTGCAAGCACTCTGCTATCAAATTCGCAGTTCTGACATCCAGACTGAACCAGACCATTTTATTCTTTTCTCGGGTGACGGATCAGGTGACTGGGTCCCTGTGTTAGATTATTTGCCCTGATTTTAACCTGTAACTGTGGCATCTTTCACCAAAACTCCTCTTTTTGTGTCTTTCAGTGCTTTTTCACAAAATGCAAAGGGCTTAAAAGCACTCACACTGAACCATATGTAATATTGAGCTAAAAAAAGAAATGGTGTGTGTGTGTGTGTGTGTGAGAGAGAGAGAGAGAGAGAGAGAGAGACAGAGTAAAAAAAAAAAAAAGAGCAGTATATGGTGCTTTGTAGGACACTGGAAAGCACCAGTGTAGGCAGCAGGAAGAATCCCCCAGACTGGCTCAGTTAACCTCCTGCCCCCTGGTGCAGTACTCCATTCCCACCACGCTCTGTCAGGACTGATTCAATTTACCCACAAACCGTCTGCTGGGACCTCCCCAAAACATAAAGAGAGAGAAACAGGGAGAGAGAGAGAGAGAGAGAGAGAGAGAGAGAGAGATATACAGATACAAAGCCAGCATTCTGTCAGTTTTTGTTTTTATGTCTATGTCAATTAAAAACAGAGGGTTGCACAGTCAACACGTTGCCCATCTCATGTTCTCGGTATCGTACTATATGTTGTGATATAGCACAGCTGGATATTCCAGCTTCATGTTTTTATTTGACGTACGTCACTGCAGCAACGAAAAGTCAGTTTGTTTTAATTTTTCTGCCTATACTTTTTTTTTTCGTGACTTGGCAGGTCAAGCTACATGAGAACGACGACACAGCATTTGTCTCAACAACGATAATCCATTGTCCACTGGTGTAATTATACAGTATATTCGGATAATGGCGTTAAAGTTTGTAGTTTAGTTGCTAAGGCATCCGGCTTTGGATCTGAAGGTCCTGAGTTCAAATCCCAGCCGTCCCCAGATGCAGGGGGAGATCTGGAAAATTATTTTTGGGGCTGGCATAAGAATTATGAGGGGTGGCACCAATAAAGCAAGCATCCTTGCATGGTTCATGTTGATTCAAAGAATGAGTAGTTGGTGTATATTGTACATTGGGGCACACATTTATAAAGTGCTCTATAATCAATGTATAGGCGATGTCAAGTTTCATTTACTAAGCGATGACAAACAATTCAGATTATATAGATACAAAGCCTCAATGTATCAGTTACTGGTTTACTTAAATCAAAAACATATAAATAAACAGAAATCAGATTTAAAAAACATTTAAAAAATTTAAATCAGCATATCGATTGACGCCGAGAAATGTGCTGTCACGTGACTTCACTTTGTCAAAAGTTTCGACGATCCTGAAGACACAAGTTACTGAACAATGCTCTTTTTTAAATAGTTGAGTTAGTCATTAAAAGACGCGAAGACAAAAATCAAAAACAATGATGCAAATGCTTCGTTAAAAGAGCTGAACAGAGGCATTTGTTTGTAATCAGGACGGTTGCATTGCATGTGTTTAATTCACTAAAAACAAAGCAGTTAATAGGAGTTGTTTGTTCGGACTGTGCTTTAATAGATTTTTGATATTATTTACAGGTATATGGATCATTACATTGAAGCGCTACTGAGGAAACTGATTACATTTATATTTTATACATTGGGATACCAGTTCTGTGCTGGCAGATGCGGTGGCAGTGCTTTTTCTTAGAGTGGCATTTGCCACCCCATGCCACCCCGGTCGATCCGCCCCTGCCAAGATGCTACTCCTGGGCCGCTAAGCAAGGCCCCTCCTGGGCCCTATAGCACTTTATTTGTATAATTAGATCAATTGAATCTGGATGAGAGCGTCTGACAAATGCCGTATTGTGTGTATATATATAATTAGCCACAAATAACATTGAGGTGCGAGAAATTGTGAACACAGTAGAGTCATGGTCCTTGTATCGTTGACTGCTTGCTAGCTAGGGGTAGCTACATTTGCATTTATGGCATGTGACAGATGTTTTATCCAGAGCGAATTACATTTATCTCATTCATACAACTAAGGAGCTATGGGGTTCATTGCCTTGCTCAGGGGCCTGGGAGTGGCACCTCGGTGTAGCTTTGGTTTGAACTCCCAACTTTTAGCTCTAAGTCTAATGCCATAACCACTAAGCTACCACCTTACCTGCTTGGCAACCCAACAAAATGTAGGTCAGAAAAGTGGCTATTATCACTCCCAATTTAGGGGAATATGTAAATACTTTCCTGACCTTGGGTATCTACTTTCACACTATAGTCAAGTGGCTTGGGGCTCCTGTGTTTGATGCTGGCTGGTGGTGGAACTCTAAATGATAATCTAGAGACAGTATATTCAGTAGGCCCAGGGTAATCCAGGATCATTCAGCACTTTCCAGACTTGCTACCATCTTATACTGGAACGAAAGTGTATATTGTGGTGTACACTGTGGTGGTACTTGCTGCCACTCTGAAACTCCTACTAGCCACTTTTTTGCGAATTGCCATTCCTATAGAGTTTTCAACAATATTTACATTTTATTTTAGTGCATTTGGCATCTTTTGCTAGAATTAGGAGCCTCAATCACAGGATTGCAGGTGCTGTATCATGCTGACCATCACTGTCTGGAAAAATAAAGGCAAGTAAATTGTGAAGAAACAGCATTGTGGCTCCGAGTCCAGGGAGACCTCATTTAGCAAGAATCATTTTTTTTTTTCGAGGAATGGAATCTACCCAGGGTTGAAACGGGTCGATGAGGTGGTTTGAGGGCGTCTGAAGAACCTCTGTGTGTGTGTGTGTGTGTGTGTGTGTGTGTGTGTGTGTGTGTGTGTGTGTGAGCGCGATCACGAAGCACTCTTCCTTTTTGAACGAGACCTTAATGTGACTCAGACAAACGAGTCATCTCAAAGAGTGATACACAAGCAATGCAAAATCTCAGAATTGAGTAGTTTACCTCTCTACACTCTTCTAGTCCGAGTCGCTCGTTCTTTTTGTAACATTTTATATTATTTCTGATTAAATGAACTTATTGACTCAACAAAATGATTCGTTCGTTTGAGGACCGTGAGACAAAGAACCAAGTCACTGAAATGATCCAATCTTCCCATCACTACTACAGCCAATGTATTTGCATAAAAATGATTCTAACCATTCTAACCAATTAATTATGATGTTTTGCACAAAAAACAGATACTGATCACGTTCTTTCTTTCCATTTTTTTTCCCCAGAGCCTGAAGGAGTTTTTCCGCCCGAGATTGTGACCCTGAACAGTACATCCGTACGGGTTCTCTGGGCAGCTCCTCTGGTTCCTAATGGAGCCATTACGCACTACTCTGTGTTTCTGGATGGCCGGCTGTACACCTCGACTGACAACACATCTGGATCGCTGGAGCTGGGAGGCCTCCAGCCTTTCACCGTGTATGATGTTCAGGTCTGGAAAAAAATTCGTTTTTTATTTTCTGATGTGGAACGTTGGAAGTTACTACCTGAACCCTGATTGTGCTTCTCTGTTCTGGGTGTTTAGGTGGAGGTATGC
Source organism: Silurus meridionalis (assembly GCF_014805685.1). NCBI lineage: Eukaryota > Metazoa > Chordata > Actinopteri > Siluriformes > Siluridae > Silurus > Silurus meridionalis. Next base: position 5,305,647 of record NC_060891.1, read on the forward strand.
ACAGTGTATGCTTGTGTGAAGAGCAACAGCACCAAGTTAACAACCGTGGAGGACATGCCAGCTGACATAGCAGCACCTAGCATCCGAGTGCTCAGTTCCAGGTGAGCTACACCTTTTCTTTTGTTCTAAAATGACCAAAAAATAAGCACATTTGGGATTTTTTCCATTAACCAGACTAGATATAGGAAATAATGCCACACTCTTTATTTTGTTCTGTGATTATCATTCTTCTCTGAACCTCGTGTCCTGAGTTATATATGCACAATCAGCTTGTTTAAAGCACAGGATCTGGTGTGCTGTCATTACCCATAATCCCCACCACCAAGAAGTCCTTACCCTGCCATATCATATTGCTGTTTTGCTGCACTTCCTCTCCCTATAGACTACCTGATCTATTGGCCTGACGTTGCTGCCTGCGGCTTACACATGCCCCGAACAATTCATTTATTTGCCATGCTAGATTTGCTAGAGTGGACTTTAATCAATAGGTAATTCATTATTTCTGTGTCGGGTGGCGTGGCGGACGGAGCCCAGAGTGACTGAATCAACACCACGGCTTAAGTTTTGATTGAAATTTGACAAGTGCAGCGGCTGATGGCTTACTTCTCTTTCTAGTGAATATGAAATTCAGCATTTTTTCCCTTCATGAGGGATTAACGCTTAACAGAAAATAACATCTTTCGTGAAATAATGGTACTCGGTTTGAATTCCTGACCCAATTTCTTCACCTGCAGCATTTATTATTTCCTTTTTTATTTTTTTGTCTCATATTTTTGCATGTCAGCGTTAACGTGATTTTTTTTCAACGTAAAAGAAAACGATCACATTTAAAATCGTCATCAAATAATATTAAAATGATTTAATGTTTTCATTTTATGAATTGATGCAGCACACATTTCTGTTTGACCATTTTTATTACAAATAAATAATTATATTTATTTAAATTTAAACTTTTTTAACTGACACACATTTAGTTGTCTTTTCTATAATATATACAAAATATTAATAATCTTTGCTGAACATTTTTTTTAATCACCAAATATTTGTTTTACTGATGCACCAAGTCTTAAATCAAGCACCAAAATCCGCCGTGGTGCACACATCCGGCGATTAAAACCGTCCGTGTGGAAACATAGCAAAGGTTCCAATTTAAAACAACATAATTAATAAACGTATATTTGCATAAAGCATCCATATTTGAGTATTAAAAATCTTGAAAAATATTCATTTAAGGTACATTTAGAAAAGATACAAATGTGCAATTTAAAGTTATAAATTTTTTTTTTTTTGTGATGCACATATTTGCATAATAAAAAAAAAAAGATTTATTTATATATAATTATTAGTAGATGCAATATACTTTATATGATTTGGAAAGTGACCAATAATTTATGACCATTATTTGATATGTAGATCGATAACTGTTTCTCGAGGGCGTTCTCTCGGCACCGCTGCTGCTACGTGAATATGACGTATCACAACACTACGGAGACCGAGGCATGTCCTGAGAGTCACATAGAATACAGATTAACATGGCAGAGGTAGAGCTGTAACTTTCTGAAGACACAACTGGAAAAGGACTTCTGGTTATTTTTCTTCTTTTCATTTTTTTATTTTTTCTTTGCAGATCAAAGACCTGTTTGAAAAATGGCCACACGTTAGAAGTCAGAAGGCACTATGATTTGAAATAAGCATTATGTAAAATTGGTGAAACATATAAAACCCACTAGTTTCATTGTAGGAGTATTTTTAGAATCGTTTTATCAATAGCAAGTCTTTTCAAGGGAGTGTGCATTTGTTGTGATATGTTATTGCACCATAAATTGTATGACGGATTCATGTTCCCATTTTCAGATATCTTATTTTATGACACCAACGCTTTATTTCGTGATGGGTGCTAAAAGTTCTCTGCGTTTTATTTTTCATGGCTTTTCAACCTGTGGGATTTCAGAGCATAATAATTAGGTCATTGCGGCACTTTGATAAAGGAGCCCTGCAATCCGAACTGGTATTAATGGTAAGCTTTTGAGGGCGCATTTGTTCTTGAATCCCCACAGAGGCTGATATCTCCTTATTGTGGAGATAAAATGCATACTTTCTGTGCATTTTAAAATTAGGTAGGCAGGAGAGAAAAAAATACACTTAAAATGATTATTTTTTGATTAATTCACTTTGCTAAATATTGCATTCAAATGCCAGCAATCATATGTTGAGAATAGAGAATACAGGATAAAACTTCCTGTTCGAAAAGCCGTGTTGCCCAGGAATCTCTGGCTTTGAAATGAAGCAGTTCTGCTCGTCTTATGAATGGAGAGGAAAATCAATATCAGAAGTGCATCGAAAAAAAAAAAGGAGGAAGCATGAAAGGCTGCTCAGACTCTATAACTCACTGTACAGTTCAGAATCTGGAGCAAGAACTGGACTATCTGATTCTCCTGGTGCACTGGATTTGTAGATCATTTTGACTTTCAATTACAGTGATGAGAATGATAGAATGATGGAATCTCTGGAGATAAAAGTAGGATTTGTGACATTTTTTTTCAACATTCTAATTTACAGTCTAACATGAACACGTGAAAATGCCAGTTTATTTATTTGTTTATTGGTAATGTATAATCATAGACGATGCGTCTGTTTTGCATCTCATAGATCTGTCAGACTGGAGTGGTCATCACCTGGCCGGCCCAACGGCATCCTGGGAGGCTACGAGATCCACCGCAAGACCCTGAAGCCTTGTAAAGAGCTCCAGGCCGAGCAGGCCGTGTTTTCCCAGACTCGGTGCTCGTATTTGCAGTGCCCTATAAATCAGGACTTTTGTGGAAATTCCTGTTACCGGCCAGAAGAGCAGGTTATTACATATGTCTATATATTATATACAGTGAAATTACCTAAAACAAGTAATTCACATTTTTTGTTGAGTTACAGTGCAGTACCCCTTGAAAAAGGAACCATCAAAAGGAGAGAGTCAAAACCTCGCGATTTATTGTTACTCGCGAGGGGGCATAGAACGTAACCCCCGCGAGTATCAAGGTTTCACTGTATATCTATATTGTATATTGCATCCGACTTTTAAAAAATGAGTGTCTTATGAGTACGGTATACACTAATCAGTAATACACTAATCAGTAATACACTAATCCGTTGACATCACTTTTTGACACACTGGGTACCCCTTTGCCGTATTTTTTTTTTTTTTACTCAATTCAATTCTTTTTTATTTGTATAGCACTTTTAACAATGAACATTGTCTCAAAGCAGCTTTACACAGATAATAAAAATGAAAAAGTTTTTTATAAGTAAGTTTGTCCCTGATGAGCGAGCCGGTGGCGACTGTGGCAAGGAAAAACTCCCCGAGATGGCATAAGGAAGAAACCTTGAGAGGAACCAGACTCAAGAGGAAACCCATCCTCATCTGGGTTTATTGCAGATATATGCTGTTGCTGGGTGCAGTGATGGGGATCAGAAGCAAACTGTAAAGTGTAACATGCTGGGAATCCAATAGACTTCTATAGAACTCTGAACCGGAGCCTGCGGCATCAAAATGGTACTTGTTATGTAAGCGGACTGCCCCAAGGTCAAATTTATCTCTCTCTAAAACTGATTTTTCATTTTAAAAAACAGCGAAACAGGGAAACAGCATTCAGCAACATGTTCTCACTCCCAACTAGCCCTAACCCTGCATGTTAAAAAATTACGCCAAAGGGGTACCCTTGGCGTAAAAAATTACGCCAAAGGATCCTGACAAGCGCGTCCGTATGTGATGAGTTGGGAGTGAGAATGTGTAGGCCAATCATGTGGCATAAGCGTGATGCATGGAATTGTGATGATATAAGACAAGAGCTTTAATTCATATTCACAGTCAGCCAGGAACAATGATTGGACATTCGGTGCCATCCAGATGAGAATGGGTTCCCTTTTGAGTTAGGTTCCTTTAAGGGTTTCTTCGTTATGGCATATTTTTCTTTGCCACATTTGCCACTGGTTCGCTCTTTAGTGATAGACATAAAATCATAAGGGACAAACCTATTGACACTAAATTTACATGAATTTAAACCAAATTTATAACCTCTATCGCTGTAATATCAAAACAATATCTGCTAATAGCGCTATACAACTAAAAATGAATTGAATTGAATGGAACACAGTAGAAAGTCGATCAGAAGAATCCTGAGTGGATTGTATTGTATGGAGTACGAGGTGGTACCAAAAAGTTTCGAGACTATCTCTGTTTACAAGAAAGTACACACTATCACCTTCTAAAGAGTCCCCTTGCGCAGCAATACAGCTCCCCCAGCGTTCCTGCCACTTCTGGAATGTGTCCCGAAAGTCTTCTTATTGAAGTTTGTCAAGCACCTTATCTGCGTATGTCTAGTCGTAGCGTTAAGTCCAACGTATGTCATGTCAAACATCTTAGTGGCAGAATTGCCCAGTATTTCACGTTTGCTTCTTGTTCTGAATTTGCTTTCCACAATGAAATCACAGACGTGGTAACACATGATTGCAATAAAACCAGTTAGCACCTTTATCTCCAGACCTTTTGATCCCACCTCATAACTGTCTGGTTTGGATGAAGCTTTCCTAATAAAATGGTCACTGAGTGTTAGATAGTATCTGAAGGATTTGCAAGTTCTTTTTTTAAATACATTTGACTCACCAAAAGGAAATTTGTTTCAAATAATAGCTCAATAGGCAGTTTAACCGTAATCCACATTAACTGGCTTGTAACTGGAATAATTAAGGCGAACAAATAACGTTGCAATTCCTCACCTGCCATTGTGAAATGTTGTGATAATAGATTTCAATCTACTACTAACTAGGGTTATTAAGCGGCTGAAATTCGCTCGTAGGCAGTTAAAGATTTTTAGATCGTTACCTGTAAGAGCCTCGGGGGGGTTAGAGGCTAAGATTTAAGTAAAATACTCCTGCGTTGAGGACGCAATGAGGCATTTTGGCATTTTAACACAAAAGCTTTCACGGCCCGCAGTTGTTTTCAGGAAATAGATTAACTTGTCTCCTGCAATTGCTGCAGTCCTGATGTTATTGAAACGCTGCCAACTTGGCAAGTGAGCCCGAGCCATACGTCTCCCCCCAGCTCGAGAGCAGACAGTAATGCTCTGGAGGCCCGGACACAAAAGAATACAGCTCAGGAAAGACGAGCTTACCGTGTTCGACAGCAGCCGTAGAATAGAGATGATTCAATGGGGCCTACAGAATGAATGTAACAGAGCCATCTGCCAATTTTTCCTTGTTGTATAGGCCTGATATAACCATTACACAGTATGACTGATTCGGAACTTGTTTTTTTTGTGTGGTTTTTGGTTTTTCTAGACATTTATAGAGAGGAATACACAAATTCGATCTCTAATCATCAGCCATGTTGTCAGAATTGTTTTGTCCTTGAAAACTGTGACAAATTCTCATTTAGGGTGTGTTTCTTGGTGTTGAATGGTTTTAGCTTATATTGTTATTTGAGGTTAAGAAATTTTAGAGGTTGTGAATTTTACAATCTGTTTTATGTCAAAAGTTGATCCTTTTTCACTCCGGGGTACATCAGAGCGATTCTTACGTTCTGTTTCCGGCTTGAAGACTAGCCAAAAGGTAAGGACAATGTCAGTGGCTTGGGGCAACACAGGCTTTTTTTTTCAGGCTCCACCAGACTATAGTCCCAAAGCGGGAGGTAAATCTATCCTGCCCTGATTTCTTGCCAAAATAGACAATGAAGTGTGGCTAAATATAGCTTGGCAGTGGGAGTAGGCGGAAGACGAGCAACCCCAGGGCCACACCGCTCCCTGAACCTCCACGAGCCTCCATGAGAGGGCCTCCTCAGGGGCCGAGACATTGCCACCTCCTATCTTCTTAAATTTCCTTGAACTAAATAGAAACTTTTTTTTTTTTACATTTATTTTTTTTATCAGTTTAGAGAAATGTATATCCATTAAGGTGTAAATCCGTATAACGTTGCATCCCTCTTTTGTGTAGGTGTGTTGTGAAAAGACTATACACAGCTTTAAAGAATCCCACCAGTGTTGTAATGAGCATTACGTACCTGCTGTAAATGACTCGGTGAGTGTGTGCTGTGGAGGGAGATTACACAGGCTTCGACCACAATACCAGTGCTGTGGAGAGTATTACGTCCTCATCCGTCCAGGTACATGTGGCTCTTACACAGGTCATATACACGTCAAGATATACATCTTTATATATATTTTTTAATTACAGTAAATATCACTTTTAAAAAGTAAATGGATTCTAGCTGTGTAGAAATACATACAGGTAAAGAAATTATAAAATTATGATTTATGGGTGTTAATATACAATGATTAAATTATAAAAGAAATACATTTTTAACCATGTATAACAAAAATAAATGCTTAAATACCTGAACAGATAGATAGACAGATAGATAGACATACGGACAGACAGACAGACATACGGACAGACAGACAGACAAATTTTTGTGTAAAAAGTATGTAAAGAAAGATATACGAGACATTGAGACATTATATATAATTAGAGAAAGAGAGAGGGAAATTTTTATGTTTATATATTTTAGATATGTTTGTGTGTGTGTGTATTTTATATATAAATAAAAGCTTTTTATTTATTTGTTTATTTATTTATTTATTTATTTATTTATTACTTAAGTTATAATCTTGTTTGAATATATATATATATATATATATATATATATATATATATATATATATATATATATATATAAATATAATTATTATTATTATTATTATTATTATTATTATTATTATTATTATTATTATTATTACATTTATTATTGTTTAGCAGTTTTTTAACACGAATTGAAAAATTTTGGATTGATAAACACATTTCAAATATAGGTCTGATGTTCCAGAAGAAACCATGTGGGATACAAACTTTAGCACACCAAACAAAAATATTCTTCCCTAAAGACCGCTTAGTTTGAGGATGTTCCTCAACCCCACTAACCCCCCCACTTTTCCAGGTGAGGTCTGCTGTCCGGATTCCGGAGGTTTGCGAGTGTCGATCGGTTTCGGCGATTCGTGTTGTGGGTCGAAACCCTTCTCCTCCACGGTTGGTCAGATCTGCTGCGAAGGATTGCTTCATGACGGTTACAGATCGCAGTGCTGCGGAGGAAAGCTGGTCTCAGAAGAGGCGGCGTGCTGCGGAGACGCGCACAAAGGAACGCCGTACCCTCCTGTGTTAGGTAAATCCTTGCTTTACAAACTTTCCTGTCCTGCCCTGTCCATGTCCCTGTGTGTCGATGATCAAAAAGAAACATGGTGACTGTTTATTGTGACTTTAGTGCACAAAGTAAATGTAGGACAGTGAAACTTCCCACTGGCTTTATCTGAGCCCCGGTCCTTGGTGACTTTCTAATGACAATGTGGCAAAGTGTCAGAGGAGCTGAACCCTTCTGGGGTCACTCCGACTCCGTCCCTCTACCCTGCCGTGCCATGCTAAAGCAGGCACCTAGGCACAGATGGACCAAACGGGCACAGGCCCCCAGTGTCAGCCATCTTTGTCAGGCGGGATGATGGAGATGCACGCATCCACGCACCAACCAGAGTCGTGCCAAGGCCACAGCGTGCTCCCAGGATGCAACAGAAATAATGGCCACCATGAGGTCAGTGACATCAGTGTATTTATCATGCGCATCACCCTCTCCCAGTCCTTTTCATGGTACCTCTGGGGCTGCCGCAATCATTTTCAGCTGTTGGTTAATCATCTTGTGCATGATATGCGATTATTCAGCTCTGTCCCTTCTCTCAGTGTCCTTATGTACCTTAGAATAAAAAATAAAAAATAAAAAATATTCGGCACCCTATTATATATAATAGCGTAATTTTAACATCGGAAAAAAAAGTTCCCAGACACGTTCTCGTTCTCCTCCGATGATAAAATCCTCTTCTCCTCCTTTCTTGAGTTCATCCTCTAAAATAAGTTTGATGAAAAAGCCATCCTTCATTAAGGCGTCGGCGTCCTGGAGAGAGCATATGTTATGATGAATAGTGCCGTTAGGACGACTAAAGGCCATTTGCCCGTTAGGCTGGCCGCCGGTGCGCGGTACCGCGAACTCACACCGCGTCCGCCGCACACACTCTCAGCTTGCTCTTTTACCGAATTAGCTACTTAACCTTGATAAAGACGCGCCTCTCCGAAGATTTCCTTATTAGAGATGTTTGGGAAAGGAAGGATGGATTCCTGTGGCAAAAGAAGTTAACAACCCAATAATGTATAGCATCTGGTCCGGGTGCTAGCTTGGTGAAATAAAAATAGTACATGGAGTATATGAAGCGGATAAAATAATTCGTGTTTATAGAGTTTTACCGATTCATTACATACAGCTGATTTAGATTTCGCAAAAAAAAAAGATCAATCATTCCCCAGTTCCCCCTATTTCTCTGCTCATAATCTGTGACTTTGCGCTGTTCTGAAGCACATTGACTTTGAATAAAGGCATCACGCTCCTCCAGATTGGGAGAAACGGGCCTTTTTTTTTCGAAGGAGGTCCTGCCGAGCTCCAGCTGATGGCAAAGAGAAATGTGATTACAGAGTCCCCAAAGTACGATCTATCACACATTACACTCCATTCTGTCAGGAGCTGCGGCTTGCCGGCAGGAGGGAGACGGAATTGTGGGAGACAGCTATCAGCTGTTTGAAAAGCTGCCCAGACATTTGCCTAAGATCCAGTGTGAAACCAAAACAACATTCCTGAAAGGGAAAAAAGAAAGGAAATATTTAAAAATTTATTTATAAATATGTAATATTTAATACATATATAAATGCATATATAAAAAGGGCTATCAAAATGTACACGCAAATTCATTTTAATGGCGTTACGAACGCAATTAATGCAGAGCGCATTTATGTTTGACCATTATTTTTCTGTGAAAAAAAATATAAAAGAGGCGAAATTTAAACTTCGACACAACGCACAATTATTCACGACTTTCTTTCTTTACTCCGATGTAAAAAAATGTAATAAAAAAAACTCCAACAAAAAAAAAAAATTTTTAATCACTAAACATTTGTTTTACTGATGCGGCAAGTCTCAAATAAAGCACCAAAATACACCGTGATGCACACATGCGTCAATTAAAACCGTCCGTGTGGAAACATTTCAAAAGTTCCGATTATAATTTGAAACACCGTAATTACTTTCAAACATTTTCAAGAATATTTTGTCTTCATGCTGCATGTTGAGTCTGGTTTCACTAATAATAAACAAACATTTGCATAAAGCATCTATGTTTGTCCATGCTCATATATCACATAAAATATATATATATATCAGCATAAAAGTTAATGATGTAAAGCATCGATGTAAAAAAGTGTGCATCGAATACAAGTCAAAATTTTTATCATGATGCCTTGTTTTTAACATACTTGATTTGGTAAAAACTGATATTTATATTAGTAAATGTGCTATATACTTGTATTATATAGAAATCGATTATTAATTATAACCAATATTTTCTATGTAGATTGATTTCTTGTCGCCAAACAGTTCTCTAGGCACCGCTGCTGCTACGTTCGCCGTGTCCCGAGAGTCACATAGAATAGAGATTAACATGGCAGAGGTAGAGCTGCATCTTCCTGGACACAAAACAGGAAAAGAACGTTGTCAGATTCCTAAAAAACGTCTGCTTTTATATAACCTTCTTTTTTTGCACTACAAAGGCCTGTTTGTGAAAGAGCCAAGCTTTAGATGTCGGAAGGCAATTAAGTAAATTGATGATTTGCTGTCTGTCTGAACAAAGAAATAAAAGTGAACTGTACCATATTGAACTGCAGAGGATCGTATCGTATTGCATTAAATCGTATTGTGTTGAATCAAATTCGAAATCGGATCTCGTATCGTTGGCTGTGCATCGAGATGTGAATTGCATCGGCCCTAATACATTTACTTTATATATATATATATATATATATATATATATATATATATATATATATATATATATATATATATATATATATATATATATATATATATATATATATATATATATATATGTATAAATTGAGATGTCGATATGATATGAATTGATTTAAATAAAAATTTGAATGGATTTTTTTCTATATTTCTATGAACATAGAGATCATTAAATCCTGCGGGATAAAACCATTGACACCTTCTATAATGTATGCACTTTTTACCGTTGTGTTGAGATATTTAAAGTTTGTATTTGAATTCCACAAGGCTAAGTTTTCCCTCCCTCCCTCCTCCCTCTCTCCCTCCCTCCCTCTCTCTCTCTCTCTCTCGCTCTCTCTCTTGCTCTCTCTCTCTTCGCTCTGACTCGGCTCTCACTCGGAGGCTGTGCTCATATCTGCGTTTGTGCAGAGTTATTTCGGAAAAGCACTGCACCGGATATCAAACACTCAAGGTTAACTTTGAATATTTTGCACTGTTTAAGTGTTAAAAGCTGTGGGCCTGAGAGAGAGCAAGCATACGATGGGGGGAGTGTGTGTGTGTGTGTGTGTGTGTGCTTCTATGACATGTAACAATGGATCTTGAAAATCAGTGATACCCAAAAAAAAAAAAAAAAAGGGAAATAATCAAATATGTTCTCATGGACACAATAAGCATTTTGCAATGGAAACGACGGTGATGGTGAAAACGAGTATGTTACATTAGCGACGTCGTTCTTCTGCCAAATGCACATAACATAAAGACCATTTTTCTTCCATGAAGGTTGGACGAAATGTCTGAGATGCCTGTGCTTCAATAGCAAGAGGTGTTTACTTGCACTTTTGTCATATGATGTGTATTCTGTAGTGGCATAGTTTTCTTTTCATTGAAAGCATTTTAAAATGGAAAGTTGTCTTTTGGTAGGATTCTGTCCATCAAATTCTGTCATACAGTGTCCTTTCATTTAGGCATCCCCAAGTTTCCATCACTGTCAACAAACAAGCTTACACACATTACACTCATAACCTGACTTAGATCAAGTCATTTCTCCTGACTTTTATCATAGATACAGTACATATCATGTCCCTACTCCACCCAGGTGATCAGATTAATCAAAGCTTGACTGGTTTTATGGTCCTTTTAGCGTCCGGGTTGCGCGTCAAGTTTTTTACGAGGGCGACTGTGCTCCGTAATCACGACATTTCCACGAGAGCGCACATAAATGCAGCATATTCTGCCTTCTGGCTTTTTTTTTTGCCTCCATTTCTCAAATTCCCTAAAGAGCGCTGAAAGTGTTCCTGCCACCCAAGCATTTTCTGTCAGCGGCATCTGTTAATGCAGCCAGTTGATAAAACACATATTGGCGAAGACACAGGGACGGGGACACATATGCGATCCGATTCGGTGGAAGACAGTCAATTTAATGTAATTTCTCGTCATGGCTCCCACTGGAGGAACGAGTATAAATAAATGAATAAAAATATACACCGGTGGACGGATGCTCTTTTTTTTTTTTTCCTTTTTTTTTCTCAAAGCCATCATCCGATACCTTTTGTACGTTTTTCTTTTTTTTCTTTTTTCTGGAGGCTATAAAGGCAGCAAAGTCCTTGTGCGCTCTCTGATCATGACTTTGAAAAATGTGTCTCGCTGTGCCGCTAATGTATTCGGTTTGTATTCGGCGCTTTCATTTGTTCCGTCTCTCGTATCCGAAGGCCCGTGTAAGCCACGGCGTACATTTTTATCAGTTGTTCGTCGCAGACTAAATATTTACTTATCATTAAATGAATGAACCTTAATTCAGGGAGCCTAAGCACCTTATGTTCGGGCGCATTCGCTCGCACTCTAATGAATGTATGCAAATCCGTCAGAAATCTGAAGATTAGCTAAAAATCATTTTGTGGAGCTTTTTAATGGGGGGGAGGGATGGGGATGTGCTAACAATTGAGCTGAGTGCTGATTACCTGCGAGCACCACATCCCTGATTTGTTCTTTTCTTTTTTTTATCTTTTTTTCATTTTATCATTATTGAGACAAAGGTGGAAAAAAGATGGATCGGATGAAACGTTCAATCTGACACGTGAAGGTCAACTCTTGAGAACGAATCCAGAGGCGTCTCTGGAGTTAAAGGGGTCATAATGTCAAAGTTCATGCCACTTCGGCTAGATTGAAGCATCATGAAAAATTCAGCGCGCTAGAGGATGGGCGCGTGATGGAGACGGGACTGCGGAGCGATTTCGGAAAGTAACAAAAAAAAAAAATTGTTGAGCTGTTTATCTGCAAGTCATTGGAGCTGAAGTAATACACCATGGGAATTGCCACTGAGCACAGAGCCGCAACATCTGCTGTCCCTAAGTGAGTTAGTGCACGTCAGACATCTTTATGTCACCGCAGCACCGTGATGGATGCAGCCCTCTCGTAGGAAAAAAAAAAACGTTGCGTAAAAATCTGCTCCGCTGTTTTGGCTGTTAAGTGAAATCACTATTTAAATTAATGGCGCTGTCACGGTTTATCTGCGCGAAGAATGAACGCTGATTAGGGTATTGAACAATTAGCAATTTATCATACGGGAGGCTGATGGTGATTATTGTAGCAACGGTTTACCCATGAAAATAAACCAGCAGTCTCTTCCTGTTAGGGAGACGTCGGAAACGACTTGGGCTGAACAACTTCCTTTTTTTCCCTTTTTTTTTTTATGGAGTTCCATAAGACAATGATTTAAGATCAGCATAAAAACTTAGAATGCTATTTGGGATGTTCTTCGGTTTTCCAAACTAGTCATTTAAGTACAACACTGAGCAATGAATATGAACGAATTGCTCTCAATGGGACCTGCGTTTTCAAGGGCTGTATTACATTGTTGTGTGTTGTGTGACATAGTGTTTGTATGAACTTCATACACACACCATTCACTGGAGCACTCCATCATTATGGGAAATAAGAATCGAAATGGTTGATATTCCAAATTTATATAGTATATTATTAGTGAAATCGAGTAATGAAGGACTTATAACTGCGTCTTGATGGAAACTTCATTTTTCCCTTTCCGCTGACAATGAATTCTATTGTGTTCCGTTTAGAATCGAATTTACTACACACGACATCACTTTCAATACATTACGAATGAAATTCATCAAACATTGCGCAACTTCATGCCATTCGAACCAAAACTGCTTGAAATCTTCAGTTCTTTGGTTTATACCTGAGAAAACGAGATGAGTATAAATAAAGGCACCCCTGAAAAGAACTGACGAAAATGTCCACGTAAACAAACGCTGCATGATTCGGACAACAGAATACAGATTTGTATAATTTTGTCAACTTTTTATTTTAAGGTTTAGAAATTAGATTGTAATTAATGACTAATAACTGCATTTGCAAGTCACTAGTTATGGTTTGCCATTACCAGCTATATATTAGACCTTTACAGGCTTTCTCTTTTTTGCCTTGTAGCCATTGTACATTTGTTTTTGTGTTTAATTAACATGTTCCCTGTTCTAAAGAATACATTTGTTGTTTTGCAATTAGAGAAGAGATGTGAAATATTGCGGACATTGAGGATTGTAGTCTTTATTGATATTCCGACCATAACATTTTAGGAATGGGTGATATTCTGATTTTAACATTTTAGGAATGGGTGATATTTCAATCTCAACATCTTGGGAATGGGAATGGGGGATATTCCAAGCTTAGCATCCTGGGAATAGGAATGAGTGATATTCCGAGCTGAACATCTTGGGAATGGATGATATTCCCAAACTTAAACTGCATATTGTTGTTAAAATTGAGTTTGTTTATATATTTCTATTAAATATTAGGTAGCACTTTATTTTAAGGATCAGATACTAGTCGGTGGTTAATATCCAATAACTGCATAGGACAAAGTAAAGGGGTTATAAGACAAAAATAATATAACTAATGAACGCCTTATACATAGATAATAATGGCGTACAAATCAATAACATGTCAACTACAAATGCAGTTATTAGTCAACTGTCTATTTTTGATCCTTGAAATAAGGGTTGCCAAATATTTAAATCTCTATTCTGTTGTTTAAATCATGTAATGTTTTGTTTTAGGTGAACATTTCTGTCAGTTCTTGGGTCCAATATTTATCGAGTTCCTGTTTTCTCAGGTTTTCTCTGTTCTGGTTCAAAGGGCAGGACGCTGTGCAATGTCATTATGAATTGAATTTGTCATGTATTGCAAATTGTCAGTCATAGCAAATTTGTTTCACAATAGAATAGAATAGAATAGAATAGAATAGAATAGAATAGAATAGAATAGAATAGAATAGAATAGAATAGAATAGAAAAAAATATATATATTTACAGTCTTCCATTCTAAATTCCTGTCAAAGAATATATTGAAGTCCTGTTTTGAATTGAATGTGTCACATTTACTACACCTTTAAATGTGATAAACATGTGAAATCACAGCAGCAGTTTTGTCCATTAAACCTCACGCAATGAGGGAGCGTGTGTGTGTGTGTGTGTGTGTGTGTGTGTGTGTGTGTGTGTCGATGCAGATGAAAGCGCAAACGGAGTCGGCGGTTGATGCTTTTAAAGGTAATGGGAGAGGATGCAGCAAAATGGGTTTGAAGAAGTGACGGCTGATGGGACGAGACAATCTGATGGCAGAGGAGCGATTTGATTTCCCCTCGCTTTTCATCCTCATCCCTCTTCCTCATGATGCTGACCAAAAAACAAAAACAAGGCACTACTCAACTAAAGCCTGCCACCTAAGTGGCAGCGAATCTGTGCATTCTGATTAGAAATATATTTTTGTTTTATTAAAAAATCATTTTCAAAAATGATATTTGATTTTGTAACACTTATTCAGCATAACTCTACACAGTTGTTAGTGGTTGGTGGTGGTGGCTATGGAATTGGGTTGGAAGGTTATGAGTTCATATCCCAGCACTACTAAACTGCCACTGTTGTGCGTTTGAGCAAAGCCTTCAACCCTCAACTGCTCAGTGTATACTGTAAATAATAGTCTTCTTTCTTTCTTTCTTTCTTTCTTTCTTTCTTTCTTTCTTTCTTTCTTTCTCTATCACTGTATGACTTTTAATGGCTCTTTATCCTGGCAAATGTTCAGCTTATCCAAAATCTTTCAAAATCTTCAGAATTGATTCTTCTGACTGCTCTGATAATAACACAATTCTTTGTATGTTTATTACCTGGCAGATGAAGCCTGTTTTTTCATTTTCATGCATTGTATCGGAACAAATTCACTTTCTAACCACTTAAAAGTAATCGTTTTAAAAGTTTATTTATACTCTTTTTTTTTGTGAAGGTTGCTGATAGTTCTGAAAGTCATATTCCGATACATTTATGTCACATGATGTGTTTATAGTAGTTATTTTAAAGTAATGTTTGTGATGCACTTTACTTCTGTAGGTTCCATCCGTTCGAAGAAGTACGGTTTGAATCAAAGATGCCCAAACTTTTTCCCATTAAGGGTTAAAAATTTAAATTGATTAAGGGCCATGTGTTGAGAGTAAAGGCTGCATTATACCAAAGTAAATTATAATAAAATAAAAGTTGCCAAAATTTGCGATTTCATCATATTTGGAAAGAAATGTATGAAAGGAAAGGTGTTTTATACTTGTCACATGTACTTTAATGTAAAAATTCTTCTTCGCATATCCCAGCAATGTCAGGAAACTGGGGTCATAGTGCAGGGTCAGCCATGATACATTGCCCCTAGAGCACTTAGGGTTAAGGGCCTTATTTAGGGGCCCCAAGAGTGGTAGATTGGCGATACCAGGGATTAAACACCCAACCTACGAATCAGTAACCCAAAACCTTAATCACTGAGCTACCACTAGCTGGCTGGCTGGACGGATGGATGGACAGACGGATGGATTGATGGATGGACGGATGGATGGATGGATGGATGGATGGATGGATGGATGGATGGATGGATGGACAGACATATGGATTAATGGATGGAAGATTGATTTTCATAGTTTTCCAGTTCGATACGGCTTATAGTGAAACAAAAACATAAGATAAAAGAGTAAAATAGAGTTCAATGATTGTTACAGCTATTAAAGCAATATTCTGCACTATACAATACAATATCAATGACCTCAAATAAAAGATATGAAGCTGGTCTATTTTTTTCAAATTGAACAAATTTCCTTCCTTCATTTATATTTCCTACATATAATTGTGCAACTTAAGCATTAATTAATTAATTAATTAATTAATTAATTAATTAATTAATTAATTAATTAATTGTATGTTAAATCAGAAATGAAGATGTGTGTTAGTGGAATTTTTTTTCCTTTTCTATTTTTTTTGTTGGGCATATGTGGCATGCCAGGCCAAATCAAAGGTGACCATAGGACAACATTGGCTCTCATTTTGTTGTCTTTGGTTTAAAGAGATCCAGCATTTAATTATTTTGTTGAGTTTGTGTATATAAAACGCTCTTGACTCAATTCACTTTGGTGTTACAAAGTAGCTTTACAGAAATAAATATAATTGAATTTTTGTTTAATTAATTGAGTAGTCTATATAAGCTCATCCTTTCTGAGGGATGCAGAAGTGACAGCGGGGGGAAAAAGAAAATCGAAATATGACAGAAACCCTGATAGAAACCAGACTCAAAATGGAACTCATGCCCTTCTGGGTGGATCTTTTTAAAAAAGTTTTAATAGGTCCAAATATTAAATGACTAATCTACTATATACTATA
The DNA here is from genome assembly GCF_014805685.1 of Silurus meridionalis. Lineage (NCBI taxonomy): Eukaryota > Metazoa > Chordata > Actinopteri > Siluriformes > Siluridae > Silurus > Silurus meridionalis. The sequence continues at coordinate 5,322,261 of NC_060891.1, forward strand.
CTATAATATACTATACTCATTCATTGATGCCTTTAAGTGTGTGGGTGTGTGTGTGTGTGTGTGTGTGTGTGTGGGTATGTGTATTTAGGAATGGCGTGCTGTGGAGAACACCACATCAACACATCCACAGCGCTATGTTGCTCGGGCCCGGGTCAAGAGGCGAAAGCTCACGTGCTGGAGAACAGGACATCGTCTCTGAAGTGCTGCTGGACCGAGCTAATCGAGCAGGACATGGAATGCTGTAACGGCATCGGGTTCGACCCGAACGTATCTGTGTGTGGAGACCGAACTCCACATGATTCCATCATCATGGTAAAGAACGATAATAACAAGAATATGGACGTTTTAATTCTAAAAATAAAAAAAATTTAAAAAAAATATCAGAAACCCTATAAATAAGGATTTTTGACTGTAATGGTATGGAATACACCAAAACAAAAACCCTGCTTTTTATATATTTATTAGGGTCATGTTTTGTATACTGCGTATGGACAGTACTTCTGACTCGTCTCTTTTTACAAGTCAGTTTAACTACAAGTCCGTTATGTAACACATTTCTTATAGTGAAACAGAAATAAGAACTGCTTGATGTGTCATGAGAGGTGATCATGCCTCCAGTTTTCAAACGCTCAAGCAGTTTATCATTTGTGTCTATTGCAAAAAAAATTATTTTCGGAAATTGATCTCAGTTAAAAGGATTGAAAGGAAGTTGAACATAAACTGCAAAATCATGTCCTTAGACATTTTTTGTATCAGTTGCAGTAATACTTTGGGTTATTCTATCCAAGATTCGTAGGAAATGCTGGAACTTGAAAGTTTATAAGGCTTACATGTAAATATACATAGAGTTTCCCTGGTGGTCTAGTGGTTAGGATGCGGCTCTCTCACCGCTGCGGCCCGGGTTCGATCCCCGGTCAGGGAACCAACCCCAGCCATTAGGGTTGCACAAGCCTTAGTGCCGGTCCCAAGCCCGGATAAATGGGGAGGGTTGCGTTAGGAAGGGCATCCAGCGTAAAAACGTGCCAAATCAAACATGCGGATGATCCACTGTGGCGCCCCTAATGGGAGAAGCCGAAAGAAAGTTACATGTTAATATACATAGGAATAATGCTGATAGGTATAATACAGAATGCAGAAATTAGTGAGGACCAGGTAGTAGGACAAATTCCAGGGTTTTTATTAAGAGTGGTCAGTGGGGTCCCTTTCTGTTCTGTTTTGTGGTTGCATGTAGAATTGTTTGATCACCAGAGATGAGGGTGAATCCTTGGAGGATTAAATAGTTTGAAAATTAATTCCGTTTCGGCCTTTGTGTTAAACACTTTAAATGCTGAGCACTTGCGGGATCCATTTGTGTGTGTTAGAGTCAGGAGTTTCTTCCATCATTTATTTCTCTCAAAATGTTCTGCTTGCTTTTGAACTGACGCTGAACCGTACGTTCGTGCTGAGTAGATTCCATCAAGCGGCGTTCAAAACAAGTTCACAAGATCAGTTTTTTAAAAGCCTGCTTTAAATTGTCCATGCAGGTAAAGTGGAAACCAACCTCTCTAGGCCATGTTACTGTTATTGGCCTGACAGTTTTTCCTCATTTACTCTGGAGCATTTCTCATTCTTAATATTTGGATACCAGTCTAAAAATGCACAAGGCACATATGGCATCTATGAATTTCAACAGCACATATATACACAAATGTATGCAGGATGTTAATTGCAAGAGACCAAACAGGATTCACACTTTTACTGTCCTGTAATAGTGTTCTTTCCTTTCCTGGTTGTTCGTCCATTTCCAGAAATAATAATTCTGTCTTTTGCTCTGTTAATGTTTGCTCGCTACTTAAAGGTTCATGAGATTCAGCTTTGACCTGTTTTAGAGAACTCGTTTATCATTGGTTGATCTTGAGCCCTACTCGCCTTCATTACTCACATTCAAGATTCATCTGCACAATTTATCAATTGAAGACACATTTTCAAGAAAAAAAAAAAAAGTTGAATAGAAATTTAAACTTGACAGATTCTGACAACTGATTGAACTGTTTTGCATAAAATTAATTATGCAAAGATACACTGATGCAGAGATTCAGGTGAGATCCTGTATAATACATTTTAATCAACATGACATAAACAACTGATAATGTAGGAAACAGCAGACGATTGTACACAATCAACGAAATGCAAAAAAGCATTCGCAATTTGGAACGGGAAATGCGTTTTATGATGTGCACAAGTGACTCCATGATGTGGAGGTTGAATAAGTAGTTTTAAGAATTTCATTTCTGATCTGAGAAACGCTCCAAAGCAACTGAGAAAAACTAAAAGAAATATGGGGCTGAAAGCTGTGATGTAGGCGCGTACATCTTTCCATCAGGCTCCGAGAACTCGCACTTGAAATTCGTTAATCGGATCTGCTCACTGTAACATACAACCGAAATTACGTCAAAAAAGGACTTCTGCAATGTATATCGCGGTGTCGTGTGACACCATGGAAACATGTCACTAATAATTCCATGTGTTTGTTTCCTTTAGGAACCATGTCGTCCCAGCACTCTTTGTCCTGTCTCTGCAGCCTTAACAGCCTACTGTGGTGTGTGTGATTTGAACCCAAATCAGCTCACATGTACCCGTGTGCCAGATGAGCCAGGCGCCCCCACACCAGGATCCTCGAACTTAACCCGAACACCGCACCCTTCAGAGGCCGCACACACTCACTTCTGCCCAGTAGCTGAGGAGCTCATCTCCAGTGGTGGGGCAAATAGCTACTATTTTACAGGTAATGTAATGTGAAAGGTAGACCAGTGTCATCAGTCATACCTGGATTTCATCATTACATCGCAGCAGAAGTGAAACCTGAAAATCATACCTGCCTGCAAAACATCCCCCTTACTCAATATGACTTAAGTAAAAGTCTTTAAGTATCTGATTTAAACAGTACTTTAGTATTTGCTTTAAATGTAGGCTCAAAGATGGACTAGTCCTCAACACCAAATTAGTGAAAAACAAAAAACTGTTGATTTGTGAGGTTTAATTTGCTAAAATACAAATCAAATTGTAGCCTTAACAGCCTCTTCAACATGCCAAAAAGAAACGAAGATCAAACAAGTCGGTCGGTCTATTGTCATTTCAACCATATTTACAGTATCTCACAAAAGTGAGTACACCCCTTACAATTCAGCAACCATTTTAGCAACCATATATCTTCTCAAGGGGACAATACTATAGGAATTAAACTTGGATATATATTTGACAGTAGTCAATATGCAACTTGTATAGTAGTAAAGGTTTACTGTCCTCTGAAAATAACTCAACATTCAGCCATTATTGTCTAAATAGATGGCAACAAAAGTGAGTACACCCAAAGTAATAACAGCTGTAAGTCGTGCCAAACCACAAACAGTTCTATTAATCAAGTTCATGTTTTTGTCTGCTTGACAGGACCATACAAATTTATGTATATTGTATTAGCAGTAAAAACTTTGTGTTTTGAGTACACTGGATGTTCAGCATGGCACCTCATGACAAAGACTCTTTGAGAGTTTGCGAATTAGATTTGTTGCTCTCCACAAATTTGGCTTAGGCTATAAGAAGATAGGTAACACCCTGAAACTGAGTTACAGTACAGTGGCCAGGGTCATACAGAGGTTTTCCAAGACAGGTTTCAATCGGAACAGACCTCGCAAGAGTCCATCAAAGAAGTCGAGTCCTCGTGCCGTGCAACATTTGCAAAAGTTGTCTTTAAAAAACATGAGTTCTGCCAGCATTGCTTTAGAGATTGCAGAAGTGGAAGGTTCGCTTGTCAATGCTCAGACCATACGCCACACAGTGCAACAAGTTGGTTTGCATGGCTGCCGTCCAAGAAGAAAGCCTCTTCTGAAGCTACCTTACGGGAAAGCCCGCAAAAAGTTTGCTGGCGATGACCTGTCCAAGAGCATAAATTACTGGAACCATGTCCTGTGGTCTGATGAGAAGATTAACTTGTTTGGCTCAAATGGTGTCCAGCATGTGTGGCGATGCCCTGGTGAGGAGTACCAAGAAAATTGTGTTGCCAACAGTCAAGCATGGTGGTGGTAGCATCATGGTCTGGGGCTGCATGAGTGGCGTTGGTACTGGGGAGATGCGCTTCATTGAGGGAAACATGGAATTCAAGATGTACTGTGACATTCTGAAGTAAAACATGATGACCTACGTTTTGAAACTGGGCCGAATGGCACTTTTTAAACACCATAACGACCCCAAACAACCCGTCAAGATGACAACTGACCTTGCTGAGTAACCTGAAGGTGAAGGTGATGGAGTGGTCAAGTATGTCTCCAGACCTGAGCCCTATTGAGCACCTGTGGGGATCCTCAAGCAGAAGGTGGCCATGTGTCTAACATCTAGCAGCTCTGTGATGTCATTATGGAGGAGTGGAAGAGGATCCCAGCAACAACCTGTGCAGCTCTGGAAGAAACGAATAGGGGGTTGTTAAGTTTTAATGACAATAAGTGTAGTATCTGTGAAGTGAAGTGTGAAGTGAAGTACATAATGTAATTTGATTCATAAATGTAGTCAAGTAATGAGTAGAGTCTTTGAAAAGTTTAAAGTATGGTAACGAAGTACATTTATTCAAATACTTTACACCCGACTGCATTTTAGCTACATTAAAATGTACCTATTTTTAATGACTCTACACTCTTGGTACCCACTGCCTCCCGGAACAGACGCATTAGTTCATGCTAATCATCCCCAAACTGCGCTCTTACATACTACGTCGAACTGCCACTTCCAAGAAATTCCAGCTTGGCAGCTCGAGCGCCCGCTTGGCTTTCGCATTAATTTGTGTGGCTGACTGGAGGGAGCGCACGATTGGTCCTTCCAGTGCGTTATTTATTTGGTTAGTTATGTCTATTTAATCAAGACTAATGCAGGAGTTCAGCAGGGCTGGCTGGAGCAACCAGAGTGATTCTAGTCAGCACTGTGCCGCCATCTGGGCACAAGCGTCTAAAGCTGCGGTGGCCCCACGTGCCTCCAGATGTTCCGCACTCCCCCACACTAACAACCTGCAGACGGGTGACACTGAGCACGCTCAGATGAATACCTCACGGAGACCGGCTCCCCGGCTTTCTCCAATATGGCCTTTCAGTACGCTTAGCTTTTGGTTTCTTGAATGGTATCTAATCAAGGGACACTGACTTCCATCAGCAAAGCTTATAATGTTATTGTTGTGTGTGTGTCAGTAAAGTCAGTGAGGCAATAATGTGATTGAGAACATTAGCTGTGGGTCATTTGCCTGTAAAAAAAAAAAAAAAAAAAAAGTATTAAAGCGTTTTGCTTTCTGTGATGTGCCCGGACTCACGGGATGTAGTGGCGTGAGCTGCTTTCCAGCTTCGCAGGTCTTGCAAAGCCATTTAAGTGATTTACACCCATGACTTTACACACACACACTTCTACGCCGAACTGTTGTAGCACTGATAAAGAAAAACACTGCCATAAACACAGAGGTCCCAGGCCAGTCTTTAAAGCAAAGACTTGTTTCCGTATGGAGAGGAAGATGCCCCTAACTGCTCTCCTGGGGGATGCCATAAACTACCTGCATCACATCTGGCCTCATTTTAGTGATACCTCACTAGAATGGATGATCAAAGTGTCTATGAGCGTTAAAATCAGAAATCGAATGGATGAGTTTTTTCCTGCAACAAAATAAATTGGTTCTTCAATTGTGAATGAACAATACATACTTTTTCGAGCTGTTATAGTTTAACACATTAACTCCTTCTGGTTCACATATGGATTGAAATATAGATAGTTAAAGCATTAACTAGATACAGATACAGCTAGTTTCTTTGAATACGTGTGTTTAGACTTTTTTTTACTGTTGTTTTGCATGTTATTTTAGACACCAATTTGGAGCCATTCACCACCTATGAGTACAGAGTATCTGCATGGAACCGACGTGGCCACGGGTTCAGCCCGCCTTCTTGGATCACTACTAAAGAGGACGTACCTCAAGGTGTCCTGCCCCTCCGTTGGAGCCGGGTGGGCCTCCGAGACGACATCATCTTGCTCAACTGGTCCTCTCCGATTAAAGCAAACGGTAACTGTTATGTAAACTTGTCGAATCTGTTTGAAACTGTGTTCAACATTTATTTTGTAAAGCTTACATTGACAATTATGGGATATTGGCAGATGCACTTAACCAGAGCAACTTACTGTTATATCAGCAATTAAGGGCCTTGCTAAAGGGCCCTATCATTGGCAGCTTGGTGGGATTTGAATCCATGACCTTCAGATCAGAAGTCAAACATCTGATCCCCAAGCTGCAACTTCCTGAAAAAGCTGTTATGTATATGTAGTCCCCAAATTACAATATTTCGAGAATGTATGTATGCGGTAGGATGCGTTTGTATGCTGCCAGGATGTACATATCTCCGCCTTGTGGGATGCCTCACTCTCGCCAGCGGTCAACAGAGTTAAGTTGTATCTGTGTTTTTGCTGTTTTAAATCCCAATTTTAGCTCTCGTGTCTCCTTTTTATTGCCGTCACCGGAAACAGAGAGCACTGATTAGTCTTATTAGCTACGTTTGTGCTTCTTATCACTCGTTTTGTCCGGCTCCGCCCTCCACTCGCGAACCGCCGCTCGTGCCACATACATATATACTGTCAAGTTTATACATTTAGGTAGTGTAAATTGCTCTGTATTTCTTAATGATGGACTGTAATTTGTTACATTTTTAACAAACTACAATATACTACCACATGCTGATCACCATTCCTTAAGAATGATGGGTAGGCTAGACCATGTCTCCACTTAAGATATTTTCAAGTTACGACGGGGTCATCGGGAACGCATCTCCATCATTAGTCAGGGACTACCTGTATTTGGGTCTTAAAGCCCCAAAGAAAGAAAATACTGAAATGGAAACACGATCACATGATTGTCAATAAGGCCGCTGATAAAGGCGATGGTACAGGAAGCTCTAGCTGCACCATTGTAATTATTTGAAAGTCATTGTTGCTGTACTGACGCCTGGTCCTCACACGTTCCCATCTGATCCCCTTTAATCACGGAGCTGCTTGTTTTGCTAATCTGCGCTCGCGTCGTGATTTCGTACATTTGGCCTCGTTCCGACGCTGAACTAGAATCAGCCGCGTGATAACGACCCGGCGGGGTGGGTCGCAGTGTATCGGGCTGATTGATGTAGCGGTGCGCCCTCAGTTAGCACACTTAATCTGCATCTCCCAGCCGAATAATTTATGAATGCCCGAATTCACATGCGCATAAACATGGCACTAAGTAGAAATAACAAGCTTCGTTTGAGCGAACTTCTGGACCACTTAAATATGTAAAGAAACACGCTGATTGCTCATTAGGGGCAGTCTGCTCTTTAATCAGAAGGCCCACAGCCCAATCTGCTGTGATTTTAGGCGAAGTTAGTCCTCCGCCTCCGTACTCATACCGACACAGGCAACAGTGACACATTAAAAGATGAACATGGACAATGAGAAGATTGGGGAAGTGTAGAGGAATACATTCGACTGGTTAAAACCCTTTCCGCTCTGCCTAGATTTGATTTCTAACCTGTGCATTCGCGTGTTTTTGTTTGTACGTTTCTCCAGGTGAGATCAGCCACTACGTGGTCTCGCGAGATGGGCGCGAGCGTTACCGTGGAACTGAGAGGAGTTTCACTGATGCTGGAGGCATTCAGCCTTTCCACGAGTACACGTACCAGCTAAGAGCCTGTACTATAGCCGGCTGCACGCGCTCCTCCAATGTGAGTCCAAAACATCAGTTCATTGCAGAGTTTCATTGAAGAATTCAGGGGTAGGAAGCTGAAATACTGTACACTGTATGGGTAAAGGTTTGTGGTTGGGAAACACCTGATCATCACCCTTATATGGTTTTCCCACAAGCACACAGTTAATAGAACGTTTAGAAACTATAAATCTCAATCCATCTGTGTGCACAATGTAAGCTCCAGTTAAAAATGAACAGCTCAATCATCCTGCACAGAGCCCTGACCTACTCAAGTTCCACCAAGTTCCTAGATGTTTATGCATTTCTTTAGATTATTTTGCCCGAAAAAAGTTTTGAGAGCCCTGTTTTAACCTGTGGTTGATAACTCCCATTCGGCTCCTAGCCATAAAAGTGATGGAGCTGTAGAAGAACTCCTCTACTTGGAGAAGTTGTTTCTCCCAGCCCTGCTCCTGCTCTCCAATTATGAAATGCTGAGCCGACTGGATATTTCTGATAGCAGCTGTGTGGTTCTTCGGGAGCATCTATCTAAGCCGCATCGGTGTTCCCTTGCTATAATTGCAGTCTGTGTTAGATGAAAGAACTAGCTCGACTCTCGGCACGTCCCATTTTAGATCAGGTGATTATTGTTCTCCGAGGCGTGCTGAGGAAATGCTAGAGAACAGAAACAGCACTTTTTTTTTTCAGAGACGTACCTAGAATGCCCCGGGCTCCTGATGATACTGTTCTGTGTCTCTCTCGTTCCCGAACGTTTCTTCTTCCCAAACTTGTCGGTTTTTAAGTGAAGCATGGTGGCGGGATCAACTTGTACACCTGAAAGCATTAGCCAAACAGTTGCAATTATTGTGGGCCCCTAATACAGGGGGAGCAATTACCAGCCAGGGCATGGGGGGAGGCCTGAGAAAGCTGATTTAATCTCCGTGGACACTCTGTGGGCTCGCAAAAGCACATCAGGCTAGTGCCTGGGCCAGGCTGCAAACGAGCAAAGAACAAGGGAAAAAAATAAAAAGAAAGAAAGAACCTTAACCACCTCTCCCTGGCCTCGCCTAATAGTCTGCCACTCTTAAAGACAAGAACCGAAACCACTAGTGACATTCTATTAGAGAAGGATATCCAAGCCTCCATTAGGGCAAATTGCTCTGTAATTCCTTTCTGTGTATGTGTGTGTGTGTGTGTGTGTGTGTGTGTGTGTGTGTGTGTGTGTGTGTGTGTGTGTGTAGGTGGTGGCAGTGACTGTCCAGGGGGTACCAGAAGGTGTTGCTTCTCCAATAGTGAGAGCTCTGGGGCCCAGAACTCTTCACTTGAGCTGGGAGGCTCCGTCTAAACCCAACGGTGTGGTGCGGGAGTATCGGCTTAACCAAACTGGAGTCGGACTTATTCACACACACACTCACGGAAAGATGGAGCACGTACTCCAAGGTACTTAACCATCTCTCAGGTCATTTTGTATGAGCAAGCTAAAAACGCAACATATGATTAGGTGTTGATTGTCCCGTGCTCAAGGAAAACTTTTCAAACAGGCAGCTCATTGCCAGACATATTTTACGTGGTTTGATCTTGTAGCAAAAGTGTGTGTGTGTGTGTGTGTGTGTGTGTGTGTGTGTGTGTGTGTGTGTGTGTGTGTGCGTGCGCATGTGTGCATGCTGAGAGTGAGTGATGAATCTATCTGGCAGCTGAGAGCAGCCACTCCCTCACACCTCCAGCAGCAGCAGCAGTAACCGAGTAACCGGCGAGAGGGAGTAGGTCCAGCGTCCCCTCGGCGAAGACAGCCCTTTATTTATGCACGCTGTTTTCTGGAAGCAATCTAATGACTGAATTTACACCTGATTCCCGCAATGAGCGTGCTGCCCTGCCCATCAGGCGCCAGGGCCCCCATGATTTGTGGGGTCTCTTTTATATCTGCCCAGGAGTAGAGCTGCGGTTCTGGCCCCGAGCCATACGTCGCTGGGCCGGGAATTTGCACCGGGGCACACGCTCGCATTGCTGAGCCCGACACACTGAAACGGGCAGCTGCACAACACATGTTGTTTTTACCCATGCTGAGAGGGGCTCACTCTGTAGGGGCAGACTTCGATTTGGAATATCAAGATTATGAATATTTCTGTCATCTCTCTAAATATCATTTGCTAAATCATCATCATAATACATAAACCTATTATTATTACTATTATTATTATTATTATTATCATTATTATTATTATTATTAATAATAGACTCAATGAACACATGCACAAAAATAATTCATAATAGGCATTTATTAGTATTAGTGCATAATAATAATAATGATGACAATAATAACAATAATAATAATATTTGTAATAATAATAATAATAATAATAATAATAATAATAACAATAAATAAATAAAGGGTAAGCTGTGCTGTTTTGGTACCAGAACAGTACCTCTATGAATAAATGTACAAGAATAATTCATAATAATAATGATGATAATAATGACTATCATTATTAATAATAATAATAATATTAATAATACAATTACAATAATTGTAATTATTATTTTTTACTTTTAAAAGCTTTTATTGTTATTGTTGTTTTAATATTTTATTATTATTATTATTATTATTATTATTATTATTATTAGACCTAGTATTAGTAGTAGTAATTATTCAGTATAATGAATGTAATAATATTAATCTTATAATAATAATAATAATAATAATAATAATAATAATACATATAATAATAATAATAATAATAACAATTGTTATTATCACTATCATCATTATTCACATTTTTATTTTTAGATTTGCATTATTGTTGTTATTATTATTATTATTATTATTATTATTATTATTATTATAAGTACACTAGCACAGTACAGTATTGTAAAACATTTATTTAAATGGATCCATGCAAATAGGACATATGTGCTTTAAGTGTCCCTCTGTGGAGGAAATTTGAAATGCATAATTCATGTGGCAAGAGATGAGTGTGGGGGGAAAAAAATAAACGCCAAATGCTAGAGGTTCCTCGCTCGCCGACACTATCAATGACATGATTATCAAATCTGAGTGGGGTGCATATTTTTTTGGGAAGCGTCTGATCTTCTTCCAGTCACAATTAATATGAATGAAAAGGCATGCTGAGAGCTTGTCCTGGGAGAGGGAGAGTCGGCTGAGGGAATGAAAGAGAGAGAGAGAGAGAGAAAGGGAGAGAGCACATTTGGAATCGCCTCCTTTGAGACAGTGATATCCGTGCCGAATTGCTTTCGTTTACTGGAGTAAAAAACTGTTTCGTAATATTTTACTTACTTTACATAAGTCTTTTCGTGAGATGTGAGGTCTGATTGGTTTCGTTGCATGCCAGGAAGAGTTAGGACTTTTTATACTGCATGATTTGCAGTCGTGCTTTTTTCACGGTCTCCTCTCTACCGTTACTCGTGAGAACGGCTTTGTCAGTGTGTGCTACAGTAAAGTCCCTGGAAGGCAGCTCGTGTTTGGGCATAAGCTCGAAATCAGAGTCGTTCCAAAGCACCCGAGCAGCTCCCTGCTAAGCGAAGATATTTCAGCATCGCGCCTTTCGTCCTCATCCTTTGAAAGCCCTGTAGTTGGTGTATGTGTCAGCAGGAGCATTAAGAGCCAATGGGGTTGCTCTGGGATTCTGGGCGTGTCACGGTACGAGGGCTGATTTGGCGGATGGGCAGCGCAGCACATTTAGGACTTGTTGAGAACCAGCATCAGGCCTTTATATCAGTGGTGCAAGAAAAGACAAAAGAAGTTCGGAATTTTTCGCATCCAAAAATGTGTGTCAGGGTTGTGTTATTAAATCTCTCATCCTCTCTCTCTCTCTCTCTCTCTCTCTCTCTCTCTCTCTTTCTGTCTCAATTTTTCAATTTGAATCACTTTATTTTCATGACTGTTTCCATCCAATATTGCATAGAAAAAATTATTATGAATGAACAGTAGAAACATTTGCATGTTGTAGATAACTAAAATAAATAACAGTAAAAAAATCAGAATCATCTTTATTGCCAAGTTTAATGGGTTGCATATACAAGGAATTTATCATGGGGTGCTGGTGCTATAAGAAAAACTATAAAAACTAGGAAAGTTAAATTGTACATTTGTATTGCCAAAGCAATTGCAGCTGGGCTGCATATAAATATTGTAAATATCTGTACAAAGAAAATAAGAATAATTAAGAGGCATGTAGTATAGAATTAATAAAGTGATCTAGTAAAATATAGTTATAGTATAGTAGTAATTAAATACAGTGTAAACAAAGATTTACAAAAAAGCTAAATGTATATTCAGGTTACAGTATAAAGTATTATAATTCTATCTACATGTGTTGGAAACATCAGGTCAGGGCAAATTGAATGTTTTCTTTTCTGTTGCAGACACATATTGTGCTGCTAACACACGGCCCATATATATAATGTATGTGTGTGTGTGTGTGTATACATATAACTTATGTATACATTAAACATTATATACACATTATATATATATATATATATATATATATATATATATATATATATATATATATATATATACTGTAACTCATTTGCCTGAAAATCCAATGCAGAGGACTGAAAGTTTTTAAAATGACAGCCGACGTGTTTCCAACACAAGCAGCTCTGTGTTCAACACTAAAACACCAAAAAGCCTCAAGATTGGACTTTAAGCGGCCTTTACAATGCAAAATGAAGAGAAGTGTGTGTGTGTGTGTGTGTGTGTGTGTGTGTGTGTGTGTGTGTGTGTGTGTGTGTGAGAGAGAGAGAGAGAGAGAGAAATAGGGAGGGTGAGAGTGAGAATGATACCATGGCACATTTGCAAACAAAATGTGCTGGCAGTAATTGACCTCAGCGTTGGAATAAGTTAACCTTGACTCAGGCACTCAGAGCATCTTCAGAGGAAGCGTCGTGATTCCAGGGAAAGTGCCGCTGCACAACAATGCCCTTTTGTTTAGACTTAATTGCCAAATTATCTGCCTAAAGATGAGAGAGAAAAGGGAGAGTGAGAATGATCATGACTTCGGGACTCCCACCCCATCACCCCACCCCACTCCACCTTCCCCCGACCCTTAGTTTACCCCATGCTTTTACTTCGAAGATGCACAAATGAGCTGAATTCACTCTGAAATCAGGACAAACCTGGGAATATCTATCTCTCTCTCTCTCTCTCTCTCTCTCTCTCTCTCTATCTATCTATCTATATATATATATATATATATATATATATATATATATAGATAGATAGATAGATAGATAGATAGATAGATAGATATTTATAAAATAATTAATTTTAATTTTAATCCAATTCAGCATTTTATATATATATATTAATTGTTATTAGTAATCAGTCTTTCTGGATGGCATTCTATAATTTCTAATAATTTAATTAAATTTAATAAAATATTCATTATAAATAAAATATAGGAAAATATAAAAGAATCAATTAAGCATAATCAATTATGACTGTTAAACTTATAATATTATAGATAGATAGATAGATAGATAGATAGATAGATAGATAGATAGATAGATAGATAGATAGATAGATAGATAGATAGATAGAAGTTGTGCTTCATTTTGTGTATGTATTAAATGTAATATTAATACATTAGTTTATTCATTTATATACTATAATATTATTAGTTATAATATTATTAGGGCGATTTTATTAATTCTCCTCTCGACAAGGACTTATTTTGCATATGCTAATTCACCTTGCGACACCACCAGTCACACAGGCGATAATTTCTACGAGTATTCTTTTCGAAATGACACAGCTAAACAGCTCAATGATTTCATGCGATCCGAGTTCTAATGGCTTGTCCCCCATGCAGACATCACATGAATGTTCAAAGTCATTGGTTTCTGGTGCGCAGAGCTTGCGAACGGCCCTGTCTGACTCCTGTTCGGAGCTAATATTTCTCTGTCACAGAACACACATCAGAGTGGCCATGTTGTGACTCATGAGACGAGTGAGTGAGGAGAAGGAGGAGGAGGTGGAGGAGGAGAGGAACCTCAAGCTTCTCTAAATTATGCCCCAGCAGATAGAGGGGGAACGGATGGACGAGGAATACGCCGAGCCTGTAATAGGCTTTGCAGGTCGTCTCCAGCGTCATTCGTAAACCAACAAATCACTCCATAACCCCCATCGGAATTGGGGTGCGAATTAATAAGGAAAAGTAATTGTACACAGGAAGTCGGCGCTTGATTGTTTCCAGGACCAGTCAGGGAACTGTTAAAGATCTTTTCTCCTTCAGCCCGGTTCTGGTACTCTTTTATGGAGAAAAGGAACATGTGGCCATCATCTTCTTATATTCTCTAATGCAAACAGTAAATGGCAGCTTGTCAATAAACGGCCACTTCTTGTCATTTATTAGGCCGCACTTCCTCATTGCACTGTACAGAACAATTTGGATGACAGTTATGGCATTGTTTCACTTTGCGTTAGCTTCGCGCTGCGAACGGGACACGTCAAGGGGTGAGCGCTAAAATGATTGTACTGTCACTCTTTGTTTTGTTTTTTTTCCAGTTTTATTTCTATTGCATATGTCTTAATCAGACTTAGAGTGCCCCCTTGAGTTCGCCTGAAAACTGGAGAACCAAGACTGAAATAATCATCATCATCTTAATACTACAATGATAGTATTATGTATTGACGGTTTTTACATTTGATTTGATCCTATGATACAGTGCAAAGGGGTAGAAAAAGAAATAGAGGTTGCTGGCCCTCTCATTCAATATTCTAGTGTCTATTTAGCTGAAACTGCAGCAGTTCCTGTAGTTGTGATTGTGTTATCATAAAAAAATATATATCTTTCATAAAGGATCTAATGTGTAGTTTGATATAGATATTGCTTCCTATAATGTTGTGAAAAGGTTATTTATCATGCAAGAAACACACACTCACACATACATGGCATGCATGGCAACAGTGAAGCCAAGCTGTAAAGACCGCATTCTTAGCGGCTGTCCCTTTGCGTTTAGTATGCTCGACAGAGTTCTTTACTTAACCCAAACACGATCCAGCGTTCTGAAAACATTGATCTGTGTTTGGGTTAAACGAATGAAGGAGGACTGAATACTAAGCAGCAGCTCTTCTGCATTTCCGCAGCCGAAAGCTGCAAACGCAACAACTCAATTAGCAGTAATTAGTTATTCTGAGCAAAAATATATATTTCTTTCATACAGTTTTATATATATATATATATATATATATATATATATATATATATATATATATATATATATAAAATAAATAATTGTGCAGTTTTGTATCAAATATTTCAGCTGTGTGTGTGTGTGTGTGTGTGTGATGTGTTTGCAGGACTGCAGCCTTACACCAACTACAGCTTCGTGCTCACGGCCTGCACGGTAGTCGGCTGCGGAACAAGTAAGCCATATATAGGCCGCACCCTGCAAGATGCACCGGAAGGTTAGTGTGTACACACCCACACACTTCAGCAAAAAAAAAAAATTTTGTTACCTGCCTTTCCTTCTTTTCATACCTGTACTTTCTTAAAGCAGATTTTTAGTTTTCCTTCATTTTGGTTAAAAGGTTAACAGTTCTGCATTTGTTGAACATGTAGGCATCTGGTCCATTCTGAGGCACATTGTAGTGAACAGCACGGCAATCAAGCTCTACTGGAGTCCGCCATCTCGACCCAATGGCCGACTCACACACTACCGGCTCCTGCGTGACAAAGAGAGTGTGTACTCCGGCGGCCCACATAACAACGAACACACAGATGCCAACCTGCAGCCTAACACCAGGTCCTTCCTCAACACACACACATTTCTAATGCACTAAACACCAGTTCCTGTCTCAACACACACCTGCCTCTAACACACTAAACAACAGGTCCTGTTTAAACTCAAACAAGCCTCTAACACCTAAACACCAGGTCCTGTTTAAACTCAAACAAGCCTCTAACACCTAAACACCAGGTCCTGTTTAAACTTAAACCCGCCTCTAACACCTAAACACCAGGTCCTGTTTAAACTCAAACAAGCCTCTAACACCTAAACACCAGGTCCTGTTTAAACTTAAACCCGCCTCTAACACCTAAACACCAGGTCCTGTTTAAACTCAAACAAGCCTCTAACACACTAAACACTAGGTCCTGTTTAAACTCACACCCATCACTAACACAGTAATCACCAGGTCCTGTCTCAACTCACTCCCATCGCCAACACAGTAAACACCAGGTCTAGTCTCAACTCACTCCCGTCTCTAACACAATAATCACCAGGTCCAGTCTTAACTCACTCCCGTCTCTAACACACTAAACACCAGGGCCAGTCTCAACTCACTCCGGTCTCTAACACACTAAACACCAGGTCCAGTCTCAACTCACTCTCATCTCTAACACAATAAACACTAGGTCCTGTTTAAACTCACACCCATCACTAACACAGTAATCACCAGGTCCTGTCTCAACTCACTCCCATCGCCAACACAGTAAACACCAGGTCCTGTCTCAACTCACTCCCGTCTCTAACACAGTAATCACCAGGTCCAGTCTCAACTCACTCCCGTCTCTAACACACTAAACACCAGGTCCAGTCTCAACTTACTCCCGTCTCTAACACACTAAACACCAGGTCCAGTCTCAACTCACTCCCGTCTTTAACACAGTAATCACCAGGTCCAGTCTCAACTCACTCCCGTCTCTAACACACTAAACACCAGGTCCTGTCTCAACTCACTCCCGTCTCTAACACAGTAAATACCAGGTCCTGTCTCAACTCACTCCCGTCTCTAACACAGTAAACACCAGGTCTAGTCTCAACTCACTCCGTCTCTAACACAATAAACACCAGGTCCAGTCTCAACTCACTCCTATCTGTAACACACTAAACACCAGGTCCTGTCTCAACTCACTCCCGTCTCTAACACAGTAATCACCAGGTCCAGTCTCAACTCACTCCCGTCTCTAACACAGTAATCACCAGGTCCAGTCTCAACTCACTCCCGTCTCTAACACACTAAACACCAGGTCCAGTCTCAACTCACTCCTGTCTCTAACACACCAAACACCAGGTCCTGTCTCAACTCACTCCCGTCTCTAACACAGTAAACACCAGGTCTAGTCTCAACTCACTCCCGTCTCTAACACAGTAATCACCAGGTCCTGTCTCAACTCACTCCCGTCTCTAACACAGTAATCACCAGGTCCAGTCTCAACTCACTCCCATCTCTATCACACTAAACACCAGGTCCAGTCTCAACTCACTCCCGTCTCTAACACACTAAACACCAGGTCTAGTCTCAACTCACTCCTGTCTCTAACACACTAAACACCAGGTCCAGTCTCAACTCACTCCCGTCTCTAACACACTAAACACCAGGTCCAGTCTCAACACACACACACACACACACACACACACACACACACACACACACACACACACACACATATATATATATATATATATATATATATATATATATATATATATATATATATATATATATATATATATATATATATATATATATATATATATATATATATATATATATATATATATATATATAATTTGTTTTTATTTCTCAATAATCGACATGAAATAGAATACGATTGTATGTGTTTCAGTTTTGAATTGTTTATATTTTAATATGTAGCAAACAGGACATAATAATGTAATGTAATGACATAAACGAATATATTAAAAATATATATATTTGAATACATTTCTTATAATTCATGTTTAAATCTTTGTAAGTATGTCTGCTGGTCGTCTTTGAACATCAAATGCAAAAATGTCAGTTTAAAATGCCTTGATTTTTCAACACACACACACACACACACACACACACACACACACACACACACACACACACATTCTGTATGCATTAGGATTGTGTTGTTTATGCAATATAGTGAGTAAATATTTGAAAAGACGGTCTGTATCCAATAAGCAGCTTAAGATACAATATAAATCTGTTTGTTTCCATTATGTTATCTATACAGAGAGAGAGATGAATTAATGCCCAAGTTGTCATTCAGAGCTTCCCTAGTGAGTCCTGATCCCCCCCTTAAATCCTGTCATTCCATGTTGATGGCACATATCTGACATGTCAAACCATGAGCGCGCTCTGATTGGATAGTTTGATTGGGTCACCGTGTCAGACCACCCCATCCTTCTTGGTCTTTGTTTATACTGCGGCTTCAAAGAGGGTCGCGTCAAAGCGTGACGTTTAATTTGCCGTAATTTCAGACGACCTGCCAAAAGGCATTGCCCTCGCCGTTTCCCAGACCCCTTTTCTTTTCCCTTTGTCCAATTTAGCTCAGTGAGCAACGGCACAATGGCGAGCGCTCGCTTCATTATCTGCTGAGGCTATAGTGAGACGCAGGAAGCGGCTAACCGGTGGGCCGCGCTCATCGATTATTTATGACAGTGTTGATTAGCTGTCACATACCTCACCACAGTAGAAAGTCTGGCTGATGAGTGAAATATTATGCTTCCACCACTTTCACCACCACCCCCCCTCCCTGTTTTAAAAGATCTGAGCAAACCTGATAGGAGCACGTTGGTTCCTTTGATGCAGCTCGGTGCATTTGCCAATTATATCATACCTCCATGCGAAGGCCTGTTCACATACACTAATGTCTTTTCATTCCTATCAGGGCCTATATATATATATATATATATATATATATATATATATATATATATATATATATATATATATATATATGTGTGTGTGTGTGTGTGTGTGTGTGTGTGTGTGTGTGTGTGTGTGTGTGTGTGGAGTGAACTGGAAGATTCTATTACAACTAGTATTATTAGCCACTATCTAATTATGTGTGTGATATATCCATAGTTGACGTTTTTTTATTTGTATTTCTCCCCTGGTTGTGTTTTGTTTTTTTTCCAGTTATGTTTATGAGCTGGAAGCCAGTACTGATGCTGGTAGCAGTGTGAGCAGCCAGTACATCATCCAGACCCCTGTGTCCTCCCCGGAGAAGATCCCCGCTCCTTATAACGTCAGCGTCTTGGGCTCTCGCTCTGTCTCTGTCGCGTGGTCACTCCCAGGTAATGTTCTCCCCCTAATGCCTGATGCACCTTCTCTGTTTAGCAGTCATTTAGCGGTGATTTATCCGTGGCCTGCGTGAGGAGAAGGGAATTTACGAGGCCAGGATTGTTATGCCAGGCGTTCGGCGGCCAGACGTAGCAGAGTATCAATTAGCTCGACATTCAAACTCAAGCGGCGGATTTGCTGACATCTCTATGATTCACTGAGGGACACTTTCAAGTGTTTTTTTTGTTTTGCTTTTTAGTCATTCCATTAGTTGTTATATTGTTTATCAAGAGTACTACCAATGGCCTGGCCAAAATGCGTATAAAACTCTAAAGCATTTTTTAGTTTCGGAAAACTTGAGTCACACAACTTTAAGAAACCACAACCTTTCAGGATGCCACATGGAGCATTTGGTTAGTTTTTCTCCTTCCTGGATAGTTTTAATCCCCCCAATGTATACTTTATGCAAAAATGCTCCATGTGCTCTGTACTGTAATTGTTGGTGAGGGTCAGCATTTTGCAGGTGAGATCACGGCCCCATCGATCAGAACGACACAAGCATCTGTGAGTTTGTGTAAAAAAACAGGACACGTCGCACTTTCTTCTAAAAAGTAAAAAAACATGAGAGTTGGTACGTACCCTTAAAGAGAGACTATAGCACAAGCTTAGCTTCATTAATACCTTGCTATAAATGTGTAAGGTGTTATTACTCATAATTGAGCAATTATATTAGTTCTATATAGAATAACTACAAGATTATGGAGTGAGATTTTGAACACAACTACACAAATGTTTTGCTTATTATTGCTCTGTTAAAAGAAAGTAGAGCTTGAAGAAACTAAGCTCCTTTAGCTAAAACATTGGCTAATAAAGCATTGGCTAGCAAGTTTAAACAATGATGATTTGTACATTCCTGTTCAAGATGCTTCTTGTAAAACTTTGTGCATTTTACGCTTATCCAATCAGCTTGTCGAAGAAAATATCAGTACATGTGAGGATCGCGATATTTTGTTTGGGGATACGCGTTTGATTTTCAAACGCAATATATATAC
Source organism: Silurus meridionalis (assembly GCF_014805685.1). NCBI lineage: Eukaryota > Metazoa > Chordata > Actinopteri > Siluriformes > Siluridae > Silurus > Silurus meridionalis. The sequence goes on from NC_060891.1 coordinate 5,342,041, forward strand.
AGTATATATATTGTTATTGTGTTTGCGGTTTTTGTATGTTCTTTTTTATTTTTTATTTAAACAAGATTTAAGGCAGTTGTTTCGTTTCGAGGTTATATCCTGACCGCTAGATCGTTAGCAGTCTTCTTTTCTCTGAACTTAAACATTGACAGGAAGTACTAGCATAAGAGAACGCCACTAATGTTCGAGTTAATATCCACCTGTTTCCTGGGGGCGCTGCTGTTAAAATGATTATAGGTATAACTCCTGCCAGAAGGAACTGCAGCCTTGACAGACTGTTTAGTTTGGTTTTCAGTTTTCCATGTAAAATGCCATTAAAAAACTCAGGAACATTATGTGCTGTTTGTGGTTGCAGTTTAAAACCAGACGAAGCTTAATTTGTGGCTTAAAGGACAGTGGTATATACACAAACCTAAAATTAGCTTGGACTGCAGGATATGTGGCCTGTCTTGCCTTGCCTGCCTGCATTATTTACCTTTATAGAAGAAATAATAATCGTTCTTACTATTCATTTTCTTGCCCCTTTAAAATTGTAAATTTTAAATGTAAGACACAAGTTAGTGCTCAGATTATGCTTCTACTACTATTTTAATACTAATGGTAGTACTAATGACTGTTAGGAACAATGATACTAATTGAGGTACAATGATACCAATTGTGTTCATGTAAAGCAAAACATTTTTTGGCACTGAGGTTTGATACGGGTAAAGCTGGCACAGGTTTCGTGGTATGGGTAGGTTTAAGGGGTTAGGGTTCGAAGTGTCATTTTACATGTTCCAGTGGAGGGCCGTCATGGCCAGCAAAGCCTTCTCTGCTGGCCTAAACAATATCAGAACACTGACCTACATTTACAACCTAAATTCCAACAGTTTATTCTCTTCATTTCGTAGCGTTTCTCTTGGCTGCAGTGCTTCCAGTACGTGTATGTGGATGTTAGATTTTTTTGTCCAATCAGATTTTAGCCTCTATGTGCTGCCATGTCAAACTAATCTGCCCCTGACCTTCAAAGTCTGTACTGCTGGCCTTTTAACCTTGGAGAATATTAGCAATGGGTCCGTTTCTTTAACCAATCAGATTTCATATTTGCCTCTCAGGGCAGCTAGCTGGCCCAGAATAGCGTCAGCATTTTTATGTCCTCTGATTGGTTGGTCAGAGGAAAACTGTTACAGCCAAGTTTCGACTGGCAAAACATGTCTGTAGCGCTGCACACTTTAATACATCTGAGTTAGACCTTTTTATGCCTATGGAGGAAGAGAAATTGATTATATATATAGCTGATGCAGTACACAGTAAAATAAGACAACGTTCATCCAGAACCCTGGTCCTACATAAAACAACATAAAGCTACATAACAGAAAAACACACAGCTAAGGACTAAAGTAAGTGTCCTCACCACATGAAGTAAATCGTGTGCAGCCTGGTGCAAACAGTGCAAGACAAGACAGTGTAGGACAAATACACAAAACACAAAATGTAAACATAAAAGGTTGTGCAAAACAGCAATAGCAGCAGTCAAATAGTTGTGCGAAAAACAACATGTGAACAGTTATGTAATAATAAAATAATATGATATGGGTGGTACTGAAGACATGGATGTGTGAAAGGAGTATGAGTGTGTGTTCAGATCTTTAGCAGCTCAGTAACACACTGTTGAGTGAGTGTGTGCGTGTGAGTTCCAGTTCAGTTCTGTGTGTTAAGGAACCTGATGGCTTGAGGGAAAAAACTGTTGCACAGTCTGGATGTGAGGGCCCGAATGCTTCAGAACCTCTTTCATGATGGTAGGAGAGTGGTGTGTTCTTAATGACAGACATCCTTAAATTATATCATAAATAATGAGAAATAAATATAGTCCTAAAATGAGAAATATCCCAATATATCACCTTGCTTTCAGTATCGTGAAATATTTTATTGCAACCCCTGTATTGTCAAAACACAGCCCTATTCGTGAAATTGCCCTTTGCCGTGTTTGCTAACGATGTGGCATGGTTTTGAACTAGGAAGTGGAATTTGCAATGGCGAACACAGGCAAAGTGCAACATACCAGTGCAGTTATACAAAAAATGATACTACAAGTACTTGTTGGATTTCTTTTACTTTAAGCTCTAATGTGAAAAGTTCTGTCCTTGCGACGGCCCTCAGCGATTCCTCTAATCTTTTCCACAGTGGCCGTCTGCAACCCGCCGGCCTCCGCTGATCAATCAGCGTGTGTTTGCATACGCAGGCAACAATGGCAAATCTGCAGGGTCCCGCTGAGCATTATGGGGCTGCCAAGACAGAGCGTTCTCCCACCCAGAGAGCATGAACACAAACAAACAAGAGTGCGTGCGAGCGAACAAACAAACAACCACCCCCACCCCCTTCTTCTTCCTAAGTTCGGTCTCGATTCGTTCTCAGGTTGTGCTTCCTTCGTTCAGCAGAGCCGACAACACCGTCTCATTCCCATTCAAACGCTGCACGCTCACACCTATTACACCATCCACCTGCTGAGCCTGTGTGTGTGTGTGTGTGTGTGTGTGTGTGTGTGTGTGTGTGTGTGTGTGTGTCAGGAAAAGGAGTGAGTATGTTTTCTGGAAGTTTTATATATATATATATATATATATATATATATATATATATACATACATACATATATAAATATATATATAAATTCACACACCCTACCTTCAAGCAGTTTTGATTGTCTGCCGCAGATGGTCCATCTTTTGTTATTATTGCCTCATTAGGCCTCTTTCCTACGAGAGGAACCTGCTCAGAAGCCTCAATTACACCCTAAAAGCCCTTTAACTAGCCCCTGTGGCCACTGGAAACATTTACATCGCCTGGACCGTTTATCGACTTCACATTCTGAGAGTCAAAAAAAAAATATCTACGGATTTAAACTACAATCTCTCACGGTTGGTTAAGTCCAAATTCTGAACCGGGCCTGGATTCGCAAGGCGCACCTGCATTTGACGTATCGGATCTGATGGCACATTCCTTTCGCTTCCCTTTGTGTCCATTATTTCTTATTAGACTCCTCATTCGTTTTGAAAGTAGGGGAAAAACTGCGAAGTCGATGATTAGCTGTAAATAATAGAACTTAAGGACCTGTGCGATTGAACTTCGCTGGCAGGGGAGCGCTGATCAAAGCGGCGTCTAATTTGAGCGGGGTTTGTGTCTCGGGCAAAAGACTACATCTGCTAAGGGAGGTGGCAATGAGGGAAGTTGAATAATTTAACTTTTTCATTTGTAAAGATAATCAGGCCGCTCGGAATACATCGCAGGCCTCATAAATGTTGAATAACCTATCAGCCTCTAGTTGCTGTAAATTATGAAAGGCACCAGTGATGGGAATATTAACAAAGCTCCAGCTTCGCGGCTCAGGATCTCTGTCTTCAAATGTGTCATGGCAGATTTTCAGAAGAGGTTTTTGCACGAGTGTGCGAGTCAGTGTGGGTGTGTGTGTGTGGGTTAGAGAAAAGGAAATTCAGCAAAAACCGTCAGGAAACATTCGCTTTGCACACAGAGGATTGCTGGTTTGCAAGCACTATGGCTCCTGAAATTTGTGTATTTGCAAATCTCAATTCAGTTCAATTCAATCATTTTATTTGTGTAGCGCTTTTACCAATGGATATTGTCTCAGAACAGCTTTACAGAGATAAAGAGGATCAAATGTGTAAGTTTACTGCTAATAAGTTGAAGAAAAAAACCTGAGATAGTATGAGGACGAAACCTTAAGATGAACCAGACTCAAAAGGAAACCCATCCTCATCTGGGTGGCACCTTTCATTATAGTTCCGATATTCCTGAGCCATTTTAGCAGACTGTTTATATTTACAATACAAATCCATTCTCATACTTCATTAATTGCTCAGTAACTTCATGGACCTTCAGGCTGTTGATGTGTGTGGAACCGTCCCCAGCTGCAAGGAGGGGTCTCCAATTGAAGAGAATCGCATGTCCTTTCTTCAATTTTCTTCCCAAAACATACAAAATAGTTCTTTAAAAACCAATAAAGCCATTATTTTAGATGTCATATTTTAGCTTAGTTTTTTTTATTTATCATTCCAATATAAACTAGAACTTCTCTAAATATGGGCCACTATCAATTCTGTCGAAAATGACCATTTCTGCATTTCAGTTCATTAACAATATAATCATTAACACCAATAAAACGATTCATCTTTATGGATTAAGTTTAGAAACACCCTTCTAGATGGGATCTATCTCTGCTATTGTTTGTTAGGTGCACAAAAACTTAACTCAAATCAAACAATTTATAACTTATAGAAATAATTCGAACTGCCGAAGTGGCAGAATGGAGACATGTTTAAATCCTGATTTCATGTCATATCGGGTGAAAACTTACAAAGAAATTACCAGATTCAAAATAAATAAATAAATAAATAAATAAATAAATACTTACTATTATCTAATGCATGGTTACAAATAAAACAAAAAGTGATTGGTTTCAAACTAGAAAATAAACTTTATGTGCCTAAATCATAACTTCTAAAAGTTCTCCTAGTCAGTTGTTTGATCTTCTTACTTACCAAATCTTTTGTCTTGTGTCTTCAGGTGTGTATAACACCAGTCTCCCCCTGGACTACAGCATCCTGCTGAATGCTGGTACTGAGCGCCCCCTGTCCCGGTCAGCTGGTCCTCACCGCTCCCTCCTGCTTGACGGACTGGACCCGTTCACAACTTATGATATAAGAGTTCAAGCCTGCCAAGCAGGTCCTTTTCAGAGCGTCATCCTGTATAATTAATAACTGATTGAGAGCTGTAGAGATCATAATGTTAATTGATATGAACTTTTTTGTCCATGATTATCTAGTGTCTATTTCAGGTCTGTTTGTTTTGCCGTATTATAGATGGTTGTGGTGTAGGGGAAGGCATCTCTGTCCAGACATCTGAAGCAGCACCTAAGGCTCTGGATCCTCCTGAGCTCAGTGCAGCAGGAGCAGAAGTTATTGAAGTGCACTGGAGTCCTCCACGCAAGCCCAATGGATTGATCACTGCGTACTTCTTATACAGGTACAACCGCCCACACACACACACACAGACACACACACACACACACACACACACACACACACACACACACACACACACACACTCCTTTACTGGTGACAAAATAGCCTGTCTCCAAGCTATACTGTGTCCATATATTCATATTTGATCCGTCCATAACTGTGTATATATTTATCTATGTATCTCTCTATTGCTGTCTGTCCATGTGTCTGTCTGTCTATCTATCCATCCATCCATCCATCCACACCATCTCTCTCTCTCTCTCTCTCTCTCTCTCTCTCTCTCTCTCTCTGTCTCTCTCACACAAACACAAACACAAACACACACACACACACACACACACACACACACACACACATGCACACACACACACACACACACACACACACACGCACACGCACACACAAGCACACTTCCCTGGGCATCAATTATTGACAGGTCAAAATCTGTCTGTCTGTCTGTCTGTCTGTCTGTCTGTCTAGATAGATAGATAGATAGATAGATAGATAGATAGATAGATAGATAGATAGATAGATAGATAGATAGATAGATAGATAGATAGATAGATAGATAGATAGATAGATAGACAGACAGACAGACAGACAGACAGACAGACAGACAGACAGACCCTGGTCTGGTCTAACAATAGTGTAACTTGATGTGATCTATTGCTGTTGCTCAGCTATCTCGCGGGTTCATGTGTTTTATATTTAGAGATGCTTTTCTTCTCAGCACGGATGTAAATAGTGGTTATATGAGTTGCTGTAGCCTTCTCATTAGCTTAAAACACTCTGACTATATGTCAGACATCTCCCATCAAACACAGCTGTCATTTTCTGGAAGTTTATTCTACTTTAAGCAAACCTATTTACCTTTTAAATTCCTTTCTACATCATTTGTATCCTCCAAAGCAATTAATTTAAATTCTCTCAGCAGTAATGTCTTTTACATTGTTAACATTTGTGCCATATTGATATTTACGTAGCCTTATCATAGGACACTTGTGAACTGCTTGTCAGGCTGTGGGAAAAATACACACATATGCTGCCTGTCTAAATTGTACAATATGTAGTTTTTCCACTTTGAAATGATTGGAGAGGTAAATATTATTGTATATATAGATATTCTGCTTGAATGATTGATTTTCCTGTCTGTGTTTCTTAGTTTAGCTGCGTTTGGACTCATTGATTGTTTGACAGGGGAAAAAAATATATATATTTCTTAAATACTTTTTTACATTAAAAATATGAAATAAGTCTCCATAGGCTCAGGGCTGGGTCGAGGGCATAACGGTGTACTGATGGAACATGATAAACGGTAATTATGTCATGACCTTGAGGTGAACAGGGCAAATCCACTTGGTCACACTTGTCAACATCTACTCCAGCTGAGTGTGGAAGCGGAGCCACTTTATGCAGAGCGCTTATGTACGGATATCAAAGCTCCATCAGCGAGGTGCAGCCAGAGCGCGTGCGCTTGCTGCAGCATTTGTGACGGGCTGCAAATGGAAGCTGACACGGCCCCGCTGACTCTGATTATTCCAGCGGCGCTAGAAAAAGAGTGATATGAAACAGGATGCCGCAGTGCTGCGCGAGGAAGGAAGCTTACACCGGCATGGCACGATCACATCAGCCTTAGAGGCTACTTCTGACTCCTCAATGTTCTGGGGGGAACGGAGGACATGAGGGACCTGCTAACTCTGTAATTATTCTCTCTCTCTCTCTCTCTCTCTCTCTCTCTCTCTCTCTGTGACAAGCACATATAGAACTTACTCATACTGTAAAAGCACAACCAAGCACAATTTACATTCATTCATTCCTTCATTGATGAGGCATTACCTCTGAGTTTTTAGATAATAAGGAAAAGTCTCTGGAATATGTATAAAAACTAATCATTTAAAAAGAAATATGTATAAAAAATAAACCTCATTCACATCAAATATTATTTTGCACCTAGATGAAGGCCAAATTTTGCCCCATTCATATGTACAATAGAAATTTTAGAATTTTTTATTTTTAGAATTTCCATAAGTAAAACTAAAGGGGGAATTTTGATTTGTCACATGTACATTACAGTACAGTACAATTCTCTTCCTCCTTCTTTCATGCCAGCGATGTTAGGAAGCTTGGGTCAGCTATGATGCAAAACCCCTGGAGTATTGTTAGAGTCCCAAATCTTCCGATCAGTATCCCAGAGTCTTATCTACTGAACTATAAAGATTCATATTATTATAGTAACCAGGTGATGCATTGATCCCAACGGGTCACAGCAAGGTCAAATGTCTAAAACAGGTTTTCTATAGCAGCTTCCTTTTTCTTTGTCCTGCAGAGATGTTTAGAAAGTCGTGGCATGTCTGCTGTCCAGCTATTTGCCTGTGTGTCCTTTCATTTATGCATCCATCAGCGATTCAACAGGATTAAACTATTATGACATTATAACATCATGGCAGCTGTTAGTGGGTGGGATATATGAGGCAGAACATTTTGTCCTCAAACTTGATGTGTTAGAAGCAGGAAAAATGGGCAACTGCAGCTCTATTATGCTGTTTCTGGTCTGCAGTGGTCGGTATCTATCAAAAGTGGTCTAAAGAAGAAGTATTGGTGAACCGGCGACAGGGTCATGTGCAGTCAAGTCTCACTGATGCATGTGGAGAGGGAAGTCTGGCTTGTGTGGTTCGAGCCAACAGATGAGCTCCTGTTTTGGCAGCAAAAAGGGGACCAACACAATGTTATGCCTGATCGGTGTGCTGTTTATACTGTATGCATTTATATATATATATATATATATATATATATATATATATATATATATATATATATATATATATATATATGAGGATAGTCTAGTATATACAATAAATTATATAAATGAATAAAATGATGGAAAAGAATAATGCAACTTAATACAGAATAATTGTCCAGAATGATATAGAATGTGCAGAGTGAAGCAGAACTGCATGATGAATACTGGCAGGAAAATCAATAAAGTCTCAGTGAGCTATAAGTGTCCTAGCGGTGTAGTGTTAAGTCCAGTTCCCCACTCCTTTGAAAATCTGTAAAAATATCCTTCTTTCCAGTTGGATAGATGATCTCGCTTGCAGGAGCTTTCAGTAAATTCAGACTTCGGAGAGTTTGCACGTCATTGTAAAACTCTTTTCCTGTCCTCTCTCCTCTCCTTTCCCACGGGCGTATGCTATTGCAAGAGCTTTCGTCAAGGGCGGCGTGGCACGTTGACCAATGTCATCCATACTCGAGGTCACACCAGCATAAGCCAGCGTAAGTCCTGAAGAAATATCATTAGCATACCCGCAGAGCTGCAGGCGCTTAGAACACATGAGGCCGGATTTGTTTTGAGCTGCGATTTTGGGCTCGGATAAACGTGGAAGAACGCGATGCAGCTCCCTGCCGAGGAGCCGGAGGATCCACTGTTTGGTTTAAAAAGAGACTTGGCGTGTTGTGGTAGCCGTTTAAGGTAATACCAGAGATCAACATTACATCAAATACAGATCTGTTGTGTTGATCCGGGGTTGACTTTGTCCTGTCTCTTTCTCAATCGGATGTTTGTCCTTCACATGTGCGAGTCAAGTGAACTTGGAGAGTTTTATCAGGATAGTTATTTATTATCTTTATGTGTGTGTGTGTGTGTGTGTGTGTGTGTGTGTGTCACACCCCTGTTCCCCCAGCATGCTGCAGTTTAGAGACACAGTGTGTGGCTTTTCACCCCCTTCTTCCCACCCCCCTGCTCATCACCATTTCCTTTGATTTGAATACAGTGGGTTGGATTAGGGAGTGGCGGGCCGAGTGGGGCCAGCAGGGGCCACATTAAAGTAGCCTGTATGTCATTTTCTGCAGCAGCATGGAGGGCGCTGACTTTAATGTAGCTGAATTAACGAGGTTTGCCCTGTGTGGAGCACAGCATCCTTCCTTTCTCTTCCTTCCTTCGTCTGACTCTCTGTGCCCGATTCCCATTTCTACCGATTCTCTCTCGAAGCGCTAGCTTCCTGAATTGGACATGAATTTGCAGTTGGGTTGGTCTCTTATTTTCTTGTAGTAATATTTTATTACAGTTTTTCTCATTTGCTCAGAAATTTAATTCTCAAAACTGCGTATTCCACCACCACATCATGGAGTCACTTGTGCACATCGTAAAAGCAGATTCTCGTTGCTTTAAACAGAATTGTGTACGATCATCTGCTGTTTCTTACATTATCAGTTGTTTGTCATGTTGATCAAAATATATTATACTGGTTTCACCTGAATGGTCTCAACCCCCAAAACATCTTGGCATCAGTTCATTGCATAAGTCATTGAACGCAAAATGGTTCAACCAGTTCATCCGTCATGCTAAAATACCTAAACGTGTCTTAAATAGATCAATTGATTCAATGTTTCTAATAAGGGTGAGTGTTTGACATTAGATCTACAGATCTGAATCGTGTTTTCTTCTGTTTTGTGAATATGATTTCCTTCATCCTGCAGGCGATTGAAAGGAACCCTGGAAGAGCTCCTGGTTTTCATCTGGTCCAATGGTCCTCTGGAGTTTATCGATGCCTCAGACTTCCTCAAGCCTTTCACTGAGTATGAGTACAGAGTCACTGCCCAGAACTCTCAGGGCTCCGTCTCCAGCTCCTGGAGCTCCGTCTGCACACTGGAGGCTGAGCCGGAGGGAATGGAAATGCCCACGGCACGGCCCACTGGTGCTTACTCCGTCCTCCTAAACTGGACACAGCCCAGGAATCCTAATGGTCTCATCTTCAAGTACAAAGTGTTATATAAGCAACAATCCAGAGATCCCACACTCAACTCCAGCATCATTACAGCCCTCACAGTGCAGGTAGGTCATCTGACTCATCAGCATATCTGTTATATGCTCTTCTATATTTCTTATATTTCTCTGTTTAATATATGTGTGTGTAGATAGATAGATAGATAGATAGATAGATAGATAGATAGATAGATAGATAGATAGATAGATAGATAGATAGATAGATAGATAAGACAATTATAATTCAGTGATTAAAAATTATGTCTGTTTCAAAATATTTATTTATTAATACGTGTGAGGTGATGGAAATAGTGGTTAAAGCAGTGGATTTTAGATTGAATTGTCACAAGTTCAAATCCCAGCACCACCATGCTGCCCCTCCTGGGCCCTTGAGCAAGGCCCTTAACCCTCAACTGCTCAGTTGTAAATTTCTCTGGATAAGGAGGTCTGCTAAATGCCGTAAATATATATGTAAATTTAATCATTTCAGCAACAAATCAGATTTAAATCTGGGCCTTGGTACTGTTGGAGATTTATACCAACACCCTGGACTCTGGACACTTCATAAACCAAAAAAAACAAATAGATTTTAAATAAAGGTTATGTAAATTCATGTTATAACATAATATTACATGTAATAATAATAGTAATGTAATTTTTTTTTTTATTCTGTATAGTGTTCTGGGTCCTTTATTTATTTTTGTTGCATTATTACATATCTTTATAGAAATTGATTTAAGAAGTTTTTGTTTCTTTTTCTCTAAGAAGGCTTAACAATCATTCAGAAGTAATTTTTCTGTCGAAATGCCATTCATTTATGCATTGATCCAATTCTTGCCTATTTTATCTGTGTATTTGTTTTTGCATGGCCAAAGCCTGGAAAGGCCTTTAGTAATCGTTTATTAAACGCAGGTTCATGGGGGAGCAAAGTAAATTGAGCATTTTTAAGGTGGCAGTAAACGCCGCCGCCGTGGAGCTGCGTAATTACTGTACGGCCGACGCTCGTTTGTAAAAGTACACTTCATAATTAGTTTTGAAGCCTGCTGGAACTCAAACTCCACCTTTTTGTTTTTAAGGTTTAATCACATCCTGGCTAAGCCTGAGCACATGAACAGCTTTCCATGAAAGAAGAACCTCTCTGAAACGGGAGTGACGGATTACGTATTTGTTGAATTGTCGTAAATGTTTTTTTGTTTTTTTTAAATAAGAAAAAAGGAGATTCTGTACACTTTTTTGTATGCGTTCGGCACTGCGACGTGCAGGACCAGCGTTTTACTGCTGACCTTTCTTTGTTGGTAATAAACGATATGGAATGTAAATGGTGCCATTTCAGCGGATTCATTTGAATTAAACTTTGGTCACAATCATTTATCAGTGACTTTTTTTTTTCCCCTCCTTTTATCTTCCCATCTCCAGGGAGCAAAGCGAACACATATGAGATTTATTGCAAGGAGATTATTCACTTTGCGTGCTGGGTGCATGTGTGCCATGGGTTTGTAGCATACCCAAGTGTCCGCTCGCAACGTCCAAAGATCTTGATCTAGAGGTGGACAGCAAGGAATTAAATGCAATTCATAGCTGTACTTAAGGAGCTTCCTTTTTTTTTTTTTACGTATCTGTACTTTATGGAAGTATTTCTATTTAGGGAGACTTTAACTTCACTACATTTTAAAGACAAATAACTAATTCTTTCTTAATTACATTTTGCTAAATCAGTTGTTTCCTTTTATTTATTTAAATTTAACTGGTCAATCATGCGGCCAGCCACCAATCAGGTTCAAGCGCTCGCTCCATTTTTAACCTTGCATTTTAATTGGCTCTTGGTGCTGTCTAATTATCACCAAAATACAGTTCAGCATCAGTTCAACTTCAAGCAGAACATTTTGATAGGGATAAATAATGGAAGAAACTCCTGACTATAGCTTGCCCCAACACCTGTGGCCTTAATTGTGCAGTTTTTTTTTTTTTTCAAATAAGTTGAAAAGAAGTTTTTGGGTTCATGATCATTTGAATAAATATTAATCAGTGCATGATTCATATCATTTTGTTAATATTTTGCTGTGTTAAGAGTAGCATTCGAGTCTTTTCACATAAACCAAGATGATTCATTAAAAATCTTGTTACAAAAATTATAACAGGAGCCATAATAAATCGTTTTATCATCATTACATCATCATCCAATCAAGCTTTGGCTACGTTAGTACATTTGAAGGCAAATATTTTTGTACATTTCCTCAAGTGAAGGTTTAAAGTTTGCAATTTTACGTTGACTACTTCATCCACCGCTGTCTTTACCAACTCATCTTGATTACTTTGACTTTACATAATATAATCGCTCAACTGAAAACTTCTTTCGTGAGATGTTTGTCATTCCGTTGGAAGTCAGAATACCTGAATTCACAGACAACAAATATCGTGTTAAAAATTGTGTGTAAATGAAGTCTTGTTTAAAACCTAATCTAATGAAGGTTCACACCTGTAAAGCAAGCCCAGCTCATCACTCTGACACTCCAGCTCCTCCATCAGTAGCATCTCATTGGCGCCAGTATAGCTTTCTGTACAAACCAAATTTGGCTTGAGCCTCATAACACTGTAATGAGGGGAAAGGAATCCACGTCCCACTGAGAATCTCTACTTCCCCCACCAGGCTTCAGAGAAATGCCTGCTCAATACAGAAATTAATTATTTGGCTAGAAATTAATGAACGTCATCTGAGCTAAGCCTTTTATCAGTGCCCCTTTCTCGCTTCTATGGGAATAATTTACAGTTGCAGTTGCTATTCTCTTGGCAGCCCTTTCCGCTTCTTCTTGACCTCCAGAAAGTCAACATTCGTTCGAGCGCCGGGCAAATGTGTGACATCAGGTAGTTTGCTGGTAATCAGCTCATAATTAATTTTCTCCGCTGTCCTTAGCCCTCTTGAGTTATGACCCTGACCTGATAATGGGTGCTGCTGATTTATCATCTCGGGTATTGTAATGTTTTTTTTTTTTTTTTTTTTTATGGTCCAATCTTTTATCCAGCATAACCCGGATGAAAAGAATTAAAATCACATCACACTGATTATTTGTATATTTTTTTTTTTCACCTTTTTACACACTTTCACCTAAGTTGTCCTTGAGTCAGGCTTTGCTTTACGTATTGTTGTTTCTTTGCATATCCAAGCGATGCAGGGGGCTGGGGTTAGAGCACAGGTTTAGCCATGTTACCTCACCCCTGGAGCACAGAGGGTTAACGGCTTTGCTTAAGGGAACCAAGAGTGGCAGCCTGGTGATATCAGGGGTTTATATGGGGGGGTGAATATCAGGGCCTTAACTACGGAGCTACCATCCCTTTCTTTGTTATTTTGTATATATATTTAATATTATAGTAATTTTTTATACTTAGATTTTATACTTTACAGTTTACATGTACACTATATTTCCAAAAGTTTGCGGACACCTGGTCATAGGGATGGTATGTGCTTTTTGAGCATCGCATTCCACATTTGTTTCACTAGATTTGGAGTGCGTTTGTCGACATTTGTGCTCATATAGACACAAGGGTGTTAGTAAAGTCAGGGACTGATGTAGGTGAGGTGAGGAGCTCTGGGGTGCAGTCACGTGAAGCATATCTTCATGTTAGTATGCTTTGTGACCAACCTGCATAGGATCAGGTTTGGGTCTTCTAGTTCAAGTGGACGGGAAAATCAGCATGTGGCCAGGAAAGTCAGGTGTCCCAATAGTATTAGACAGTGATGAAAAAGCATTTGAGTACATGCCATACTCTGTATGAATGTGTATGTGACAAATAAAATTCGATTTTGATTTTCTTTCACAATAGGCAAATATTTGTAAATTACTCTGGAATTACTATTCCAGTTACTCTGGAAGCCTCCTCTTACTCATGTGCCACCTGCCATACCAGGGAATTGGCGTGTGGTTATTAGCACAGTTTCTTAGGGCTACATTTATAATCCATTGATCCGGCTGGATTTTTGGACACAAGCTTTGTGCTAGATCAGCTGTCCAGCCTGCTGTGTCAATACTTGGCCTGCAGTAGGGTGTCGTATTGATTTGGCTGTAACCAACTGTTGAATGGCTACAGGTTGATCTTCTCTCGTGGAGTTAACACGACAGGGGTTTTTATTTAAAGACTGAGTGAAACAAGCGTTCCGGGAGAAATCCAAATCGTTACTCGAACCTTCCCGTACGTTACTTTGTGCTGACGAATCAGCTAAGCATCTTTGTTTGTTTGATTTTATTTGTATTTTATGGCTTTGTTAGAAGATTCTCCTCACACACACACACACAGAGAATGGTCTTGGGCAGGCGGGGAGCAGAGCAGATGGTGTAATGTTCCATAATGCCTCTTTGTAATGTTCGGTGGCACCCGAGCATCAGGAGGAGACGCATGGAGTTCTCGGGTCTGTGCAGGCCTATCCAATACCTCACTCTCTGCTTTCGTGAGTGTGTGTGTTTGTGTTGAAGTTAGAAATGGGGTGGGGGGCTGCTATTGATCCCTGGCTGTGCTGTGTGCTGTAGCCAGTGCCAGAGAGGCTGATTAATGGGCACGTCACAGTGGCAGGACTGAATGAGGCTACGGAGCGCAGGCGGTCCTAGCCGCCAAAAACCTGCCTCCCTCGCCATGTGTGCAGACGCCCCTCATTACCAAACACTTATCAATGCTACAGAGAGAAAGAGAAAGAGCGTGATCCAGTGTCAGAATTTTTCTTCGCCTTTTTTTTTTTTTTTATCTCCCCGAACACACCCTCAAGGACCACGCTTTCTACGTAGCTATTTTCTCTTATACTTCCAGGTAAATAGCTTTAGCACTACACGCCTCTCTATACACCACCTTCATTTTTTCTCTGTACTCCCTTCTCACTTCATCCTCCCCTCTCACTCATCCTCCCAGCCCCACACCCTTCCCTTATTCTTTCCAGATGTTGCGCTGCGGCCCCACGAGGTTCCCAGCGATGGGAGATGTATTAATACATCCTATTGATTAGATCAGGACCCCTGACAGTCATTTGCCGCGATACCATCTGGCCGCTGTTCCAACGCCTTCACCCAAACAGGACGTGACACCTTATTAATCTCACCGGTGCACCGTAGACACTTTGCCTTTTTTTTTTTTCGTACACAGAAGCCCAACTCTGTCGGAGAGGCAGGAGGACCTGAAGGGTGCAAGAAATTAAGGTTATTACACAAATTGAGCCATATGGTCCAAATATTTCAGAGCTGAAATTTACTAGGCAATAAAAATTGCTCCTGCCTTCCTAATGGTGTAAATTGCAGTTTAACCATGGCTCTAATGATGTCCTTCTGCTGCCTGTAACCACTCTAACATGAAGGACATTGTTTAAAAAATGCACAGAAAAAAGAAGGGGGGGCAGTGAGGGTGTGTGTGTGTGTGAGGGGGTGTGTTGAAACAGCAACAGCATGTTTACAATCTGTTAGTGTATCATTAAGAAGAGAGCAAAGAGTGTATAGACAAGATGAACACGCGCTGGACCATGTCTCATTTTTTTAGGTTTTTTTCCCGTAGGCCGGGCGAGGTGTGCATTTGGAGAGCGGGACGATCTGAGCAGAATTTTGAGCAGCCAGTTTGGGGCTATGCAAACATGACTGCTCATTAACTAATAGGATGAATGCTGTAAAGGCCCGTGTTCAATAACACTTTGCTTTATGGGTTGTAGTGAGACTCGTTAGTAAACAAAGACAGCTGTCGGAGTACAATAGACGTCAACAGCATACGTCTTCTTTATAGATGCGGATTTGTTTTGTCTGGGTTGCATCAACGTTTTGTCTGAATAACGCGGCAACGCCGAATGCGAACAACCCGATCGATCTTCGAAGGAGTTTTGTTCTTATGGCCGATTTTTAATAGTCCTTTGTGGTTGTTGCTTGTCAGACTGTATGAACCTGATGCCACACTGTGGGATCTCAGTTGTCATAATGTCAGACTGTACGACAGTCAAAAACACAAGAAAAAGACTCGTCCGAAGTTTTACGCCATCGATCCGTGCCACATTTAGCCCCGCGTTCTCTCGCTAATGGTGGCTAGCGGGAACAAAAACAATCCGTAGCGTTATTCAAGTGTCATTCCAAACACATACAGCGCAGTACACAGTAAAACAAAACAACGTTTCCCCAGGACCAAGATATCAAACAACATAAATTAACCAAAAGAACTCACAGAATTAACCACACAATGTGCACATGTGCAACATTTATCACAAAAAAAAGACAACATAAGACAAGAAGACACAGCAACTGTCAAAAACTGGGGACAGTTGCTGTGTCTTTAATTCACTTTAATTCATTTTTATTAGTATTGCGCTTTTAACAATGATCATTGTCTCAAAGCAGCTTTACACAGATAATGTGGTGATTAAAAGTGAATATGTTCTTTATAAGTAAGTTTGTCCCTGATGAGCGAGCCGGTGGCGACTGTAGCAAGGAAAAACTCGCCGAGATGGCATAAGGAAGAAACCTTGAGAGGAACCAGACTCAAAAAGGGACCCATCATCATCTGGGTTGCACCGAAGGGTTGTCTTCTTGTCTAGCGTTGTGTTTTTTTTTTCAATTTCATGTTTTGTTTAGTTTTTTGCCATTAATGTGTGTGTGTGTGTGTGTGTGTGTGTGTGCTTGTGTGTTTTGTGTGTCAGGCCAGTCCCGTTTATATTGTTCATGACATGCCTTGATAAAAAATTACTTTATAAACCTATATAACTCATAAAGTTAAATTTTTCCCGAGGTGGTTTAAAGTTGTCACGCAAATTTCATTATCAGGTTCGGCACTCTTATCGGTTTTTGGTTTGACGGTCGTCGTAAGAGAAGTCACACTGCAGGAAAGCGTCATAAACCCGATCAAAGACTTAAAGGTTTTAGCCTAGGATTATAGGAATCATTTAGGATTTTCTAAATTTGTCTTCTGACTAAAAATCGCAGCCAGAATCGCACCATGTGCACCTGGATTTATATTTGATACATCCCGGATACTACTTTTGTAGTCGTTTGCAGACGCTGCCCTTAAACCTTCTTTATTCCTCCAGTCAAAGTTTTAAAACGGTCTTCAATTGATAATGTGCACACATAGCGTAACGGCGTCGACACTCGAACGCAGCCGTGTCCTTCAGCTGCGATGGTAGCCTTCATCAGACACTGGTTCAGTCTGAAGAACTGCCCAGTGATTTGAGAGCTCTTAACCTGATTGGAGCTTTTCTTTTCGTTTATTTTTTTTTAGCTTTTCTAACCAGGGTCTCCCGTTCAAAAGAGCAAAATCGGCAATCCAATACAAGGATCTTATACGCTGAGACCCTTCGAGTAAAGTCTGCTGTTTCATTATTACCCCTGCACAAGAGGCCACACACTTTTCGATGACGAGCACGTCCATGGATATCTGTGCAGATCTCCGAGATTTTAATGCTTGTGTTATGGCTGCACTCAGGATTAAGAGGCTTGGATGGCCGGACTGCAGTTAGAAGAGGCGGTTTGGTCAATCAGGAGAGGTTGAAAGTATCGCTGGGTCTTTTTGTATTACTGATTTCTGTTCTAGTAAAGAGTGGGGTCTTATTAGAAGGAGTGTGTGTAGAATACGGAATGGGTAAAGAAAACCTTGTGTTTATTCAGCACGTGTTTTTAGCGATGGATAGAGCGGATCCTTTGTTTTTCTTTCAAACTTTATAGCTTAATATGAGATAATAGTAAGAAATTGGGTCATGATGAATAAAATATGTCCAATAAAAAAAGAAAAACAATATATATTTGTATCGCATTTATAACTTGTCAACTGGGCAACTGTATTATATTGATAACTATAAAGAGAGCAGAACAATTATGGGCATGTAATCATGAGTGTCCAATCGAAAAAATGAAATTCTCAAAACTACTTGTTCAACCTACGCATCACGGTGTCACTTCATGTGCACATCATAAAAGCAATTTCTCGGTGCTTTAAACAAATTGTGAACTCTTTCTTCTACATTCGTTTAATTGATTTTGAGCAATCGTCTGCTGTTTTCTCACATTATCAATTGTTTGTCATGATGATAAAAAAAAATAGTTACTGGTTCTTACCTGAACCCCCAAAACCACTCGACGTCAGATCATTGCATAGGTCATTGAATGCAAAATGGTTAAACCAGTTGTCATTATGTGTCAAGCTTTTTTAAAAATGTCTTAAATTAATGATTTGTGCAGACGAATCTTGAATGTCACTAATGATGGCGAGTGTACGGCATCAGATGATCAACTAGATCTCTAAAAATAGTCAAAGGTGAATCTTGCGAACCTTCATATGGTGACAGAGCAAAACACAGAATTTTCAGAAAATGAATGAACAACCGGAAATCAGAAAATACTGAAACCGTGCCGTCATACAGACAACACGACTACACATTTTGACGATCTTGTTTGTAAACAATGACAAAAGGACTTGTTATTCTACAGGGTAATGAGATTCAGCATCCTTTTCATAAATATTTACTTTTGAGAGAACTTAGGATTTTGAGAAAGTACATTCTTTTGCAAGAAATCAAATGTGTTGTGCTGTTTGTACCAATTGTTTGGAGAAATGCAATTACTGGTTAGCGAATATTAAGAATGATTCGAGAAATGTTCCAAAGCAACTAAAAAAATTGTAATATGAGTGTAGCTTCATGACTGTTGAAATAAACAGGAATGTCAAAAAGCATACAAATGCAGCCAAATACAGAAAAAGCAGTTTTTAGTGTTTGAATAAATGCCATTGATGCTTCTTAAATTCGCTATGTCCTAAGCTAAAGGCTGGATTCAGCAGCAGGAAAGGACAGGCTTGCCTTACTATATGCAGATGAGGCAGACCCACACCTTTGAAGGGTCAGGAATCTCTGCTTTTGCCTAATTAGCATAATTGTTGTGACAAATACACATGGTTATTCTTAATTAAAATCATCCCTGGGCCCAGGCGACCCCCAGCGCTGTCACAGGAAATAACTCGCACGCAGGCCGTGGATAAGACAAGAGAGACCTGCGTCGAGTTGAAAGGGAAAAAAGGAGTAAAAACATGTTGGAAATGACTCTCTCGTCTGTACAAATGCCAGAATGCCTGTACAGTATTCAAAGCCCTCTAATGTATAAAACAGGAAACGCATTCGTTGTCTGAGTGATTTGAATCGGTTCAAGTGGGATAAGCGCTTTTGTCACGTAAAAAGATCTGAGGGAGTTTGCTTTTCAAGGCCAGGTTACTGGGTACGTTGTTCAAAACTCAACATCTTAACAGAAGATAAAAGGATAAGAGTGCTGTGTTTAACTTGTGCAGTGCCAGGAGCGATCTCTTTACAGAGCAGTGTATTTTGATCCTCGTCTTATTTATTTGCCTGTTTTGCATAGTATTAAAGGTATTTCCATTCTGCTAATCGAAACATAAACATTTCCCAATTTTGGGAATCTGTGTTGTTAACATTTATTTGAAAATCTATAACCAAAATCAATAGCCTTAGTCGCTTTTTAATGGCTGCCTTGAGCGTCTCGGCTCAGCGAGCGCATGTGCTTGTTAATATCGCAGCATCCGTGTTTGGAAAAGTGTTTGATAGCATTGCCATCTAGGGGCCAGATATAAGTCTCAGTGCCGAAATAAAGTGGAATGAAGCAGCTGTTGCTATTGACAGTGTGCATATGTTTGTCGGCTTTATAGTCCAAACACGTTCCATATTTCACCGCATTAAAAAGGTACTTTTTAAATGCCCCACCGCCTCCTGGTGCCATGATGGGTGGGTGGAAAAGATAGCAGGGGACTGCTTGACTGTTGGCACCGAGCCTACTGCTAATGCTGGCGCAACTGTGCTATCTAAGAGTTTAATGCGTTATTCTTTCACTTGAATTATTATGAGCTTTATTGATATTTGATCGCTAAGACACTTAGTTTTAGTACAGGTGGAATGTTACTTTAGCATTTTGTTTGTTTGTTTGTTCTGACTCAGGGAGATGTATACCAGGCCCATGTATTTGGATTCGAACCGTACACCACCTATGGTGTGTGTGTGGAGGCGGTGAACAAAGCAGGGAGTGTCTGCAGTCCTTTGGCTTCAGTTCAGACTCTCCAAGCTTCTCCCAATGGTCTGGCCAACTTCAGCGTGGAAAAGAGAGTGCATGGACGTGCACTACTGCTGCATTGGCTTGAACCTGGCTCGCCTAATGGAATCATCAAGGTACTGTTACTTTCAGCATGGCTTTGTAGTGTTCTATACACTGAACAGGAATAGATTTATGGCCACCGATCAGGCATAACATTATGACCACCTGTCTAATATTGTGTTGGTCCTCTTTTTGCTGGCAAAACAATCCTGACCCATTGATCTTTACCAGCATTAACTTCTACAGCAATTTAAGCTTCAGGAGCTCGTCTGTTGGATCGGACCACACTGGCCAGCCTTTGCTCCCCACCTGCATCAGTGTGCCTTGGCCCACGTGGCTTTGTCACTGGTTAACCGCTGTTCCTTCTTTTGACCACTTTTAATAGATACTGACCACTGCACGGGAACAGCCACAAGAGCTGCAGTTTTGGAGATGCTCAGGCCCAGTCGTCTAGCCATCACAATTTGGCCTTTGTCCAATCACTAAATGTTCACTTTTTGCCTAATGTAACTTACCCACTAACAGGTGCCATAATAGATATAATCAGTGTTTCACAATTCACTTCATCTGTCATAATGTTATAATCTCAAAATGTTATGCTTGATTGGTGTATATCATTAATTATGTAGCCATGTATGTCTTGTAAGTGTTCTGTCATCCTTCCAGACTTATAACGTCTACAGTGATGACAACCTGGAGTTCAGTGGTCTTTCACGCCAGTTTCTGTTTCGCCGCTTGGAACCCTACACCACATACTCTTTGGTTCTAGAGGCTTGCACTGAAGCAGGCTGCACCAGGAGTGTCCCTCAGCCTATAACCACTAATGAAGCCCCTCCCTCATCTCAGCTACCCCCTAGCGCCCAGAATATTGGCCCCAACAGCGTGGAGCTCCACTGGGTCCCACCTGGACAAGCCAATGGAAGAATTCTGCATTACCAAGTACTAGCGGTCAAGAGTGATGAGGATGACATGGTACAAGCCAAGGTTGCTTACACAGAAAGGGACGTCCAGGCTTATAGCTTCTTCTGCAATGTTTCCAGCCTAAAACCCTGGACCAGGTATAAATTTAAGGTGCGGGTTACAAACACAGCAGGGTCAACTGAAAGCTCATGGCTGACTCTTCAAACAAAGCAAGCTCCTCCGAGCGGACTGGCAGCCCCAACTGTCAGTCACCTTGAAGGGCACCCTAATGAGCTTTTTGTAAATTGGACACCACCGTTCGAGGCCAACGGTGTTCTTACGAGTTACAGGATTCAGAGAGATGACATCAGCTTTCATTTCAGCTTCGACTCGTCCGTTTTAAACTATACAGATGAGGATTTGACTGCTTACACTAACTACAGCTATGCAGTTATCGCATGCACAATAGCTGGCTGCGTTACAAGCCAGTCAACTACAGTTAGAACATTGGAGGCTGCCCCAGCAATAATTGAGCCACCCACTGTATCGTATATTACCTCCCACTCCTTAAATGCATCATGGACCATACCGGCCATCCAGAATGGAGAGATTGTGGCGTATATTCTCCAGACCAACATGGAGGAGGTTTACCGTGGGAAAAAGCTGAGTGTCCAGGTGTCTAATTTAAAGCCACACACTTCATATTCTCTCATCCTAACAGCCTGCACTAATGGAGGCTGCACAGCCAGTCTGCCCACCTCTGTTCTAACCAGAGAGGCTCCCCCTTCTAGCATGCCAACCCCAAGTCTGAAGGTCACCGGTCCTGAGTCAGTGGAGGTGTCATGGAAAGAGCCCGATCACCCCAATGGGGTTATCACAGGTTACGAACTCCGGCGCGATGGCCACCTGATCTACGCCGGCATGGATACTCGTTACCATGACTTTCTGTTGCTTTCCAGCATTGAGTACAGCTACACAGTCACGGCTAATAACAGCCAGGGCACAGCCACTAGTCTTGCAGCAGTGGCTCGTACACAGCCTTCAGTTCCATCAGGAGTTGCTCCACCACAACTGCAAGCCCTTGGGCCACTAAGTGTGCTGGTGCAGTGGGAGCCACCAGCACGAGCAAACGGGGTCATCATCAGCTACTCGCTTTATACACGTGACCCAACCGAGCCCAATGCGCAGAGGACGATCTTTGCACCGCATCACAGCGCCTTTCAGAGTCGCAGTTTCTCTCTCACCGCTTTGAAGCCTTACCACAGGTAGCACTTACAGCACACTTTATAACACTTGTTCAACTCTCATTTAAAAAAAATATCTTTTTAGTCAGGCATATCATTCACATTGTATTTGTCTCATTGGTGTTTCATTATTTTAAACTGTTGGTGTTAATTGTTTTGGGTTTTTTGTTTTTTAGATGTAAGTTGTTTTGAGTGTCATGTAGTCAAGTGCCATATATTAAATGTATTATTATTTTAATTATTATTAGTTTAGTTTAGCTAGTAATTATTTATGATGTAATGGATTATTAAAAAATATTTAAAACTTGCTCAGGACATTAAACTGTAACTTTTTATTTGCTTTTTAAGATAAATAGTATTACAACTAATATTAACTGTTGCTAGTGATGTTCCTAAATGTCACTAAGATGGTTCTAGAGATAGATACATCTTTTTAACAATGTCAACAGAGAATAAAAGTGAGAAATAAGATACTGAGAGTAAAAGAGCAACGGAGTAAATCTTAAAGCTTTTACTTATGTTTCCATCACCCCGGTTTACACGAAGAAAGGAAGATAGGCAGTCAAATGACGGATGGTTGGTAAGCCATGCCCATATACTCATGTGGAAGTGAAATAGAGATAAGCTCAGAGGGGTAAAATAATAGCTCATCAGCAATATCGTTTCACCATCACCACCTCGGTCACATGACCTTTCCTGTATTCTCCTTCTTTCATTTCCTTTTTTGTCCTGTCCCCTTGAATCCCGCTGCTGCTGCTTTCTCAGTTGCGATTGAAGTTTCACTGATGACCAAAACAATAAAAAGAGGTCTTAGAGGTCTTGGTCCTTTTGAATTTGCACTAGTTCTCCCGAGAGATCCTTAAATAAAATAAACATAGATCGTTTCAGAACAGTAATAATAGTAACTGTTTACAGTAAAATGAACCTTATTAAAAATGGAGTCATCTCTGATGTTTCTACTACGAGAGGGAAATGTTTAACATGTGATGTCTGTGTGTGGCTTTGGCTCAGGTATGAAGTGCGAGTGGAGGCCTGCACTTTGCTCGGATGCGCCGCCAGCGACTGGTCTTCGATTCAGACTCAGGAGGTGCCCCCTGCTGGACAGAGTGCACCCCTGCTGGAGCTGCAGACCGACTCAGATGGCATGCAGAATATTTTTTTTATCTCCTGGGCTCCTCCGGTTCAAGCGAATGGCAAACTTTTGCACTACAAGCTCTACCGGAGACTGGGTGAAGATATAGGAAGCCGCCCTACACTTCTCTACCGCAACATCTCGTCCTCCTATCATGACCACAAGCTGCTGCCTTACACAGCCTATGAGTACCAGGTGCCATTTATTTTTGTGGTGGCTTACATTATAGTACAGATTTTTAAGATCTTCAAACAAATGTACTGTCCATTTTTGTAAATGTAAAGAAAACATTTAATTGTTCTACCTTATTTCTTAAAATGCCAACTATATTCAGATGCACCACTTTGGTTGCCAGGTTAATGCCAGGTATTTAATGTAGCACCAATATTCACAGCATTGCTCCCCCTTTTACAGATCTTTCTTAATTGACAGGCGAGCCTTTAGAGCAAAATAACATTAGCATTTGATTGTCAGGTGTAAGAGGCATAGGCCAGTCGTGGGCTAAATTTATAGACTCTACCTGATTGTTCTGTCTTATTTATGAGTGGTAATTTATGACAGGGGGCCGAGCAACAACAGACAGGTGACAGGGCTATTAATCTCTGGCCTGGCATTGTGCTGCTGATTACGATCGAAGCCATCGAATTAGCCATCGTCGCCTCTTACAAGTACAAGCCTTGGAAAGACCTTTTAATACCAATTTGCTCTCCCTGGAGAGAATGCTAACCATGCAGGATCCTTGGACACACATTGTTTTAACCTGACACCAGAATGTTTGTGCGTTTTATATTTGCACGCGATCACGGGCGATGCCCGTGATTTCCATCTTTATGAAAAATATCATAACATCATAAATGCTGTGTTTCTTTTTGCTGAGGTTTTGCTTCGGCTCAACTTTCCTAACAGAACCGAACCTGTTCCCTGAGCCGTGAGCAGCTACATATTTTATTGACACTTTTATGCCGAACCTTAATTAGCTCTTCTGTTGGAAGTGGTTGCTTCTTGGCCTGGTAAGTGATGAGTGGGGCGTGGTGGAGCTCGCTTAGAACCTGTCGCCGGGCAGACTCTCACCTCTCCGCTTCAACCCGAATCCATTAGAGCTCACACATGACATATTTTTATTTTCTCCTAATTACTGTAATAACAGCTCGGTATGCGAGTGCTGGTGCTGCAGTAAAAAGGTCTGCTCCAAATACAAGGACGTGCCGATGTCCTAGTCACACTGTACAAGGCTACCTTTAAGCCCAGAATTTTTTTTTCTTCCCCTTTTTGTCCGTTATTCATACTACTCGTCTGGTCAACTCTACAGACAAAATATACCGTCCAAAAAAGCCATCTGTATGTCGCACACATTCATTCTCTATCTTGCTTGTGTCATGTTGACCTTTTCGTTCTTTAAGGTGACAAGATGGCCTTTCTATGACCACTACGGCCAGAGCCCACTACCATACCTCTCATGCAGACAGGTGATCCGTGTCAACATCGCTCTCCAGACAAGAATGCAGTGCCGCATGCAGTCCCTATATATTGCCATTTAGATCTATCATTCTGATTGATCACAGTCTAATTGCCTATTATTGAGGATAATTTAACCCTATCTGCCAGAACATCCATCTGTCGCCTCGATTCCGACTGACAATCTACAAATTACTTACTCATGCAAATGGAGACCCCGGCTGACCTTTTACTGTTCCTCCTTTCTAATTACACCAACGGCTCATCGCCAAAATAAGATTACGTTACCTCGGCGTGTTCACGTGCCCCTTAATGAAGGTGGAATGCAATTTCCGCGTAGATTTCTCCAAAGCAAGTTATGTAATGGAAGCTGGCAGTTTAGGGACGTGAGGTTAAGACATGTATGAAGTTCGTATAAGTAGCATGGGGATGGCTCGAAGAAGCTGTTTTATACATGCTTTTGTATTGTCTTATTGGGCCAATGTCAGTCAGGTTCCTTGACCATCTAGTACAGCTTTAAAGCATATACACTACATTGGCAAGAGTTTGCGGGCACCTGCTCATAAATGTGGAATGTGCTGTTTGAGTATCGCATTTCACATTGAGTCCCAGTTTGCTCTCTCTTGATTTTGGAGCATGCTTGTGGAGATTTATGCTTATTCAACCACAAGGGTGTAAGTAAAGTCAGGTACAGGTGATGTAGGTGAGGTGAGGAGGCCTGGTGTGCAGTCAGCATTCACATTCATCCCGCAGGTGTTTAATAGGGTTTAGTGGTGTAACGGTACACAAAATTCGTACCTTAGTTTTTAAGTCACGGTTCGATTAAATTTAACTTTATTCACGCAGTTTTATTATTATTAATATTTATGAATATCAACCTTTTACATTTTTTAAACAGTTTTAAATACAATGCCTGCTTGGTTATATTAAAAATGAAATAATATTTTATTATATTTTATAAAAAAAATTACAAATCTAATAAATCGAATAAAATTAAATGCAATAAAATGTTTTATTAAATTGAGTAATCAGTTAAATTGGCACAAATGAAATTGGTTAAATACAATTAAATAAATGGAAAAATGTAATTAAATAGTTTACATTTGTTAGATCCCAGAAACAGATGTGTTTGTAATTGTGTGTGTGTGTGTGTGTGTGTGTGTGTGTGTGTGTGTGTGTGTGTGTGTGTGTGTGTGTGTGTCAGAGGTGGGAAGTAACGGAGTACAAATACTTTGTTACTGTACTTAAGTAGATTTTTTTGGTATCAGTACTTTACTCCACTATTTATTTTTCAGACAACCTTTTACTTTTACTCATTACATTTTTACACAAATATCTGTACGTTTTACTTCTTACATTTTCAAAATTTTTTTATTTTCACTGTGCGCCGATTTCAGCCGAACAACCGATTTCCTGTCATTGCGTGTCTTTTTCAATCCACTGGTGTATAAAGTCCTGACTCTCACTCACCACAGATGTAGACTAGTTTACGGAGCTAAGAATCAGCAGGCAGAAGGCATCTTTTCTCTGCTTGTGTTCTATATGTGGATCTTCAGCCTGGATACATTCATTTGGTAACAACATTTTTAATTCACTTTGAATTAATATATATATATATATATATATATATATATATATATATATATATATATATATATATATATATATATATATATATATATATATATATGTATGTATGTACAGTATGTGTGTATGTATGTAAGTATGTATATATATATGTATATTTGGCTGTCAAAATTAAAATTATTGTAAACGGCACTAAATTTTATATCAGTTCAGCGCGCATTTCTGTTTCACCATTTTTATAGAAAATGTAAATAAATAAATAAATAAATAAATAAATAAACAAGAGGCGCAATTAAAACCTTCGGCAAAAAATACATTTATCCACGACGTCCTTTCTCAGATATAAAATAAATAAATAAACTCCAGATAAAAATATTTTTAATCAGTAAACTTTTGTTTTATTTCTGCGCCAAGTCTCAAATCAAACACCAAATCCGCCATGTTTTACACAATTAACCCTCTGGGTGACGTTTTGTGGGTTTTTCCCTCATAATGGCGACACAAACTTAAATTACTGTCTTTATTGATTGTACAGATAAAAACAATACATCATTCAAATCTGTAAAATGTCTATAATTTTCAATATATAAGCTTCCTGACTTGACTTGAAGAGGTGCAGTTTCTCCGGTATCAGCAAAGGCTCTTAATGATTCCTTTGTCTCTCTATTTTCTCTATCTAATTGTCTCTGTGTCTCTTTTAGTAAATGTCTCTGTCTCACTGTATGTCTCTCTCTTGCTGTCTCTCTATTTGTTTCTCACTCTTTCTAAAGCTGTGTCTGTGTCTCTTTGTCTTTGTCTCTGTCTTTCCTGCTTATTTACATGTCTAACAAAGTTTTGAGTTTTGAAGTAATGCCATTAGCGATCTATGATGAAAGACTTTCCTGGTTCGATTCTTACCTCTAGTTTCATATTGAACATTATAAGAAGTTTTTAAAAACAGAACAATAAAAGGTCATTAAAATTGGTTGCTGGTAAATCATGGTATATCAGTGGTGCAGGTGTTGGAGATGTGGTTCCTATACCTGAGTCACTTCTCATAGACTTCGAGTAACTGAGAGAATGAACGGGAAGGAGAAGTTTTGACCCTCTACCATCATGATCTAAGAGAAAACAGTGGTCTCTTAACTATAGAAAAACTAAGAGTCCAATAAGCAAAGCCTTGATTGCCACCCCTGTGGTAGTGTAGTGGTTAGCAATGCAGCCTCTGCTATCTGACTCACCCGGTTCAATTCCTACCCATTAGCTATCCTTTAAATTGTTTAAAAAGTTTTATAAAAGAACCAAAAAAGGTCCTAAAAATCAGGTTCTTGCAGGAGATCCTGTGGCTCAATTGGAAGAGCTTTGCCTCTGGGTTGAGAGGTTGCTGGTTCAAACCCCAGCCAGGACTCAAAGTTAAGAGTGTGGAAGGTTCCGTTGACCATAGTGAGGAAGGTGTCAGAAATGGCTGCGTGAAAGGTCGGATGTGGACGGTTTCAGAGGGTGTATCCTGAACCAGGGGGGCAATATTCAGGTGCCTGCCCCCCTGGCATCTGAGAAGCTGAAAACATGGGGTTATGAAGCAAAATCATCCAAAAAAGTTTCAGCATAGGCTCCTGGCAAAAAAATTTATTTAATAAGCTTTCCCTCCCTGCCCAAAATGCAAAACTATCACCCTTACTTTATTTTCTGAGGCTGTAACCCAGCAGGTCTTCACAGCCTTTGTTCACAGTCACCCACTCCATTGCTCACCACACACTAATTTCCACACAACTTACCCAGGGCAGGGACAAGCCAGATTTGAACCAGCAACCTCTGAGCTCAGAGGCAAGGCTTTTACCACAAAGCCATCAAGTCCCACAACTCACCTTCTTTTTTTGGGGGGTTTATCCTTCGTTTCATTCTTCAAAGCAAGAAATTCAGACCAGAAAGAAACACAGAAAGCAGGATTCGAACCCTGAACCCCACCAACAGCAAAATGCCAAGCTTAACCCACTGAACCATCAGGAAGGACAGGCCGTGCCAATTGTTAGAGCAGGTCTATCTTTTCTTTCAAACCATCACCACAAGAATATAATGCTAAAGACAGACTTAGGAAGCAAACCCATATCATGACTAGCAGGGACAATGCAGGATTTGAACCCTGATTCACACCATTAGCAAGGCACCAGCATTAACCGACTGAACCATCAGGAATGACAAGCTGGGAAGCTTGTTTAGAGCAGGTCTATCTTTCTTTTTAACCCATCAAAACAAGAATATGAAGATGTAGGAATCGGGAATTTAACCTACCTCATGACTAGCAGACAGAAAGCCAGGTTTGAACCCTGGCCACCAACATTAGCAAAATACCAGCCTCAACCCACTAAGCCATCAGGAAAAAACAGGATGGGAAGTTTGATTAGAGCAGGTCTATCTTTCTTTTCAAACCATCAACACAAGAATTTAACGCTAAAGAAAGATGTAGGAAGTGAATACAGATGTAAGTAGCACAAGTTGAACCCACATTGTAAATAGCAGGAAAATAGCAGGATTCGAACCAAGATCCCCATCACCAGCAAGACCCCAACATTAACCCATTGAACATTGAGCAGGTCTATCTTTCTTTTCAACCCATTAAAAACAGAAATATATCGCTAAAGAAAAAATGTAGGAAGTGAATCCTGATCGTGACTGGCAGGCAGAAAGCAGGATTTGAACCCTGAACCCCACCAAAAGCAGGACACCTGATTTAACCCACTGGACCATCAGAGAAGACAGGCCAGGAAGTTTGTTTAGAGCAGGTCTATCTACCTTTAAACCATCAACACAAGACTATAAAGCTAAAGAACGAGGCACTCGTCCTCATGGGGACCCTGACAGTAACCCACTAGGTCACCCCAGAGGTGGCAAAAGTACACACATCCTTTACTTAAGTAGAAGTACAGATCCTCATGTTTTAAAATACTCGGGTAAAAGTTAAAGTACTGATTATACTTTTTTACTCAAGTGAAAGTAAAGAAGTTTTGGCTCAGACATGTACTTAAGTAAAAGTAGTTATTACTTCCACCTGTTTTAGCTGTTAACTGGACCTCACATCATATTAGATAGATAGATAGATAGATAGATAGATAGATAGATAGATAGATAGATAGATAGATAGATAGATAGATAGATAGATAGATAGATAGATAGATAGATAGATAGATAGATAGATGGATGGATGGATGGATGGATGTGATAGCCTAGTGGGTTAATGTCAGGGTCCCCATGAGGATGAGTTTGAGAGTTTGATTCCTGGTTGAGCTGGTTGCTGTGTTGGTAAATAAAACTTCTGGACCTTGTCCACTCTGAAAACATTTCAATTCTGTCCTTTCTGTGTTGGATTATTTTCTTGATTTCCTGGACTTTAATGAAAGATAACCACACCAAAAAAAAAAAAAATTTCTGTGGTAGCTCAGTGGGTTAAGGCTTGTGCCTTAATATAGTCCTTAATATAGTCCACGCTGGTGATAAGGTTTCAAAACCAGTCCTACATGCCTTCTTTCTTACTGCGCTGGCATGAAACAAAGTATAAACCCTCCAAAAAGCACACATGCTTTTCAGCAGTGGTCGCTCAGTGGTTTAAGTCTTGTACCTCATCTAAACATGCATCCCAGTCTGATCTCTTCCATGGTTCATCGGATTAAGGATGGTGACTCGCTGATGGTAAGGATCAGGGTTTGAATCCTGCTAGTTGCGATGTTGGTTATGTTCCTGCTTCCTAAATCTTTCTTTAGCTTTATATTCTTGCGTTGATGGTTTAAAGGTAGATAGACTTGCTCTAAACAAAGCTCTTCACCTGTCTTCTCTGATGGTCCAGTGGGTTAAATCAGGTGTCGTGCTTTTGGTGGGGTTCAGGGTTCGAATCCTGCTTTCTGCCTGCCAGTCAGGATTCACTGCCTACGTTTCTCTTTAGCGATATATTTTTGTTTTTAAATGGGTTGAAAAGAAAGATAGACCTGCTCTAAACAAGCTCTCTAGCCTGTCCTCACCGATGGTTCAATGGGTTAACGTCGGTGTCTTGCTGGTGGTGGGGCTCTTGGTTCGATTCCTGCTATTTACAATGTGGGTTTAACTTGTGCTACTTACATCTGCATTCGCTTCCTACATCTTTCTTTAGCATTAGATTCTTGTGTTGATGGTTTGAAAGAAAAGATAGGCCTGCTCTAACAATTGGCACAGCCTGTCTTTCCTGATGGTTCAGTGGGTTAAGACTGGTATTTTGCTGTTGGTGGGGTTCAGGGTTCGAATCCTGCTTTCTGTGTTTCTTTCTGGTCTGAATTTCTTGCTTTGAAGCATGAAACGAAGGATAAACCCCCAAAAAAAGATGGTGAGTTGTGGGACTTGATGGCTTTGTGGTAAAAGCCTTGCCTCTGAGCTCAGAGGTTGCTGGTTCAAATCTGGCTTGTCCCTGCACTGGGTAAGTTGTGTGGAAATTAGTGTGTGGTGAGCAATGGAGTGGGTGACTGTGAACAAAGGCTGTGAGGACCTGCTGGGTTACAGCCTCAGAAAATAAAGTAAGGGTGACAGTTTTGCATTTTGGGCAGGGAGGAAAGGTTATTAAATAAATTTTTTTTGCCAGGAGCCTATGTTGAAACTTTTTTGGATGATTTTGCTTCATAACCCCCTGTTTTCAGCTTCTCAGATGCCAGGGGGGCACACGCCTGAATAATGCCCCCCTGGTTCAGGATACGCCCTCTGAAACCGTCCACATCCGACCTTTCACGCAGCCATTTCTGACACCTTCCTCACTATGGTCACCGGAACCTTCCACACTCTTAATTTTGAGTCCTGGCTGGGGTTTGAACCAGCGACCTCTCAACCCAGAGGCAAAGCTCTTCCAATTGAGCCACAGGATCTCCTGCAAGAACCTGATTTTTAGGACCTTTTTTGCTTCTTTTATAAAACTTTTTAAACAATTTAAAGGATAGCTAAGGGGTAGGAATTGAACCGGGTGAGTCAGATAGCAGAGGCTGCATTACTAACCACTACACAACCAGAGGGGTGGCAAACAAGGTTTTGCTTATTGGACTCTTGGTTTTTCTATAGTTAAGAGACCACTGTTTTCTCTTAGATCATGATGGTAGAGGGTCAAAACTTCTCCTTCCCGTTCATTCTCTCAGTTACTCGAAGTCTATGAGAAGTGACTCAGGTATAAGAACCACATCTCCAACACCTGCACCACTGATATACCATGATTTACCAGCAACCAATTTTAATGACCTTTTATTGTTCTGTTTTTAAAAACTTCTTATAATGTTCAATATGAAACTAGAGGTAAGAATCGAACCAGGAAAGTCTCTTATCATAGATCACTAATGGCATTACTTTCAAAATTTAAAACTTTGTTAGACATGTAGACAAAGAGACACAGACACAGCTTTAGAAAGAGTGAGAAACAAATAGAGAGACAGCAAGAGAGAGACATATACAGTGAGACAGAGACATTTACTAAAAGAGACACAGAGACAATTAGATAGAGAAAATAGAGAGACAAAGATAACTTCCTGTTGGAAGTGTTTATCCCGAGCGACTCTTAATGATCTCATTTACTAAATGAGCAGTAGTGAGTTAAGTGCTTGCTCAGGTGCCCAAAACTGGCAGCTTGGAGGTGTTAAACATGTATCGTATTTACAGCATGTGATATGTATGTAAGAATATGTACAGTGATTAAATATAAAGGCTATATCAGTGCAGAGATGTGTGGACATCATTAAGAGCCTTTGCTATGTTTCCACACAGACAGTTAATGAGGTGATACCGGAGAAACTGCACCTCTTCAAGTCAAGTCAGGAAGCTTATATATAGAAAATTATAGACATTTTACAGATTTGAATGATGTATTGTTTTTATCTGTACGATCAATAAAGACAGTAATTTAAGTTTGTGTCGCCATTATGAGGGAAAAACCCACAAAACATCACCCAGAGGGTTAATTGTGTAAAACATGGCGGATTTGGTGTTTGATTTGAGACTTGGCGCAGAAATAAAACAAAAGTTTACTGATTAAAAATATTTTTATCTGGAGTTTATTTATTAATTTTATATATAAGAAAGGACGTCCTGGATAAACGTATTTTTTGCTGAAGGTTTTATTTGTTCTTTTTTTTTTATTTAGTTATTTATTTATGTATTTACATTTTCTATAAAAAATTTTGAAACAGAAATGCGCTGAATTGATAAATTAATAAAATTTAGTGCCGTTTACAATAATTTTAATTTTGACAGCCAAATATACATATATATATACATACATACATACATACATACATACATACATATATATATTAATACAAAACGAATTAAAAATGTTGTTACCTAATGAATGTATCCAGGCTGAAGATCCACATATAGAACACAAGCAGAGAAAAGATGATGATGATCAGGAATGTGTCTGTTCTCAGTCATGTTTACATCACTGACTCCCTCTGTCTCATCCACATTAACCCTAAACATCCACATTAACCCAGCCTTCTGCCTGCTGATTCTTAGCTCCGTAAACTAGTCTACATCTGTGGTGAGTGAGAGTCAGGACTTTATACACCAGTGGATTGAAAAAGACGCGCAGTAAAGTACTGATACAAAAAAAATCTACTTAAGTACAGTAACGAAGTATTTGTACTCCGTTACTTCCCACCCCTGTTGTTGTGTATATGTGTCATGCTTAATAATAATAATAATAAAAAGGCACTAAAAAAGCGAGGTGGAGACTAAACAAACTTGCGCTCCTTTACTTAATACGTAGGGAACTCATGTTGTAACTATGTTTTGTACATGACAAGGATTGCATTCGGTACACGTACTGCATGTACCGAACCGAAATCCCTGTACCGAATAATTTCTGTAATAATACAGTATGTGTACCGTTAAACCCCTAATAGGGTTGAGGTCAGAGCTCTATAGCAGGAGATCTTCCACTTCAACCCATGTAAAGCATATCTTAATGGAATTTGCTTTGTGCACAGGGGCATTGTCATGCTGGAACAGCTTTGGGTCTTTTAGTTAAAGTTTCATGCTACTGCTTCCAAAGACACTCTGTACAATTGTGTGCCTTCAGCTTTGATATAAAAGTTTGGGAAAGAACCACATATGGCTGGAAAAGTCAGGAGTCCCAAAAGATATTTCTTTTTACTTTCTTATTAATCCAGCTAAAAATTAAGTACTTTTAGTTTGTAGTAAACATCTTGAGAAAAAAACATCCTGATTAAATTCCAATGTAAAAACAAACACTTCACTATGATTAACTTTCTTACTTATGTAAACATCCTTTAAATGCAATATTGTCTGTACAAACTCTTCTAAATCCTTGGGTAAGACATTCTTGAGAGCATCTTGTTCTGTTATTTCAGGTGTGGGCTGTGAACTCTGCTGGAAGAACAGGAAGCCCTTGGACTATGGGTCGGACTGGGCCAGCTCCTCCCGAGGGTTTGGGACCTCCTACATTTTTGCACATCCAAGCTACCTCTGCTGTAGTGGATATCAGTCCTCCTGCCAAGCCCAATGGCATCATCACTATTTATAGAGTTTTTGATCAGAAAAAGGACTCACATTATCTGGTACACTTTGCACTCATGCATCACCACCACACACTTTGTGGCAATGTTCTCACTATGTCATTCCAGTCTTAGTGGTTACTATCTGCCCCCGGTATTACAAGAATGCAGTGAGACACACAGTCATAGTTCTTTGCAAATGTTACTGTATGATGTTCGAATGTGTAAAATACTTGTGGTGGACGAAGTACACAAACCATGTACTTGAGTAAAAGTAGAGAAAAAGTAAAATATTACTCCAGTAAAAGTAACTTTGAACTTTAATTTGAGTAAAAGTTGAAAAGTATTTGCCTTCAAATAATACAAAAGTACTAAGTACTACTAATCCAAAGTACTATAATTTTTTATGGCTATAATGTTCCTATTATACATTTTGTCACAAGACTCTTTGCTTGATCAACTCAGTTTATGTAAAAGTATGCTAATGTTACTCTTAGCACAACAATGTATTTTGTCATTACTGGACAACCAAAAGATATTTAACAGGAGAAACTGAAATTCAACCACAGAACAACTTTGTATAAGAACAAAGTTCTAAAAAATAGTAATCTTACTGCATAATGTTTGGAAAGCGTGGGATGACTTAATACTGCAGACTCTTGTTATTTTATACTCTTGGTAATTTGTTATTAGGTTGTAAGTGTGATTATTGAGTATGTTTTTACTAAAATAATGTCTTAAAAGAAACAAGGCCTTTACTAATGAAAAAAAAAGAAAAAGAATCTTATTATATATTTCAATCTTAAGCTTTGATTAGACGTACAGTCATTTCATTCCATTCTTTTATCCGCTAACTAAACACTTCTTTCTATCTGCATAGTTGTCAGAGGGGACATCACGGCAGCA
Source organism: Silurus meridionalis (assembly GCF_014805685.1). Taxonomy (NCBI): domain Eukaryota; kingdom Metazoa; phylum Chordata; class Actinopteri; order Siluriformes; family Siluridae; genus Silurus; species Silurus meridionalis. The sequence continues at coordinate 5,376,629 of NC_060891.1, forward strand.
AAAGTTGCACGGCCTTATGCCCTTCACCACCTACTCTGTTAGGGTGGAGGCTTGTACCTGCTTCTTGTGTTGCAGTCGTGGACCTGAGAGTGAACTCCACACTCAGGCCTCAGTCCCATTCCAGCAACCTCCACCTCGACCTGTTACTCTCACCTCGCGCTTTGCTCTACTCGAGTGGGATGAGCCTCTGCAGCCCAATGGAATCATTGAAAGGTGCTTGGAATGTTCCAAAAGTGTTTTTGACTGTCTTTTAGTAAATTTGTTCATCGTTCTGATTTCTGCGTTCTGCCGTTGTAGCTGTGAGCTGCTGGTGCGCACGGCTTGCCCCAACCGCTGCAACCAGTGCCAATGACTTGTTCTGTGGGGCCAGTGGAGACCAGGTTCTTTGGAAAGGGCCTAAGTCTTAATGTCACTGTCCTCCTCCCTTACACCACCTATGAAGTCTGTGTGGTCTCTTATAACAACATGGGGAGCACAGCATCCGATTGGGTCTCCATCACGACACTAAAGGAAGGTACAATCTGTCTTTTAATCAGTATCTTTTATGCACTACATCTTCTAAAAGTCGATTACTTGTATTGACAATTTAGTCTAAACCCATTTAGACAGCTGACATTGTTGGTCCATGTTGTGTTGTAGCTCCACAGTATAAGGCGCCATTTGTAGTGCAGAGCAACCTGACCATGGTGTTTGTGGACTGGAGTAGGTCTTTCTCTCTAAATGGACCGCTGCGTGACTACTCCCTGACCGAAAGTAGCCTGCGCCTTTACACCGGCTTCCACAGTTACATCTACATTCCCCGGACCTCAGATAAAAGTATTTATTAAAAATGTTGTATCTAGACCTATGTCCCTAATAAAAATGTGTACAGTAAGTTATATCTGAATTAACATCCAATGTCTATATCAAATTGTATTTCTTTTATTTTCTGTCTCTCTAACCCTCTCCACACTACACTTTTTTTTTTTTAGCATTTGCCTTTCAAGTAACCTGTACAACAGACAGTGGCAGTGCCAGTTCTCCTGTAATCAAGTACCACACTGCTACTGGAATAGGTAGGTTTATTGCTGATTATGTGTGCTCACTGAGTATGTATGGGAATGGTGAAGAATGCTCCATCTCCATAATGTTAGCGACAAATCTTTGGTTCTTTCAGCCACCTAAACCACTTTTATATTCATATTGCAATGTTATAATGTCTCACGTCCTGAATTCTGAATGTACAGTATAATGTATTCTTACAATGTCAGCTCAAATATTCAGAGAAAATAAAATTTCTTCCAAACAGATGCTACAGAGCCCAATTCTGGTGGCAAGACTGGCTTGTATGCATCAGGATACAGATTCTACACAGAGTTGTGGTTCATCATACTCATGGCCTTTGTGGGCTTGCTGCTCGTGGCCATTCTGTTGGGTCTGGTCCTGCGCCGAGCTCTCAGGAAGCCATCTTTCATAAGAGAGAGGGCACCACTCCAACCGCTCCAGGGAAGAAGCCCGAAATACCCACCCAGTGACTCGTACCTGGTCAGAGAACACAACACCTATATAACTACCACACACTTTTCAGTTGCCGGTGAACAAATTGCTAAACCTCACAATTATTTTATAGTCTTTTATACGTTTCACAGTTGAACTGACTCGGTTTATGTTAAACAAGGTTTTGTATAAATCAGTAGTTTTTAAAGTGCAGTGCACGCCCCTCTAGTGGTTAATATAGACATGACATGGTCGCAATGAACGGCAAGATTTATATAATTTTTTTCGTATTCTTCCTTATTCTTTATTCATGATTCTCTGTATTAAAAATTAGGTTCAAAGCAACCACAAACAAACAATTCGGCCATTAATGCAAGTAAATCAGTTAGGGTGCTTAACACAACTACACCTTTATTTTCTTTAATTTTTAACTTGATGCTATTTGATAGAACTTGATATTTTTATATATATTTAACTTTAACTTAGAGTGTTGATCCGTGCTTTTTTCTCATTGGTATTAATAACTGAAAATACAAGTGATAGGATAATGCAGAATTTTAACAACTTATTGAGATCAAAAAATGACAAAAATGAATAAGTTCCTCTTTTATGAGTAGTATTAGTTATGTTTAAATATAGTACTGTGCAAATGTTTTAGGCTTTAGGTGTGAAAATATGCTGTAAAGTGGAAACACTGTAAAAAGAAATGTAAGTGTTAATACTTTATTTTTATTACTGAACAACATTGAAAGTAAATGGACAGAAAAGAAATCCAAATCAAATCAATATTTTGTGTGAGCAACCCATCAATTATTTTAGGTACTGGTTTTTGAAGGTACTGCCTCAAAACCTTTTGTCTCTTTATGTAATATCAGGTAGACCTGATGATGTTAAGATCAGAACTTTGTTGCGGCCCAAACTATCACTTCCTGGACTCTTTGTTCTTCTCTACGCTGAAGGTAGTTTGTTATGACTTTGGCTGTATGCTTGGAGCAAAGAATAAATTTGGGGCTAATTAGAAGATTGTAGTGTATCTGCTTGTATTTCCCAGTATTGCGAACATGATTAATACTGACCAATTTGCAGCCCCAAACATGCAAGGAAACCTCCACCATGCTTCACTGTTGCCTGCAGGCAAGCATAATTGTGCCGCTCTCCAGCTTTTCGGTGAACAAACCGCCTCCTGCTACAGTCAAAAATTTCATGATCAAGAGTACCTACTGTCATTTTTTGCACGTTTCCGTCCACATTGCTGATGCAGTAAAATTACATTGTGTCTTGCTGCTGTGCTTAGTCTTGCCTTGGTGTATAACCTGTGACGTGAAACTGTCATCCATAACCTCACCTTAGAAGCAGAGTTCCTCAACGAGTTTTAAGACTCCTACACAGCTGTTTCTGTTTAGGATAATGTTTCAACCTGCATGTGATTGATGATCATTAGCACCTGCTTTGTAAAACTGGTTAATCCTACAACCTGATTCTGATTGTACAAAAGCAATGTGTTTGTACAAGTGTACGGAATGAAAGCAAAAGGGTGGTCACACCAAATGTTGATTTGATTTGGGGGGTTTTCTGTTCACTCACTTTCTATTTAAAAAATAAATAGAAATAAACAATAAAAAAATTTAATTTTGATAACATTCCAACTTTACAGCATTGCTCTGTGTGTGTGTGTGTGTGTGTGGGGGGTCAAAAGTCAAAACTATATCTGATAAATATTACTATAAAGAAAATTAAAAACAAGGTGATGACACAAAAGGAAAAAAAAACATTGCACACTGTTACATTTCTAGAATTATTACAAGTATTGCCTCGTTTTGATTCATAAATCCTGTTCACTCACTTGCCACTTTAATAGGAACACCTATAAACCTTGCTTATTCGTGTGGTCAAATCATGTTAGCGTTCACAACAAACATCAGAATTCTGGCGTTTATTGGTTGCTGGAACCAAATGGACTGGTTCAATTATCTCAGAAGCAGCATAAGGGGCTTAAGGGGCGATTGCATTATGCACAAGGAGGCACGTTTTACTATTTAAGTGGCTTGTGAGTGTAATGTAAATGTCACCTGCTTTACATTCTTCTTTTCTTTCTATTTCATGTACTTGCACCAAATGGTCACAAGAGGGCACAATAATTTTGTCTTGCTCGAGCTGCCACCTTGTGGTCATTATACAACAGCACAAGATCTATGCAACACTGACTTTACTAGAAATGTTCCCTTTTCTGGATACTTTGAGACTCACTATGTCTGAATGCTTTTCTGGTTTCCTCCTGATGTTACGGGGTCGCTCTTGGTGTTGCAGCTCTGCTCTAACCATGCCTCCACTGCTCTCCTTCAGGCTGATGGAGGAATGGTAAGCACTTATTCTCCTTTCCTTTCTGCTTCTTCTTCTCTCTCTCTTTCTCTCTCTCTCTCTCTCTCTCTCTCTCTCTCTCTGTCTGCTCACAGCTCAATCTCTTTTCACAGTTTGACAATGTCCCGGACTCATCCAGCAGTGTAACCTTAAAGGGCTTTACCATACACACAGAGGTACAGCGTCTGGCGTGTGGAGAGCTGAAAGTGTGTTTGGTTGTTTTCTGTTTTTTTCAGTCTGTGTTTTAGTGTGCTTTTTTATACAGCATTTTTTTTTTTACCTTCTCCATTCTATGATTTTTTTTATTTGCCATTGGAATTTTTTCCCACCTTTTTCCAGCAGAGAAGTTTCTATACGGTGTAATTGAGGACAGCAATTTGCAAAGCTGTACTAATCAAATATCTAACAATAGAAATAACTTATTTTCTAACTAACAATTATATTTCATTAATGATCTAATGCACAATAAAGAAATAAATCGATAATCAATAACAAAAAAATTAATAAAATATTATCTAACTAACAATTATCTTTTTTATTTTTGTCTTTTATTTTATTTTTTTTATAATTTTTTTTTTCTTTGTCCTGATCCCATTGCCTTTTTAATTTAATTAACGTTTTTTTTTTTTTTTTTACTAAATACTACTTAAACTTAGTCCTTTTTTTCTCCCCTAAAACACTTTCGCAGTTATTCAAGATTAAAAGGGTGGAGTTGGATAAGATATTAATAAATATTTGTACCCTTTTATTCCCACTCTCATTTCTTCCTGTCTGATTTAGCTAAAATCAGCACGCTAACTAGAGTAATTAACTCCATCATTAGCATAGACAGACCCAGGGGCGCCGCTAGGGTTTCAGGGCCCCCTGGCTAATTTGTACTCAGGGCCCCAAGGCCCACAATCCCCCAATTATCTGATCTTTTTGCTACATGTAACAACATTAATTATAAGCATAAGAATTGTGTATTCACTAAGACGACAATCAAGAACTAAATTTGAACAGTTTATCAAATTGAAATTATGCAACCTGTATACAGTACAGCGATTGACACCATTGTATGGTCTTCCATTACTATTGCTGGATTGCATGGAAGTTTTTTTTTTGTTAAACTAGGGGACTAGTTATCTTCCCCTTGTTGCTCTCTTTTATCTTTTACGAGTTTTTCTTTCCTCTTTTGACATCCTCTTTTATTCTCAGCTCCATTCCCCTGTTTTGCCAACGTTGTGCAGAACTTCTGTGAAGCGCCGTGGTTCTGAATCTTGCGACTGTCTAAAACACATGCATGCATGCACTTGGCATGAAGGGGGGGATTCGTTATAGCGTGCTTCCTAACAGATTATTGTGCAAAGCGACAATTTATATACCAATATCATACAGGATAGTATGGGGTTCTGCTACGCCCCCTGTGTAACCAGGACCCTTAAAATAATGCTAATCCTCCCCGTTACACCAAACCTGGATAGACCACTCAGATATAACTCGTTCCTCTTCTCTAAGCTCTGCAAGACAGTATTGGTAGCTAAAAGATCCAGGCGTCTGCAAGGCAAATTGTAAGACTATAAACAATCAAATTCAGCTCTTAATGGAAGCTGACTCTCCTGGGCCCTTAAGCAAGGCCCTCAACCCCATAGCTGAACAGTCGTACGAATGAGATAAATGTATGATGCTCTGGATGAGGGCATCTATGAAATGGCATAAATGTAAACAGGTTTTCTCCTGTTACTCGTTTTGAGGTGATGGATTTAAACCACATATCATGTTCGACATATTCTTTTAGATTATATGTACTAATGAGAACTGAATAATTGGTAATAACTGGTATTTTGTCAGGTCCGAGAGCGGGTCTCGAACCCGGGTCACTAAAGTGAGTGGCAGACACTCTAGCAGCAAGGAAACAAACAAGCCCGAGAAAGGAGAACCGAAATTGAGCACAGGAAATGTGGGTTTATCAAAAATACAAAAATTATAAAAACAATACTAATCGTAATAGAAGTAATTTTCAAAACAGGACAAAGAAATGCACACGAAAAGGGAAACTCAGGAAGACAGGAGATACCAGGAGACTCAGGAAAAAACTCGGGAAAACAGGAGACTCAAGGAAATCAAACAACCATAAATAGCAGGACACTCACCAGACAGACAACAAACAAACTCACACAGATCCAGATTGAAATACAATACAAATAAAGACAAAGACAAATACCAAGTCAAATATAATGAACCAACATAAAAGGGGTTACTTAAATACACAAAACAAACGAGGAGCAGGTGGGAGACATTCAACAGTTAGGGGCTAGGGAGTAGGGAATAAGAGCTCAGTGGCGGCATCTGGTGGCCAAAGCAAAAACAATAAACCCCAAATGTCCAGATGATGTCCAATGACTTTATAAACGAGTTTTCATTTTTAAAACATAAATGAGCATAGTCTTCTGTATTTTTGATAAAACTCTGCCTTTTTCCCTCCAAAAAGCAAGAAGGATGGAGAGGTTTTTGTTACATGTAAATCGAAGACATACATCGGAGACGCTGTGGCGAACCCTAATGGGCAGAAGTAAATTGAATGCATACATACAGCGAAATCCTTTTTTTATTTATTTTTTTAGGACCCTGGGGTCAGAGCGTGAGGTCAGCTATGATACAGTGTCTTTGGAGCAGAAAGTATTAAGGGCCTTGCTCAAGGGCCCAACAATGACAGCTTGGTAGTCAGGGTTTAAAACATTTATTTTCCAGTCAGAAACCCAGAGCCCTAACCACTAAGCTTCCACTTCCCAAAGCAGCTTTACAGAAATAAATACATTACAAATATACATTTTAGCGTCCCTAAATATGTCCCTAATTCAAGGAAAAACTCCCGGAGATGGTATGAGGAAGAAACCTTGAGAGTACAGAGATTCAAAAGAGAACTCGACCTTATCCCAGTCATCCCATCCGTTTTCCCCTCACAGATGGGCAAAACCCTTGTGCTGCATTCATCTACATTTTATTCATTCCTCTTTGAATCTCTGTTTGCTTTTGCATGGTTTCGTTAAAAACATAGTGAAGCTGTGAAGCTTTGGAGAAGTGGGAGAAAACTCGCTTCACCGTTTCTCACGTGTATTTCAGGGTCTGACCGATACGAAGCTCGGCGTCACCAATCGTGGCTACCAGAGCACCATGCCCATGCTGCGCGTTCCCAGTCAGAGCCAGCTTAGCCACGCCTACTCCCAGAATTCCCTGCACCGCAGCGTCAGTCAGCTGATTGACACACAGGATAAAAAGTCCCTGGCAGGCCTGAGATGGGACACTGAGCGCCAGGGCACCGACAGTGGCATGGTGAGAAGCTTGTATGTATAGACGTGTGTGTTGATGTTATGCACAGGGTTGCAAAATTCCTGGAAGACTGGAACTTTCCATAATGGGAATTAATGGGAATAAACTGGAAATGTATCAAATAACAGGGTTAGCCTTTAACATCTTACAGGATAATCTTTGTTAAAACAATCAGCATTAATGCAATTTTAGTCGAATTTCTCCCCTGCACATTTTTCAAATCACATCAATCGCACACAGCACACACTTACTGCAGGGTTACTGAGGCCACACCCCCTACATGCAGTGTGTTTCCTTAACACAACATTTCTTGAATTTTGCACATAAAATCTTGGCGAGTATTCATGTAAATGACAAATATTACATACATTTATGTAATACATATAATAAAACATGTATGTCAGCTTATGAGCAAACAAAATGTGTATGTTTGGGCAAAGATACATCAAAATGTATTTAAAAAATAATAATAATAATACCTTAAGTGTATCAAAATAAACTACAAAATACAGTAGCCACATCATGTATTCAAATAAACTACTGTATTTCTGTATTTTAAAAAATTAAATTTCTTTGCAAATCGTCCATCAATTGGTCTATTTGATCTGTTCCTTCACCATCACAACGACTCAGTTGATTAATTAGACAATTTTTGATAGCAACAGCTTTTCTGTGGCCAAGTCACACAATAAATCTGACATATGCAACCAGATAATAGATCAAATATTCACATAAATAATCCCTGTGATCTCCCAGATAAAGCTTAGTTTTAAAGTAGCCAACAGTTAAATTTAGTTACTTGGTGATTGGTAACGAAGGGCTACTTTGCATCAGCAACACCGACTCAATGACAAACAAGTCATTCACAAGATGACAACTGATGCCACCTGCATTCATAGCAACTAGTTTTAAACTAGTAAATTATTTGATTGTAAATCGTAAATACAATAATATGTGTCAGGCAGCCATTCATGCAATGGGATGCAAAATCATGATCCTAATAAACAGCTACTTGAAATAGGGCACAATATTCGGCAATTGAATATTTATATATCAATAACTGGACACCTATTTGGAAGTTGAAAACACGCGTTGTAGCATATTTTTCTGTTCTGATCTCAACCAGTCTGGGCAAACTACTGAGTAGGCACCAATCATAGGCGGCATTTTTATGATGTCATCATGTAGTCTTCTTACAAAATATTTTACAGTATTTTACTGTAAATATACAAAACACTAAAGTATTCTGATACAAAATATGAAGGGATCCAGAATGTATTCACATCGCTTCACTTTTCCACATTTTGTTACGTCACAGCTTTATTCCAAAATGGATTAAATTCATTATTTTTTTCAATTTTCTACAAACAATACCCCATAATGACAACGTAAAAGTAGTTTGTTTGAAATCTTTGCAAATTTATTACAAAATAAAAATGAAAAAAAATCACATGTACAACAGAATTCACAGCCTTTGCCATCAGACTCAAAATTGAGCTCAGGTGCAGCCTGTTTCCACTGATCATACTTGAGATGTTTCTCCAACTTGACTGGAGTCCACCTGAGGCACAGATCTGGGGAAGGGTATGCATTGAATCATTGAAGGTCCCAATGAGAACAGTGGCCTCCATTATTCATAAATGAAAGAGGTTTGGTACTACCAGGACTCTTTCTAGAGGGGGCCGCCTGGCCAAACTGAGCGATCGGGGGAGAAGGGCTTTAATCAGGGAGGTGACCAAGAACCCAATGGTCACTTTAAAAGAGCTCCAGCATTTCTCTGTGGAGAGAGGAGAACCTTCCAGAAAAACACGCATCTCTTCAGGACTCCACTAATCAGGCCTGTATGGTAGAGTGGCCAGACAAAAGTCAATCCTCAGTAAAAGGCACATTACAGCCACATGGTGTTTGCCTGAAGGGACCTGAAGGACTCTCCTGGCCAATACCATCCCTACAGTGAAGCATGGTGGTGGCAGCATCATGCTGCGAGGATGTTTTTCAGCAGCAGGAACAGGGAGACTAGTCAGGATTGAGGGAAAGATGAATGCAACAATGTACAAAGACATTGTTGATGAAAACCTGCTCCAATGCAATCTGGACCACAGACTGGGGCAACGGTTCACCTTCTAACAGGATAACGACCATAAGCACACAGCCAATAACAAACAAGTACCTACAGGTCAACCCAGTGAACCCAAATAAACATCTCTGGAGAGATCTGAAAATGGCTGTGTGCTGATGCTCCCCATCCAACCTGAGAGAAGTTCTGCAAAGAAGAATTCAGGAAACTGCCCAAAATAGGTGTTTCAAGCTTGTAGCATCAAACTCAAAAAGATTTGAGGCTGTATTCATGCCAAAGGTGCTTCAACAAGCAAAGGCTGTGAATGCTTATGTAAATGTTTTTTATTTTTAATAAATTAGCAAAGATTTTAAATACACTTCGTTCACGTTGTCATTATGGGGTATTATTTGTAGAATTTTGAGCAAAATAATCAATTTAATCCATTTTGGAATACGGCTGTAGCATAAAACGTGGAAAAAAAACTGGAAGAGCTGTGAATACTCTCCGGATGCGCTGTACTATTGTATATTTGAAATACATGTATCATAAATAGTGCCCATTCCTGTATATGATGTTTATATACATTTCCCAAAATTTCTTATTAATTCCAATAAATCCCTGGTATCCAACTTGGAATATTTCCAAAATTCCCCAGATGAAGTTCCCATGGAAAGTTTCCACCCCTTCGCAACTCTAATTATGACTCGGTGTCCAGTGTGTGTTACGTCACGATCAACGACATGAAATGCATGTCTTGTTTTTGCAGTATGTTGGAGACGAGGAGTTTGCAGACTCTCTCAAGGGCTTCAGCTCGTTGAAGAAAGAGCATGCAGTGTTCACGGATACACACCTGTAGAGCTTTTTCTCATTCTATACACACGAACACAAATATCCTCAATCTCCACACTCTGCCTCATTAGAATTGACCATGTCAGCATCTTTCAATAGCTTTCGAAAGAAATACTGTTTATTGTTCATTTGAATGTATCATCAAGAAAAAGTTGAAAAGGGCAGAACCTAAACCACTATACACATAAGACTCTGCAGACTTTTATTAATCATATATGCTCCGTTAAATATTTCCCCGTTAAGAATTCGAGACATATCAGAGATACACCTGCAGTGTGTACAGCATAGGGGTGTGCGATATTGGGGGAAAAAAGGATATCTCGATATTTTCTGGGTTTGTCTGATAAACGGTAATCAGACGATCTTATGCATAAGTCAAAAAATGTGTATGTCAATTTATTATATTGTACTTGTTCCTTTTTACATTGTCAACCGGATACTGATTAATTGAAACAATATATAGGCAGTTCCCGAGTTATGATCTTTCGACTTACGATTTTTCAATCCTACGTTGACGATATCGACACAAAATCTTTTTTTACAAATATTTAAACATTGGGTATTGTTTATAGTACATTTTTACTCCCATTCATAGATATACACATCTCCTGCCTTGTGTGATGCCTTACTATAGAGTTGAGTTGTCTTGGTGTTAAAGTGCATATTTTTTTTCTTTGCTTTAGGTGTTTCGAAGCCCAATTTTAGCTCCTTTTTTTTATCGGCATCACCATTAAAATGAATCACAGCACAACCGGCTCTGCCCTCCCACTAGCGACCCGGCACTCGTCCACTCACCCGTTGCCACAAACATATATATATAGTACTGTAAATTGCTCTGTTATGCTTAATTATGCTCTGTAATTTGTTAAATTATTGACAAATTACAGTATACTGCCCCATACCGATCACCATTTTTTAAGACTCCTGGTCTTCTTTAAACTGAACTGTGCAATACAAACAATACACAAAATGCAGACCTTCTTGACTCGTACAATTTAGGCAGTGCTGTTTCACTGAAGTATTTTCGCCCAGCAAGTGTGTATCTTGGGTCTAACGTATTTAAAAGCTGTTCAAACCCAACTCTTTTATCCTGCTTGAACTTGTACATCTCAGGCAACATAATTGGAGACAGCATCCGTTATATCTTTAGCTTTTCTTTTACTTGCTAAATTTTTTAATTATTTTATTCAATCCTAATATTCAATTCGTTGGGAAGTTCGAAGATCGGTCTTCTTTTTTTGACTAACATCCTAAACCAAAACAAAACCACCTCCATGCTCGTTGTGATGATGATCCAAACCTAGGAATGAATTCTTGCATGGATCGTAAGGGGTCACGGTTGTTCTTCTGGTAAACGCAGCAATCTGTCACCTGCTTAGCTGCTGAAAATGAGTGACATACTCGATAATATGAATTTGCATATCGCTAAAACTATTACGATATTATCGCACACCCCTAATACAGCTGCTACCTGTGTAAACTGTCTCTAACATCTGTATTTTCATTTAGTATAAGAAGCTAAACCTCAGGACGAAACGCAACCTGGGACATTTAGTACGAACATATCGAACGATTCGATCTTTCCACGTTTCTACAAAATACAAAATAGACTGCGGTCTCTTCCAGATCTGAGAATAATCAAAATTTATATGTAGGCTAATTGATCATCAAGCCTGGAAGACAGCTCCAGTCTTCAAGTCATCATTTTTATTCAAACGTTTCATTTAGACCAGGGGTCACCAACAAGGTGCCCGCGGGCACCAGGTAGCCCGCAAGGACCACATGAGTAGCCCGTGGGCCTTGTCTAAAAATAGCTGTTTCCTACTTTGTTAAAATCATTGTTGATAATTGTGAGAAATAATTAACATGATCAGTGTCTTCACATAGATGAATATCATTAATTATTAATAATAACATATAATAAAAGGTACATTAAGCAAATTTGTTATTTCAGATCAAACTGAAAACTGTGTGTATCAAACTGGTAGCCCTTCACATTAATCAGTACCCAAGTAGCTCTCAGTTTCAAAAAGGTTGGTGACCCCTGATCTAGGCTTTTCATTTTTAATTCAAGTCCTCAAAACGTTCAAATATAAGTCAAGAAATTGAAAAAATCCTGCCCGGGGATATAATAATATAATGTATCCATATAAGCGCAACATCACAGGTTGCATTTCCGAACCACGATTCACCTTTAATCAACCAGCTATTAATGCAGCACAATGTTTTGTCCCAGAAATCATTTCTGATCATGTGTATGTGTAGGATGCTAGTAATGCAAATCTAGCTAGCATGACTCTGTGCCTATTACATAGAGCAATATAGTAGAAATAATTGTGACAATGCCAAGCGAACAGTAAGTATGTTACTGTATCCTGTTAAAGTCTGTCGTTTTTTGTGTGTTTCCATAGAGGTTTGGTTTAAACCTGTATGTCATAGCAATAAGAGTAATATCCTGTTCGTCTTGTGCTTCTGTAACTACTTTTCCTTGATGTTTTATGAGATTTTAAAGAGGTTATCAGTATTATTTATTGAGTAATTTATAAATTCTTTTTTTCTTTTGTACAAATAAGAATGTACTTTAACATCCTGTCAGGATTTTATATATATATATATATATATATATATATATATATATATATATATATATATATATATATATATATATATAAAATCCTTTTTTATATGACAGGTAGTCGTGCATTTATTAGAAGAAAGTATTTACATGTATTAAAAATCATGGCTCTGAATGCATTCTTGTTTTCTTATTTCTTTATTGTCAGTGAAAGTACAAGAATGTGTACCGTTGTGTGTTTCAGTAATGTACCTTGTGTTAGTATTACATTTTACTTGCTGATCTCCTTTGACTAAAATATAGCTCTGTTGTCAAAACTAACGATGCAGCCGTGCCTCGCTCGCAGGGCCTTGTTATTATAACGTCCTTTATATTAGCAACCATACATTTTTATACCCGGTCGATTTCAACTTTGACCCGAGGATACATCATTTGTCCGATCGGGATGACGGGTTTATACATAGTCCTGAAGTATAGCTGCTAATTACAGAAACGAAGAAAAACATCACTCGCTCGATTTACAATCGTCCGAACCTTCACCTTTAGTAAATCAATTTAGGCTTGAAATGAAAGATTGAAAATAATGCTGAAAAGGAAAAATTAGTGTGTAGGACAAAGAAATAAGCTTAAATGTACATAAAACATAAACATAAAAAGGACAGAATCTGATCAATTCCATCCAATTCAAACGTCTGAAATAACTGACATTTCGAACAACTTAAACACAAATAAAACAATCTTGATGTTGTGTCTGTCAATTGAAATAGGTCCATTAGCCATTAAATATATATATATATATATATATATATATATATATATATATATATATATATATATATATATCTTTTTTTTTTTTAAACACCCTTTTTAAACTTCCACTGCAAGCATGTAAAATACCTTAATAGCATGAATCTTTACATAATGGCTTACGATAATAAATGTATTCATCGTATACCAATGTCAACAGCTATATCCTGTACATTTTATTATTATAACTTTAAACATAGCGAAGTAAAGCCAAAGCAGAAAGTGGCACTCGCTTATGTTCAGAAAGTACAATCAGCTTAGCAGTTGTTATTAAATAGCTTTATCTTACACACACACACACACACACACACACACACACACACACACAGAGTATCTCACAAAAGTTAGTGCACCCCTCACATTTCAACAACTACTGTATTTTAGTATCTTCTCAAGGGACAATACTAAAGAAGTGAAACTTGGATATATTTTAGAGTCAATGTGCAGCTTGTATTAAGTACAGATTTACTGTCATCTAAAAATAACTTGACATACAGTCATTATAGTCAAAATAATTCAGGAGTTCAAGTTCAATGAGGGAATCCTGGGTTCTGTGATATTTAGAAGCATAACATGATGCCCTTTCTTTAGAAACTGGCCAAACAGCCAGGAGGATTAAGGCAGTACTAGATAACAATGGTGCTCACACAAAATTGACACTTTGGACAGTTTTGACATTCACTTGGGGTGTACTCACTTTTGTTGCCAGCTCTTTTGATAATAATGGCTGTATGTTGAGAACCGTAAATCTGTACTGCTATTCAAGCTGCACATTTATCCACACATCATCCAAGTTTCATTTTTAGTATAGTATTGTCCCTTGAGAAGATGCAAAAATGTGTGGGGGTGTACCTAACACACACACACACACACACACACACACGTACACAATTAGGCTTAACATTATGACCACCTGCCTAATATTGTGTTGGTCCCCTTTTGATGCCAAAACAGTTCTGACCCATTGAGCATTAACTTCATCAATTTGAGCTACAGGAGCTCCTCTGTTGGATCGGACCACACAGACCAGCCTTCACTCCCCACATACTTTAATGAGCCTCGGCCACCCATGACCCTGTCTCCGGTTCACCACTGTTCCTTCCTTGGACCACTTTTAATAGATACTGACCTCTGCAGCCTTGAAACGCAAGAGCTGCAGTTTTGGGGATGCTCTGACCCAGTCATCTTGCCATCCCAATTTGGCCCTTGTCAAAGTCACACAAATGTTTGCAATTTTTTCCTGCTTTTAACATATGTTCAAGGACAACGCGTTCACTTGCTACTTCGCTATATTTCCCACCCAATAACAGGTGCCCTGATAGAGATAATTAGTTATTCACTGTCAGTGGTCATAATATTATGCCTGATCGGTGTATATATACATATATATACACTATATATTATACACACACACAGGGTGGTGCAGGGAAACAGGTTTTGGAACTTTTTAGAACCCCTTTGCCATTAGTTATCAGTGGAGAGGTGCGCAACGAGCGTTCCCTGTAGAACCTTTTATCAGTCTGGTGATCGTGTGAGAGCAGCGTAAAGAGAATTTGCCATCATTACCTGTTACGACGTCATGATTGTGTCCCGTGAGAAAAAAAAAAGGTGGAATGTTGTATTATGCCGGTTCTGTACGTTTTAAATAAAAGTTTTGCTGATGTAATGAGTATGTAATGTATGTAATGTTCATTATAGGATTGGCTGTGATATGTGATATTTAATTAACAGGAGATACTCTTCCTTGACCGGTGTTTGACCTAAGCGGAAAACACCTATAGCAATAATAGATCACTTTGTCATTTTTATGGTATCTCCTACTGAACTGTAAACACTAGAAGAACAGATGGTAGACATTTAGAACTGTGTGAGGGAGACATCAGATGGATGAAGATGGACAGGAAAAGCTACATATACGGTTCAAGAAATTGGGAGGGTATATAGTGATTAATAATTTGTTATCTTTTTTTTCTTTTGTTCAAAAAATAATAATTAATATGCATGACTGTTTTGCTTGTGTAATGGAATTTTAGGTTGGTATTTCACATGTCCCATCTGCTCATTTCCGATAAAAATACACCACCGAATTTTGATCGTGAAGCGCCATTGTTGCTCCGTTCCACAACACACATCATTGCAGTGTTGAGCTGTTACTACCAAATTTACACAGACTTTATAATCACTATCACCATTCTTATAAAAGGCTTCACAGCAAACGCTCCACTGCTCCAATATAACTAAACTCCTCGTTCCAAAATTCCCCCTTTCCCTGTGCCAACCTGTGTAAAGAGAGACAGCTGTAAGTGCAAATACGGTAATTAGGGTTCGATTTTGTAATGTAGATTCATTCCCTGTTTTAAACAGAGGCATATTATGGCTAGATTACATTAAAAAGTTACATATACTTTAAAGACGTTCCGATTTAATGAGTAGCAACGGCATGACGGAGAGAAAACGTGGGTTTGGGCGGGTCGTCGATCTAAACAGGCTCAGGAAAACATGACCCACAAAACCCAGGGTGAAAACAAACCGTGCGATTAAATAGATTATAAATATTTAAATAGGCAATTGATACTCCATATTAAGCTTTGAATAATGGTAATAACACTTATTAGTATACCCAACCCACTCTTTAGTGTTGTATCCCAATACATTAGTTAATACATTTAGTGAATACTAAAATATTCCTTAATTAATCTCCATCTGATTTCTGACCTGCTCTATGAGTGTATGATCCAATCTCAATATAGGGTTTGATGAACCTGTTTTGCTGAACATGATCGTCTTCGTGAGCTAGTCATTAAAAAAAAAAAAAAAAAAGCCAAGGCACCTGCAAACGCTGAGATTATTCCCATCGTTAAATGTGAAATGAGCAAAATAAAGTGCTTTCCAGACGAACGCAGTGAGTTACCGAGTTAGCTGATGGTAGTGATGCGTTACTTTTGCCTTCGGTCGTTTCTGTTTTAACCTTTACAGGGATTAGAATATTAACTGACACTAAAGTGCTTCAGAATTGAGTAAGAAGTATGCAGTAGATATATTTAAATATTCATTCAACATCGGCTTTAGACACCAGTATCCTGTATCTCTGTGTTTCTTACCAGAGATATACTCCTTCAGGGATATGTGTATGTCTATGGTAATACTGCTTCGGTATGTATTTGTTATTTATATACACACCCTATTTTAGCGTTCATTCGCTCATGTCCAGACCCCTGCGGTGGCGTGGGGAAGTGGACGCTTTAGTTGGAGAGGGGGAGGCAGTGCTGGACGAGTCGCTGCCTCCTGCCTCACTCCCCACAGACACAGAGCTCAGCTGAGGGACCGGCGGCGCCTTCTTCCGGCTTAGGAAGTTCCCTTCAAACGCTCCTCTCCTCTTACCCTCCGCTCGGCCCTCTAAAGTACCTTCGTCGGATGAGTGTGCCCTACGCCGGTGATCTCTGGGACTGTCTGTGGTGCTCGCCGGACTCTCGGAGCTCCTCTTGTCTCCGGTGTCACCGTTGCTGTCATCGTCAGTGCCGCTGCAATGCCCACCGTGTTCCCTCAGGACTTTGGCCAGGTTGAGAGTGTGGATGTCAGGGTAGCTGCTGAAGCTCTCTGTGCGACGGGCACGGGCCAGCAGGGGGCTCTCTCGGTACGGACGTACAGCACCGTATGTGGCATTCTCTGACAAGAGTTCTTGGGCCTGCAGTTGAAGACTGAAAAAAATTGTGATACAGAAAATGTGGGTCATCAAAAGTCTGATGGGATTTTAATTAGTTTCCCACTATACACATTTCTCTATACATTTACTGTAATATATATATATATATATATATATATATATATATATATATATATATAATATTTGTCATGATTGTCAAGAGTTAACTCGTGATTAATCGCAACTTAATCACACATTTTTATCTGTTTAAAATGTACCTTAAATGAATCCTTTTTAAGTTTCTAACACTATAACACATGGGCAAATATGGATGCTTTATGGAAATGTATATTTATTATTAGTGAAACCAAACTCACCACAGAGCATGAAGACAAAATATTCAAAGTACCAAGTACATACAAAGTAATTCTAGTGTTTTGAATGACGTAAATCATACGGACACCAATCTGAACTTTTGCTATGTTTCCACACGTATGGTTTTAATTGCTGGATGTGTGCATCATGTGTGGATTTTTTGGGTGTTTTTTTAATACTTGCCACATCCGTGAAACAAATGTCGTTAAGAAAATGAGTGCAGTTAAAATAATGTGGGACTGATGCACTGAGTCTGACCTGGAGCAGGACTCTCGGAGTCGGCTGTGGTGCAGTACTGAAGGAGCGGGGCTAATGTTGGGTGTGGCACAGCGTGATGTACTCAGATCGCATTGATCAAGCAGCTTTAGAAGCTCCTCCTCTGTAGGCCCTCCAACTTCTTGAGGCAGAAAAAACACAAACATAGTCACAAGTATAGTTTAATATACAACAGAAAGGACAGGAAGAACTAACAAGAGTGTCTGGACTCATAAATGACCAAAAATGCATGGTCATTTAAGAGGTTATGCATTAAATTATTCCCAATAATCTTTTCTTGTCATTTGTGTCTATATACAAGTTTTATCTAATCAGATTTCAGCCGTCACTTTATGTATTGCCGAAAAGGCCGGCACTATAAGCACTGCAGGCCTTTTCTACCATAAAATCAATGTTGTTTGAAGCTATTGCTTTAACCAATCAGACTGCGACTTGCTTTCTTTAAGGCCCTAAAGCTTCAGAACACGTTGGCATTTTCACATCCTTTGATTGGATAGTCAGGGCACATGCTAATCAGAGCTCGCAACCCCATCTGTTGCAAACTGCACGCTCTAATATATTCATGTATGTTAAAAAGCTGTTTTTCATTCCACCGATGACGGAGGAGAAGAAAAGTCGCAGACATTCTTAACGAGGACATTTACAAGACGGACTTTTCAACAAAAGCCAGACATCATGAGGAAAGGTCGGCCAAATCAGTTCAAAACAGTGTTTTTCATGAACCGTTTATACTTTTGCGTTTTCTTTCCTGTAGAATTTGCAGAAAAACACACAACTTGCCTACATTTTAAATCCACAGGAAAAGCAAAATGCACTGAAAAATGCATGGTCGTTTATGAGGTTAATATCGAAGCTTCTGCAAGAGATGATGTATGCGGCCAGTGCGGCTGTGGCTGCAGTGAAAGGAGACTTGTTGAATTGTGTGCATTGGGTTTCTTGCTTCAGTAATGCCATTCATTCTCGCTGTATTAGATTCCTGTCTGTAAGCGTAGCATATACTGCGTTTCTCTAGAATATTGATGCTTTCTATAGCCGTGGTATCATAATAATGGTATTGAGGTGAACTGATTCAGGCAGGACACCTCTGAAAGCCTAGGTGTGAAACGCACGGCCCGCCACTGACTAATAATGAATAAATAATAATAGTAATTGAACTCACCCACATCCCGTTTGCTTTTGCTGTCGTTCTTGTTCGCCGTGTCCATGGCCGTGGTTAGATCCCACATCTGGATGCTGCCGTTCGCGTGGCCGGTGAAGAGGTAGCGACGTGGCCGGGAGCCCATGCGACTGGAGCCCTCGCACTCGCGCACTGTGAAACACGTGATGGTGGTACTGTCCACTGCCTGCACCTCGCAGATCCTTTAGTTGGACATGCAGTCAGGTCGAATAAGCACAGATTTGAGAATCGGAAGACATTTAGTAGATAAAATTTGTCGGTGATTTGAGGTTTACCTCTTTCCAGTGGAGGAGAGACGCACAAAGAGTTTGTTGGTTATCGGAATGACTTTCTGAATGAACACTTGTTGGTCGTCTCTCTCTCCAAATGGTCCTGTATGGGTACAAACACCCCATTTGTACAAACACACCAAGGCTAGAGACATTCTCTGAAGTAGATTCGGGTTTTCAAAGTCCTTTAGGGCATAGTCACCTATGTCGTTGCCGGAGGAGTAGCTGCTATGGCTCTCTGTCTCCTCCAGCGAGATGATCTTGAAGGAAGCCAGTGGCGTGGACCCAGGCTGAGTGGAGATCATGCCTCTAAAGCGAGTCACTGTCCACGTCCTCACGTGGTTATTGTCGGCACACACTGTAGCACAAAATCGTGGAATCGTCATCGTCGCAGTGTCAACGAGAAAAAGCGGATTTCAAATAAGTATTTTAGTGTTACCTGATACGAGGTGTTTCTCAGACAGCATGATCTTGGTGACAGGGCTGCGATGGACCGTGAATGTCTGAAACAGCTGAGGCCCTGATCCAACCGTCTCGGGGTGCTGCACTATCACACGCACTGCACCTGAACTAGTGCCATACGCGATCTCGATCCAGTTTCCGCTCACGCCTGTGGGAAAAAATTTAGCTCTGTAACCAACCTCAGTTGCTCTGTTTCAAGGGGAAATGATTTAACTGTCTATAAACAGCTATTGTGATTATAATTTCTGCGTTTAATCGCACAAAACGCAGGTCACCTACTGGTTTTAGGTGTTAAGTACACGCTGAGAGCTGTTATGGCATCATTCGAGGGGTCGTGGTAGAGCTCGGTCACCAGCAGGTCATTGTCCTTCATTCTCAGTGGGAACTTCTGCATGTCTGAAAAAAAAATATGCCATGGATTTTCTTGCAACTTCACATCTTGTGCGTTCATGGCTGAAAACTAGTTCCTCTTTATGATGTAACCTATGCACAGTATATGCATTTACAAAGTGCGTCAGATCAGTGTAGCACAGTTGTTACCTCAGCACACCTGCCAGTGGCTTACCAATGTAGTAAATGGAGCCATTGTTGCATCCAAGAAGAAGAAAGGATCCAGCTGTGTCACAGCTGGTGATGGGTACTACATCCTGCACCTACACAACAAAGACAGTGTCTTATCTCGTGACGACACACTCGCATGAAAGCACGTGAATGTCCACCATATCATTTAAATGGTCTTTAGGACTAGTGTACATTCATCTGTAATTAACTGTGATTTCTAAATGTTGAACTCTTTTCTGGTGACAAGCTTCAGAATCTTGTTCTAATCTGATCTAAGCACTGATTTCATGAGTATATCAGAGTTATGCAGGTTTGTTGATGATGTGTTCTTTGTCATCTAGAAATGACCTCTTTTCTTGTCAAAAGTATTCGGTTCTTCGTTCATGAAACTAATGAAAGGAACTCATAAAATTTTACAAACGAAGGAACACATTTTTATTTTAAACATAGTTTCATCGAATTTTATTCTTGTTTTTTTTATTATTGCTATACACACATTTAGTATGAATGCTCTTACTTGCCAATGCTGTGTCACTGCGTTCCACACACCGACCTTCCCAGTATGACTGGTGGCAACCAGCTGACTCCCAATGAAGAAAAGAGAATCAACAGGCACACCAAGACTGAACACACCTTCAGAGATAAACATAATCAAGTCAAATCAGAAAAAAGATTTACTATCAGAATTATTGTTTAAAGCCCCTTTCTCTCACCTATCTCATTGCCACTTCCCCCATCCTGGATACTCCATAAGATGATCCTGCTCTCCGACGACACCGCAACCATCTTGTCTTTGTCACCATGAGGACCGCCTACTACTTTCGCATTTAGGGCGACACGCTCAATGGCCCAGTCTAGGTAAGGACTTGAGAACACCTGCTGCCATCCTGAGGATTCCTTTATCCTGTGGAACAAGACGGATCAGAAGAGTCAAATCCAAACGATTTGTTTTCCGAATTTCAGTCAAGTTTTTAGCCGAGTTTTACCTGTAGCAAATGACGAAATGAGCGTAGGCAGCAACTATCCAGTTGTGATGACCGGCAACAATGAGCACCTTCCTGGGATCAACTGCTGATCCAGCTGAGTGAATGACACAAAAAAGCGTTTTAGCTAAACTCTGCTTTTTTTTGTGTTGCGATTATTATGGTTCTCTAGAATCTAGGCTTAAATCACTGGGCTTGGGCCATTTTAACTAAAGATAACGCATGGTCCTGAGTTTTCAGCGGATTTTTAGAGTGTCACAGCGTCTTGCAGGAACAGATTTCGATCAATGACGCACATTCCTAAAGAAATATTTAGAACAGGTTGATTTTTGATATTTAACACATTGCAAACTAACTTCTAACATACATTTACAAATGTCAAACATAAAAAAAAAAATAATAATTTACACAATAATATTAACTATAAAAACAGAATTAATAAGAATTCTCTATCCAGGGGTGATATTGCAGGTGTTCACAGGAACAGACTTCCTGAACTTCTGGATTATGATTCATGGCATTTGATGGAAATGAAGGAAATTCTAATCTTCCACTTGAAATCCATTTATAGCGATAGATAGATAGATAGATAGATAGATAGATAGATAGATAGATAGATAGATAGATAGATAGATAGATAGATATTTCTTCTTTTCTTACATTTTTATTACAATAAAATATTTACAATTTTGTTACAATTTTAAATAAAATGCCTGCTGGGTTAAATAATATATAAAAATATTTTGTACATTTTTATTAAAATAAAATGGAATAAATCAAATTAATGCAATAGACTTTTATTATATTGATTACATTGAGTAATCAATTAAATTGATTACATAAAATAAATGGAAAATGTCTTTTACATTTAATATTTAATTTTCTAAATATACTGTATGTTCTGCTTAACTGTTCTACTTATTTCAGCATACTTTAACAAATGTTTTTATTCCTTCCATCCTACATAAAACGCTAAGAAATCCATAGTGTTACCCAAGTTAGCCGCGAGCCAACAGAACAAACTTGCAATCCGCCACTTAAAACGTTCCTGGGGGAAACTCAGATTTTAACTAGGTTCTGCACATAGTTTCCCTGTGGGTTCAAAAAAGTATTCTGATTGTGATTGATTCTTCTATATGTACATAACCTCAGATGACAACTAGGGTGTAACGGTGCACGTGTACCAAACCGACGCCCTGTACCAAAATATAGAAATGCGTGTACCGTAAAACCCCTAGAGGTCACCTGAGGTTATTTACATATAGAAGAATCAATCACAATCAGAATACTTTCTTAATCCAACAGGGAAATTGTTGGGTTACAATAAAATTAAAGATTAAAGTCAAATTAAAGTTAAGGAAATTGTAATAAAATATGCACATTAAGTTTTATATTAAGTATAGATGCTGTACAATTAATGAATTTCCGATCTTACTGAAATGTGTAGCAGCAGTGAAACAGATGGCAGAAAAAGTCAGACTACAATGGAACAGTTACACAAGTTATTGCACATGTAAAAATTACTATTATTAAATACAATTATTGCAAATAAGTGTGACATAACAATCGATAGCTATATTTATAACTATATCTATATTGTCTATGAACGTTGGTAAAGTTTTAGGCACTGATCAATAAAAAAAAAAGCCAGGTGAGATGAAGGCATGCTGCTATGATGCTACTGTAGACTGTAGACAAGATTCTGTTACTAAATACATCCGAAGGGGAACCTATTTTTGTAAACTAACCTCAATGTACTAATAAAAGCTCAGTGATTTTACTGGCTGGGTGAAAATACCCTTTTTTTAAAAGAACTTATTGGGCTAGTTAAAGGACTGTATCATGTAATTTATACAGAAAAGATTTAAAGCATATTCAATATTAAGGCCAAAACTCACAAACAAGAACAACTGAAACGTTTTGATTAGAGCACAGATTTGATAACAGTTCAAAAATTTTAGATCAGACACGAGATGAAATGGAAAACGTACAACATGCAGGATTCAAAGCTGAGATGTTTAGAGTGAGGGTACTCACAGAGTCTCGTTGCCCCGTCCAATCCGTTGGGTCCAGGGAGAGATGTGTGCGAACTTGATCGCAAGAAGCCCCCGTCTGCTCCGCTGGTGCCTGGGTACTCGTCCTGGATTCCAGCAGCAGCACTCTGCCCACTGGCAACCTTGCGAGGGGGGATAGCTGGAAGAAAAGCGACATAAGCAAAATGTCCAACTAGTGCTGTGACTGACAGGAAACATTTTTTGGGCTTTGTTTAAAGACCAACATCAAGCTGTGCAAGAATGTATTAGGTCATCGTGAATAGCATATCTGAAGATCTGAGAAACGGCTACCTGGTGGTGGGAGGTAGCCATGAAAAAGCACACTTCCACACGATGATCTCTCTAGCTCCTCGCACAGCAGCAAACGCCGAACTAACCGCAACAGTAGGAAAATCAGCACAAAATAGGGGGAACAAATCCCAGCAAACATGAAGCGAAATCATAATGCATCTACATTCATATTCAATTTTCTTGTATTCACATCTTAAAAAAATATTTAAAAAAATAGGAGAAAGAAGTCATACCTAATGGTGTAATCCCATAAAACTCAGCTTCATGGCGCAGAATGCTTATGCTGACCCCTCTAAAACCAAAGTGGACACAAAAAGAACCTCAATATTTTCGCCATTCGAATTCCAAAGTTAAAACTTTAACTTTTAACTGTTAAAAAGTTCAACTTTCGCCTTACCTTAAATCTAACTCTTTAGTGCGAAGGAAGTTCAAAATGGGCACAAATGCGGTCGGGTCCCTGTCAATAAATATCTACAGTGCAAAAGGGTACATTATCAGTTGAACTGTACAGTAAATCATGCTGAATAAAAAACACAATAAAAAGACACTACATTTACATTTACGGCTTTTAGCAGGCGCCCTTAACCAGAGCGAGGTACAAAAGTGCTTTAAGTCCCTATCAATGAATAAATCAACACTTGTTCGATAATTACAAACTTAAGATACCATCAGCCTACAACTCAGAGGATATTTTTTTTAAACAAAGCTAGAAAAGTGCTTGTTTAAGTGTTTCAGGAAGAGATAGATCATTAACCGTCGATCAAAGATAGCCAGTGACTCCGCTGATTGGACATCTAGGGGAAGTTCATTCCACCATCTCGGTGACAGAACAGAGAAGAGCCTTGGGTATACTTACCTCTTACCCTGGGAGAAGGTGGTACTAGTTAAGCAGTGGTAGATGATGAGGTCTCTGAGGTTCATTTTTGGCCTTGTAGGCCAGCATCAGTGTTTTGAATCTGATACGTGTAGCTATCAGAAGCCAGTGGCGGGAGCACAGCAGTAGAGTGGTGTGGGAAACTTGGGCAGGTTGAACACAAGTGTGACAAAGTAAAGTGACAAGAGACTAAACAAGCATTCGAGCAATCAGTGTGGACAGAAATGGTTGAATCCTTCTGATATTGTAGAAAAGAACCCGATAAGAGCGAGTTACATTAGCCAAATTTGAGGAAAAGGACAGTTGATTGTCCAAAGTTACCCCAAGAAGGCGAGCAGTGACTGGAGGGGGAATCAGAGAGTTGTGTAGAGTTATGTTGAGATCCTGACCTGGAGATGAATTACCTGTGATGACCAACAGTGCTCCCTGAGACTAGGGTGCAGCCCTGTGCTGCCATCTGGTGGCATGTTACAAAAATTAGTCTGTAAAAGTTTTGATACCACCTTGTATAATGGTTAGGGTAAAGACTCAGCATTTTATACGCCTTACATACAGCACACAGGGCATTTATTTATTAAGGATTCATCATATCCATATCAGTCACTGCAGTAGTGAAGCAGCCAGACACTGTGTGTATATGATAAACCATAACGAGTAAGTGAGCGTTGGAAATCCCTTCTTTGGGTTTAAAGGCGTTTAGACAGCAGTTGTATCATGGCTCTTGATGACCACTTGATGAATCAGGGACCCAAAAATATGGGTCTATTGCAATCCGAGCTCTACGCCACCACAAGTCAGCATGTAATCCCAGAGCCGCTAGCTGGCTGAACAGTGAGGAATTTGAGCTAATAACACTAAGAGGAATTTGACCCCACTGGTAGATTGAGGGGTAAATGGATTCCAATCCCAGTGGTTCAAAACAAAGCCACAGAATTATGAAAGATGGCTGTGGTATTAAAGGTAATTTACAGAAATGTTTTTGGAAGGTGTCAGCTGTGTGAGCATGACAAACATTAGACCCACAATAAAAAAATTAAAAAAGTAAACTTACAGCTCCAGTTTCATCCCTAAGTGTCGATATTCTCCCACTGAGTAAGCTAAAACATAAAGAGAAGGTTTGATTAAGACCACACCACCACAATCCTGTTTCAGATGTTTTCTTTTTCTTTCTTCTGCCTCAAAAAATCAAAAGCTATTATTTGACAAGTCTTCTCACTATCCTACCTTGAGAAGAAAGAGTCTGGAATCCACATAAGAGTCTGTCTTGAGGTGCTAAACCTAAAATACAATAAAATAATATGCATGTTTGTATGTATTTATCATCTCATTTTGCAGTGACAAGAATCAATGAGGATGGAAACAGTTGTAGACCACCATTCTAACCGCAAAAACATTAAAACAGGATGTAAGGCTGTATATCAGCAATTATTTTGAGCACTGACCCAAAATGAGGGACGCTCAGGAATATCACCTGAAACTAGGTAACAAATGCCAGCGCCAAAAACATGCCTTAAAGCTTAGAATTAACTGCTCCTCCTCCTCCACAAGTCATCCCATCTTGACCAGATTTGGCTTACACCATCTTGACTAGAGATTGCTGGAACTATCGGCAAAAATCCATATAGATAGTTTTTCCAGGTTGTGTTATACCATTCAAGAGTGGCCTCTAGAGGTGAATGACTGACACCTCATGCTGTTTTCTTTTTTTAATTTTGGATGGAACTCTTTTACACAAAACTTGGTAGGCGTCTTCAGGACTATGAGCTGAGGCTCTGCCATGAACTTCTTGCCTGCGCCACCTACTGCTCGTAAGTTACAATAACATGCTTTTAATAAAGCATGTTAAACTCTAAACTAGACCTTTCACTCTACAGTCAAGGATTGGGCAATATAATGAAAATAAATTAATTTCCAAATGTTCAATATATCTCTTGATATTTTTGCATTTTCTCTAAAACAATTAAGAAATCAAAAAATGACCTCCGGCACCATTAAAATACATGATTGTTAGATGGACCAGCCATTGTTACAATGCACATACGAAATGTAAAGTTATTATGAGGCAGGTCTTCTAGATTTAGCTTCTGTTTCACAGACTGGAAGTGGTAACAAAGAGCGATATCCGAGTTCTCTGGATCTCTGGACAGTTCTTGGGGAACCTAAAAATACATTTGTGAGACAGATTTGTGGGTGGAATATGTACAACTTTGTCTATAGCAGCTACCAGGTTTTTCCTCTGGACACACAGGGTATCATATCTCTATGTAAAAACTATAGATGTAATTTCATGGCATGCTGCAAGAGAATGCATCCACCAGATTCTTCAGCAGATAAAGAAAAGACCAGCCGTGGGTTGTTCTACCAAGATTTTACACAGCTTGCAAAAGACATCTAGCTTTACCTCCTTTATTTATTATTCCTCTGCTTTCCTTTCTTTTTCTTAGACAAAAGCTGTATGAATGTGTGACTCACTCACCGAGTCTTGCCTTTTGCCAAAGAATTTGATGTAAAACCAGATAGTAATGACTTTCACAAACAAATCCCACCATTACTCAACACTCACCAGCTTTATCATAAAAGTCTGAGCATGCACAGTGATCAGAATGGTGTGTTTGGTCCATATAAAGTCCATGAAGCTAAATAAGGGATCATCTCATCTATAACATGTAACACTTGCATGCATTCGGGACTTGGTTACATTGATGTGTTACAAACCTGTAACTCATTTTCGGGGTTTGAACACAATTAGTTTGCTTTTTGATTTTTGGAAACCTTGTCTTTGCTTTGAGCCCTTACCGTGTTCCTCCGACGTTCAGCTGGATGATGTCACCCGGTCCAGATGTTGGGCCGTTACACACTCCGGCCATTCTGAGTGCGCACGGTGTTCAGCAGCTCGAGCTCTCGGTCCCGTTACCCTTCTGGGGCGCGTGTTTTACCAGGAACTCGCGGAAAACATCAGGGCCGCTCCGTGGGAGTCTCAGCACGCCGTGTCCCCGCAGAGTCCCCGCAATGTCCCAGCAATTATCCCCTCTGTCCTAACACATATCCATATAACAGACTCATCGAGGAGGCGGTGAATCTATTCAACGAAACAGCGGTTATTTGTTTGTTTGCGTGTTTATTTATTTGTTTTTATGTAATTTTTTTCCCCAGCCTGCGCGTCATGTTTGGCCGCAAAACGAAGCTGGCCGACACCGACGTCGTGCACAACCACCAATCAGAGACTCCAGCGTCAGGGCTTCCCCCGCCCATTGACACAAGCCCCGCCCACGACACTCCTATTGGCTGCCGCAGACTTGCTCAAGCCGTCAGTCATTTATTAATGGGGCAGAGAGTCAGCGAGAGGGCGGTTCCTATTTATGACGCCACAAAGCTGAATTCCTCATTGTTTCTCCCAAACGCAAGGAACCCCATTACAGTAAAATAAAATAATAATGAGGTCATTGTTATGACCTCATACTTAAATCTAATAAACTAATAGTTATAATAATTAACTATAAATGTACATAACACATACACGATCAGGCATAACATTATGACATTATATAACATTATGCCCAGTGAAGTGAATAACACTGATTATCTCTTGATCATGGCACCTGTTTTTAGGTGGAATATATTAGGCAGCAAATAAACATTTTGTATACAAACTCGATGTGTTGGAAGCAGGAAAAAATTGATGCATGTGAGAAGCAAAGCCTCGTCCAATCCAACAGACGAACTCCTGTAGCTCAAATTGCTGAAAAAGTTATTGCTGTTCATGCTCAACAGGTCAGGAATGTTTTGGCAGCAAAACAGGGACTGACTAACTAACTAACTAACTGTATGTCTGTCTGTCTGTCTGTCTGTCTAGAGGTAGATTAAGTCGGCTCCCCTCTAAAGGTCCAGGTACCAAATTCACAATTATAGAAACCAACAAAACTATACAAAAACGCAATATAACAACACGTGGCATTACAGAAAGAGAGGCATTTCACATATGGAGGGTGAATACCATTTTTACTAAAGCAAGAAACCCAGTTAAGACTCCAAACCTCTACACTACAACTTCAACTGTTCCACGTACATCATCTGGAGCAGTTCAGAATCAATATTTGTCTAATAACATAACAAAAACATAAAAATGTAAATAAAATACAACCTACTCACCAGAGATGCATAGTCATAATTTGCACCGCTCTTCAGAAGCTGTAAGCCAGTGGTACTGCTCATATTCACTGGTCTGGAAGTGGAGAACAAACCATTTCCCGGGCTGAGACAAGCTAGCTAGAGGTCGGTGTTGGCCAACCTCTCCTAACGATGTTTAACTTTTCTTGGAAATGGATTTTTCAAAATGTCCAAGACCAAATCAATTTCGGTTCCTCCGTCAGTGATTGTGGGCATAAAAAAAAGTCGAACTCAGATGTATTAATGTGTGGCGAATACGAAATCTGATATGTTAAAGAATCAGAGCTATTTCCTTAAGGAGACTATGGTAAAAGGGCCAGCAGTACTGACTTTGAAGGCCCTGGGCAGATTAGATTGACATGGCAGCACATAGAGGCTGAAACCTGATTGGACAAAAAAATCTAACATACACGTACTGGAAGTAGTGCAGCCAAGAGAAACACTATGAAATGAAGAGAATAAACTGTTGGGGATAAATTAATACAGTTTCTTGGAACACATATTAGAATTTAGGTTGTAAATGTAGGTCAGTGCTTCTGAAGTGTTTAGACCAGCAGAGAAGGCTTTGCTGGCCCTGATGGCCCACCACTGATATACTGAAAACACAGTGGTGCAAAATAAGAGACTAATAGGGTGCATCAAATCACAGTCAGCTCTGAATATTTGTTTTTTCTTTATCAAATATGAATTACTTTTATTATTTTTATATATATATATCGAATACTAATGGTTTTCCACTTTGTGACATCATACTGTTATTTTATTTGTAGTAGAAAATATATATACATCAATAATTCTTTACCACTGTCTTTTTTGTGACAGACATGTTTGATGTTGAAGAGGCTGTTGATCTTGGTTAAAGCAGTGTTTTAGAAATAAAACCTTATAAATGAACTGTTTTTTGTTCAGACTTTTGTTGCCACGTCCCGACGTTTTCGAGATGTGTTGCAGCCATCGAAATTCAAATGACCTTGTTTTGTCCTTAAAATGGTTTATATATGGTTCTATTGCGATCAAATATGGGTTTATGAGATTTGCAAAGATTTTGAATTTAGAATTGGGGTTGTATATTAATCATTTAAGGGGGTCCTGAATCATCCTTTTCCTTCTCTGGTTATCGTTTCTGTGGTTATAGTCAGTTTTAGTCATCTACCATCCCTGCTTTCACAATTGTGCTGGTTAGAATTCTGATTCATAGGTGACCATTTAGTAGGATTTCCTGAAGTGATATGGTTCTGTTTTGTCCCACATTATGAAATTTTACATCAGTCACCACAGATTTAAGTGACATTCAGGCATCTTCTTTTACCATCTGAATGGCTTGCCTTGATTTCATAGACAACTGTGTACTCTTTATCTTATTGTATGCATGTGAATATTAAATACACCAAAATGATGCTGTTAGACACCAACACATTTGACCAGAGTACATCTGAACAATAACCACAACGAAATAAGAGCTGACATTTTTTACTTCATATGTGATTTACCATTGTTGCAGTTCCAAGCTGCTTCATTGAACAACAGAAAAACAATTTCACACGTGACTGTTCAAATCCCTTTAGGAAACAATCTATTATATACAGCTTCTTCTGCCATTTGCCAATTTGCTATGCTAATTTCCTGTGAGTTTATTCCTCATTCTCTTACCTGCTAAGGTAATACGCTCAATGTAAAATGTATTGAATATTTTCCAGGTAGCTTATCATTCAATCACTGGATATTCGAATTAAAAATAGAATGCAGAGAGGCGAAGACAACCTTATACCACCATCAAAACCTTCATTTACATACCATGTAAAACCTCTCTCAGGAATTTAACATCGCTGTATAAGCAAATAGCAATCTGATTCATTTGAGTTAATCTCAGATGTATAAAAGCAGCGTCATTCCAAAACACCATGTCCGTCTGCAGGGTGTTAGAAGTCTTCCTTTTTCCGATTAGCTCTCAAAATATCTAAAAGGCTCCCAGATAAACTCTGTCAGGTACAATTTGGTGGTTCTTCAATACCACTGATTTCCTTCCATTTAAAAAAAAGTCTAATAAATGTAATTTATTGTATTTATCTACCTACTATAATCACAGTCAAATGGCTTTTGGTAACAGCAAATGTGCCTCCAAAGCAAATATACATAGTGTCTGGGTGCAATGTTTTCCCTTTAATTCATTCTAAATTACATAAAAAAAAAAATCTATTTAAATGCCCCCACCACACCACCCCACCCCATTTTTTGTCAAATATCTTCGACAAATAAATACTTCATTTTTTTTAACTCCCAAGTGAATACTTGTGATAGACTTCATAGTGAATATGCAGTGCGAATGTAAAATACAAAAAAAAGAAATTCGTATGCATTCTTAATACCTACTAATGATGATAATAATAATAAAAATATCAGTAATAATAATAACAATAATAATAATAATAGTAACAAAGAAACCATTAAAGCAATTTACAAAAAATAAAAATTATATATATATATATATATATATATATATATATATATATATATATATATATATATATACACACACTATATAGATAGATAGATATGTATATACACACATATGTGTGTATATATATATATATATATATATATATATATATATATATATATATATAAAACAATTTCAGTACAAGTTGTCTTCATGTGTCAGTTGTCTTCATGTGGTTACACAGTGAGGAGTTGCTTATGTACAACAAAAAATAATAATTTTAGTGTAACTGCAATACTTTGATGAAGTGCATAGAGTATTATAACTTAGTGAGAATTTCTCAGAACTGAAAGCAAAACAAACTTAGATGTTGAATCAAAAGTGATGGAAAAATGCTTTTTGAAATTATTTGAAGTTAGCATAGTCCGAGAAGATATCTACAAAATCTTGTACCACTTTGTAGCAGAAGTCATACTGTTCCTGAAAAAAAAAAAACATGCATTTACATGTTTTTATATATTCAGATATATTAAGAAATATTAAACTTGTTTTTTATCCTTGGTTATGTGATTCATATTTTATTTTAAAAAATGGCTTATAGATTCTCACCACAGTTTGGACCATGTGTGGTCTCTGGGTGCGTAAACTCTTCACAGTCTGGAACACGTCTAGCAAGCCTTCAGCTTTAACCCGCTCCAGGATATTACTGAGGGCAATAAATGTTCCGGTCCGGCCTGCTCCGGCACTGAGGAAACACGATAGATTTTTATTATGTGAATTCTGAGCGAAAACGAAATATCTGTGTGTGTAAACTAATAAATAAGGTTAAAGAGTGTGAGTTAAAGTCTGTATATTTGACCAGAAAGCGTAGAAATTTGTTACTATTAAGCCAACATTATTATTTCTGTGACAGTATGAAAGGGAAAATAATTGTATTTATTTTTAAGGCAAAAACCAAGAACCCTTGTTCATTTCCATTCAGATTTTTATCTCTCTATCACGTAGATGTGTACCTGCAGTGCACCACTATGGGGTGGTTGCCAGATTGCTGCTGCTGTTTCTGCACTGCAGCGATCAGATCAATCATTCCTTTTCCGTCTGATGGGATTCCAATCTCTGGCCAACCATGAAAGTGAAAATGTCTGACCAGGCGAGATTGCTTCTCCTAAAAACACATATTATGTTTACAATATGCAATGTGTGTATGGAAGGATACATAGACACACTGGCAAACTAAATGCCAATGCTAATCTGTTGAAAATGAAAATGTTTTTGCCACCATGTCCTGAATCGACTTATCCCCTTTAGACAGAAGAGCCACTGCAAATCAATACATGGTCCTTCTGACTCGTTCTGAGGGTGGTCTTTTCCTGCGTGATAATCTCCCCACCTACTGTACAAGGCATGAGGGATCACTGAGTGTTTCAATGAGTACCAATATGATGTAACCCATATGTACTGATCTTCTTAGTGACTGTTGGAGATGTTTTAGATAGAGGGAATATGTTTTGGAAGATTGGTGTTCAACACTCAGTGACATACTGAGAGATTTCTATAATTGCTGCCAATCACAACGAAAATGAATTCTTTCTTTAATGTCACCCATGTCTGAAATTGTAATGCCTTCATTAAATATAGTGTGGAATAATATAGATATAAATTGAAAATTATTCCCACTATTGCAGTAAATTTGCTTTCTCTTAGAAGCCAAATTTGGGACCAGTATTAGTCTCTTAAAGGCTTTTGTTGCTACTTGTACATGTAGCAATGCCACTGCTACCCATCATTCCAAACTGAGCCATGGCAAGCAAAACAAAACGTAGCAGGTGAGTATATCTTGCCGGTGTGTACGTCAGGAGCAAATCTCGGAGGCTGAAGTTCTCATAAAGCGTGTCTCTTTTCAACTCCACGTTGTATTCCCCGAACATAATGTTGCCCTCCGCAGGCCAATAACGCACACATTTCTCCTGCAATCAAGAAAAGATGGGAGCAAAGGATGAAGGCGTAATTCAAATCTGATCAAATTTAACTGATTATATTAAATAGAATGAAAGTAATGGCATTTTCTTACATGGTAAAAATAGAAAGCATGCAGTCTGGGATATCAGTTAAGAGTATTAGTGAATCAGCAGGCGCAAAAGCAACTTAGTGTACCTGTTCTCTCTCTTTTAGCTCCGTCAACATGACAATAGAGTGACATTTCCATTCCCAGACCATGCGCCAGAAGTCCTGCACGGTGTGTGCTAACGGGCCCTGGGTAGCAATGAAGTAATCCTTTTGCCTGTAACCCTACACACAGCACACAGTACATTTTGCAATCATATGTGAATTATGCCATTCCACCATTAAAAGTGGAAAGAAGGTGAATGAACGAATGAAAGAAGGGATGCAAATGTATGTTTTTGATTCTAAATGTAACGGAATAAAAAATATAACATATAACTATTTTCTTATACAGTTGTCAGCATTATACTACAATATTCTATTCGGTCACTTCATGTACCACTTTTGTACGTCGCTCTGGATAAGGGCATCTGCTAAAGCCACAAATGTAAATGTAAATGTACAGTGGTCCTTGAAAATCCGCGAATTTTGGACGCCCCTATGCTACTTTAGTGAATTAATCTAGACATTGTCACTTTAATACAATAATGTGTTTTTAAAATTTTTATAAAATTTGTTAGTAAAAACATAGTTTAAAAGGTTATTCCTAACGTTCCTGAACATTCGTTCCCGCTACGGATTCCCGCAAATTTGAAGATAACCCGCCACTCACAGGTTCCAAATAAATACGCGCTAATTTTCCGAACCGTGAATTATCGAGGGTTGACTGTAAAAACAACATTTACAATAAACACTCACAGTTTTAATAATCTACTGTGCTAAATATACCCAGGCAGCTTGCTCAACCTCAACAGTGGGTTCAAAATATATCCATGACTACAATATGAAGAAAAATACTTACATCAATAAAAGAGGCATTTATGTAATCTGTGAATTCTTGACCTCGTTTCACTGAAAGGATTACCCTGTTGAAATCATCTGAAACACAAGTGTCATATCTGCATAATCAATATAATTCATAATCAAGGTTAAAACATTTAAAATATGGAAATGGAATGTAATACCAGAAACATGCATTACAACATGATATATATTAGGGCTGGAAATCTATTAAAATCACGATTAATCGCATGATTGTCATAAGTTGACTTGTGATTAATCGCAAATTTTTATCTACTATTTTCTGTTTTCTCCAATTAACATGATTTATGCAAATGAATGTTTATTATTAGTGAAACCAGACTCAACACAGAACACGAAGACAAAATATTCATGTAAATGTTTTAAAAATGTAAATCATCAGGACACCAAACGAACTGATGCTCTGTTTCCACACAGATGGTTTTAATTGCCAGATGTGTGCATCATTGTGGATTTTGGTGCTTGATTTAAGACTTGGCGCATCAGTAAAACAAATGTTTAGCGACTAAATTCTAAATAAAAAGAGAGGATGTTGTGAATAAATGTATGTTAGGTTGAAGGTTGCATAGTTTCTCCGCTTGTTTATTGGTTGAAGTGTCCTATGATGTCCAAAAAAAGGGCGGAGTTGAAGACCAGATTTAGCCAATGAAAATAAAGAACGCAGTGACGTGTACCTTTAGCTCAGCCCCTTTTTTCAATCAATAAACAAGCGGAGAAACTACGCATAGGCTACGCTACAGTACTGTACTAAAGGACTTACTATAAATGTGATATTTCTACAAATGTACACAAAATTTATTTATATCTTTGCTTCTGGCAAATGTTTTCTGTGAGTGTTTAAAGAGTTTGGGAGGATGATTTATGGCTTAAACAATAAAAGCATTTTTGGGCCGGTTCTGGCACGTAACTACCACGATTACAGGGGACGACTGTATAAAGTAATATAGGGTTATAGTTACGGTTTAGGGTGAAGATTAGGGATTAGGAGTTAGGGATTGGGGTAAGAGCAGGAGGACGGGTTTGGGGTTACAGCCAGGGGGATTAGATCAGGGTTAGGGGTTGGCATAGAATACATTTTTAGGCGAAAATATATTAATTTGAAATGTAAACTATTAATCTTTTTATTTCCGTAATGCTGCTTCGTGACATTTGTTAAAAGCACTATACACGTAGCACTGAATTCAGTTTAATAAAGAGACATATAATACAGTATATGATGTTAATACATTTAGTACCATGCAGCAATCGGTGCATTACTCCGGCTCAATAAGGTAAAAATTGTTTCCTTACAGGGAATAATCTGCAGCACTCTGTTCTTCCTCATGTTCGCCGACAGATTCCCAGTCCTCATGTTTTCCTTCATAATTCGAACATTAGTCAATTTCTGCAAAAGAATAAACATAAAATAATAATTATAATAATATGATGAGGAAGAAGAAGACAATAGAATATTATAAGGTAAAAAAATGTAATGAAATTAAAAATTATAAAAAAAAATTATAGTTTGATTACTCTGAATTCCTCCTCCAGCCCGACTCTGTCCATGTGTATGTGAGTACTGTGAAGTCTGTGCAAGTGGCCCTCCAGGGAGGACACGTCCAGTTCAGTGTCACCATACAGGAAATGCTCCAGCAAGGCTTGATAAATAAATGAGTACTGCATCTGCATGAGTACAAGCAATGGCAATGTAGAAGGAGTTCTCAGATATTATGGATAGAAATAGTGTATGATACATGATCATGGTTACAAAAGATTTTGATTTCCAAGACAGACTAAAGTCTCACATCTGTCTGTACAAGTTGGCAGCGCTGGTTTCGTATTCGAGACACGAGACCAAAGACGTCCACTCTGCCCTCAGCATGCATCATGTTCATCATGGCATCAATCACAATGAACGTCCCGGTCCTCCCGACCCCAGCACTAGACATTTCAGAGAGAATAAACAAAAATGAATGCGCTTTAATGAATTTCTTTATTTTGAGGAAGATCTTTATTGTCATTGTAGCCATATGCATTGATATGAAATAGTGTTCTCTCCTAAGCACTCAAGATTTTGTAATTCTGAACCCTTCACCAGCAGTGAAGCCAACTGCAATGGCAGCTGGTTGAAATAATTTATAAATTGTTAATTAGTCATTTTATTTAATGATGACCCACATGCTTGGAACTGAAAACTCATTTTCAAAAAGAAAATGTGCTATTTTTTATATAATTTGATTAACCTTTACATGGTGCGATAAAATGCAAGGTGTTACAAACTGGACACACACACCCTCACATTGTCATTTTCTCAAATGACAATACTAAAGAAATGAAACTTGGATATATTTTAGAATAGTCAATGTGCAGCTTGTATAGCATTAAAAATCTACTGTCCTCTGAAAATAACTCAACATACAGCCAATTATGGCAGCGAGTGGAGGGCGAAGCATATGCTGCTACGTTTGTGCTGCTAGCAAGGCCTCTCTATTTCTCTCTATTTCTCCACAGGATGGCAGTAGGAACAGGAGATACCACTTATTTTTTCTCGATCCTATACAAAGTACTTTCGAGAACAGTATCTTCAATAATCGGTATAAATACCAATATTTTTTCAATTTCACCATTATTTTTATTAAATAGAACTTAATGAAATTCTCTTATTTATTAAAATAATTATCACCCATTATCATTTCCCTATGCAATATTCTGCCCAAACATAGGGCAAATGGTTCTCAGCACAGATAGCTGGTTTGACGATTTACATCCTTAGGGCTCATAACGCATCCGATCAAATCACGTTTTGTGCTGCATCATCACACCAGTACCTCTGGTCCACAGTGTTTGTGTGAAATGCCACAAAAATACAATAGCTAGTTTGTGTTAATTGTTTGAAGTAGCAAATTAATGTCAATTTCTGTACACTTAGTTTACGTATGGACAGATTGGTGGTCAGCGTTACCTGCAGTGAACGATTATGGGTCCGGCGTGGGCTGGGTTTACACTCTTGACTTTTTTGAGAAACTTCAGCATTCCGATAGGAGAAAGTGGCACACCGAAATCGGGCCAGCTGGTGAAGTGGAGCTGAGTGACCAACCTTGGGGATCTGCAGCCTTCTGAAGATTGCTGAAATCCAAACAGATCGGCAAGTTCAAAGAAATGCATAAACGTGCATTTTGTTACTAAGTAAATAATACCTAGATTGTATGATGCTTCTATGAAACAAATGTGCAATTTTTGTATTCTGTATTCGCTAGTGTTAATTTTTATACGTACATATTGTACACAAAACTTCCTGATAGTGTAGTCCACCAGCACTGTGACATCCTCCACAGAGACCCTCACACATCCATACAACCAGCAGCCCTGCTCTGGCCAGTACTGATAGCATTTTTCCTAAAAAACAAGCAGATGCTCAGGATTTGCCCTTCACGAACATTCCGATATTCGCACACCAAATAGAACGCTGTATATTTATGGCTTTTACCTCTTTTCTTTCCCGTATGTTAGTCAACATGACTATAGTGGCACATTTGTGCTCCCAAACCATTCTCCAGAAATCAGCAACTGTCTCCGGTTTCGGGCCTAAAAATAGACAAAAACAATTAAAACCTTTTTTAAAAATTCGATCAGAAAGATATGATGTAAATAATTCTAACGAGAATAGGAATTGCTGAAATCCCGGTGGGCACTGAAAAGTCTTTTATTGTGTCTGAGTTCATTTCTTCTTTAGGCCACTGTACATCCAGTCGTTAGTCTGTTCTGTTAGTGTCCTCTTTAAGAAGGTTTGGATAAACACTATCTACTTTAAGTAATTAGCAATAACTGATCACGGGAAACTGTTAAGTAGAGGTCAACCGATTGAACGGCTGATTAATCGGCCCGATTTTTGGCATTTTTTTGTTAATCGGCATCGGCCAATTGTGCTGCAAATTAGGCTGATTATTAGCCAGGTGCATCTCTCTCATAACTCTCCCATACCAGCAGGTAGCAGTAGTCTGTTTTCAGCATCCGAACTGTGAAACCATAAGAACTAGAACCGTCTATATATAAAGCGAGCAACGTTTACACCTGCCGCAAAGCTCGTTTAGCTCTATTCAATCAAGTTCCCTCTTTACTCCGTCATTGTTGGCTTTCGTCAGTTCTGTTTTTCTCTCAAGTTCTCATTTGCAATGCTGAATAGCTATTCCGAGTTGGCTTTCTCACTGACAAGCTCCGCCTCCAATTCGATCTGAAGAATCGACCAAAAAAACAGCCGACGGTGTCCGATTAGATCCAACAGTGCAGAATACACAGAAAGAAACTAAAGCCGACCGACACATTGGCTTACGACTGACCGTTGAGTCCAGGGCTTTATGTTCTTATCCTTTATTCTTAATCTAGTCTTATATATTTCATTGGTTAAATATGAGGCTACTTTTGGAGAGAGAAGGAGAACAACTTTTTGGAACTGTAATGTTAGTGAGCCCTCAACCAGCTGTAGTTTAGGCTACAGGTAGCAACAGGGACCAAAACCGGGTATCAAGTGAACAGGAGCGGCTTGTGCTCATGAAGCAGGCATGGCTGAGAGGAGGCTGTGGTTGTAAAGCGGGGTGACTAAGAGGAGGCTGACAAAAGAGTGTGATAGTAAAGGGGGGTGTCGCTATAAGACGGTGTGGCTAAAATAAGGTTATGGTTATGGGGACCAAGTCTAGAAAATCTTTAGTCTTATAAATGTAAGTTAGTGTCTAAGACGATTACAGGGCAGGTCCCTGTGGTGCTCCTGGTCTAAAAATATCTCATTCACCTGCTTCCTATGACCTGGGGTTAATTTGGTGTAACATTCACCTCCTCCTTACCACTGGGCTGTAAATTGGTGGGGAGTACAGGGCAAGAAAGATCTCCAGCTCTCACATAACACTATAATTTAACAGAATTGTGGTATACATCTATTTTGGCAGTTTAAAGATTATAAACAATAACAGAAAAATAAATACTCTACTGAAAATTTGATGCCAGAGCTGCCACAAAAACTCTATATATAAATGATATATATTATTATATATGTATAGCCATTTTAAGCTTACCTTGAGTAGCAATGAATTTGTTCTTTTCTTTGTAACCCTAAACACAAACGTGCATAAATTCATTTGGTCAACTCTTTCAAATAATCACTTGTAGCACAAAGCAGGAAGAAATGGCTCACGTCTATGTACGAGGCATTGATGTAGTCTGAGCACATGCGGGCATCGGTGTGTGAAAGCAGCACTCTCGAGTGATCATCTGTGAAAAAAAAGACAGATTTCATCTAGAGAAAGTGGACATATTTTGGTATGGTGTAAAAAGACCTAAAAAACATCTGATGAAGTTTTATACAAAAAAGCAAGTATTAAATAAGTGTTTCAGCCACTGTATGTTTAGATTTCAAATTTGCAGTTACAATGACTGTATTTACTTTTGCCACAATACAAAAAAAGAACGATTTATCACAGTTTTGAACATGCTCATTTGTCCACCAGCATCATCTTTACAAACATCAGAGATGTAACTTACAACCACCTTGTTGCTTTTATCTGGAAAGGATTTTGGATTAACACTCGACTGTAAGGCGAATATTAATTCTGTCTGTAACCAAAAACTACCAACTTAACACCACAAGAATCACTTTCTAATACCATCTAGTAATATATGTATATATTTAGCTCATTTTTAATGTAAGTAGATCATTGTGACTTGGACATTTTAAAAGTAGCTGGCAATCTAAAAAATTGTCAGTACCCCTGGTCTGGATTATGATTGGGTCAGGTCTGAAATGTCTTTTTTTTTTTTCAACAAATAGGCCCAAGAAAAACAGAAATAATAAGTGATTGCTTTGAGATTTTCATATAAAAAAAAATCAGTGAGATTATTGTATGTTCACATTTAAGATTTGCTAACATTTAAGATTTGGGATCTGAACCAGCAGTTGTAGTAGTAAGATTTAACCCAGCAGGGTCCTGGGATTTGACCCAGAAATGGTACAGAGATTTGACCCAGAAAAGGTACAGAGATTTGACCCAGAACTGGTACTGAGATTTGACACACCAGTGGGACTGGGATACGACCCAGCAGTGGTATTGGAATTTGTGTATTTCCATGTATGTGTCTGCAGTTCTGACTCACAGGGCAGTATATTTGGATATCTGTTCTTTTCTCTGTTCTCTTCTTTGCTCGCTTCCTCGAATGTTCCACGGCCGAAACCGCACGGCAAAGACTGGGAAGAAAGAGGCAAATAATTAAAGTATTGAAGCGGGAGTGACACAGATAGTGGATTGAGACAAAAAAGAGAGCTACAGTATGGGTGGGCTCATACATTAAATTCTTCTCTGAACAGCTTGCCGTCATCTGCCATGCGGAGGCGGTACTCTTCCTCCAGAGAGTCCAGTGGGATTGGGAAGTAATGCTTTGATGGCGAGGGCGATCTGGGAAGGAGCACCAATGTTTGCTCTGAGAGATAGAGAAAGGCAAAATATATAAAATATATATATATATATATAAATCAACCCCTATAATTCGCTCCGATGGCTTCACACGAGAGTCTGCATTCAATTAGAACTTTGTTTATTACCACACTTTTGTACAGGTGAGCAGTTCCACCATTTCAGAGTGGCTTATATCTCACACAAACCACATTTACTACAAAGAACAACAATTCCTCATTTACAGCACATACTTCTGACCTCTATGAATTTGGAATTAGACTGGCAAAAAAAGGGTCTTACCTTGGTCCTCCAGGAAGCCATTGGGTAGTTTTTTGTCAACCGAAGTGACAAGATCCTTCCTTTGGTGCCGGAACCTTACAGAACAGTACAATAAGGTCAAAATGAGCAATCAGAAAACACACACAAACCTAATAAACAAAAATGTAAGAACAATGGCTAAAGGAGCACACCATTTAAAGCTGTTCTTTCTCATGAGACAGAGTTCTGATTCAAAACAGCAGCTGAGCGCCAAAGACCCTCAGTGCAGCTAGAACAACTGCTTTTAAGTTTGTTACACAGACAGCTGTTAGTCTTGCTGGGAAAGTGCATGTACACAAACACACACAGACATAAAAACACACACAGTGTACACAGCAGTGTGACTATGGAAGTGTGGTTGTGTGTGTGTGTATGTGTTTTTGCCTTACCTAAGTAGGTAGACTGCGAGGAGTATGAAGATGATGACAAGAAGAGAAATGACGAGAGCAGCAGGGAGGATGTGGGAACCCTGAGGAGCAGGAGGATCTGAGAAAAAGAAAAACGTATAAAATATAAAACACGTGTACATTTTTTGTACAACTTGGGCCAAACCTACCTGCAGTCCAGTTGGCATGTGAGGAAGTGTTTGATATAAGATGTGTGGCCACCAGAAACAAGACCATCATGACTGGGAGAACAGAAAAATGGACAAAGAGCAATTACACAATTTATTTTAAGATATTAACAATGAATAAACTCATTTTTTAATGCAACCAGGTTACACTAATGCAATTTCTCTAAAATTATCTCTTAATTGATTGAGCTATTCATGGACTGTAACTCCTGAGACATATCACACTTTTCCTTGTAGTAGTAATGACATCATGTGCTAAATTAAAGATAGGAAAACTAGGTCAGAATCCGCCACTTTGAAAAATTAAATAATGTATAAAGAAACTGCACATATGGCATGCATGTTTTGAGATATTGTCACTACAAGCATTTTTGGGTCTGTGCACTGTGATTATAAAAAAATTATGAAATTCAAGGTTTTTAAAATATAAAGACAAAAATAACAACATAAATGTCAGTCCTTAATCCCAATGGAAACCTTGGGAATGACCTAAAAAAAAGCTGTATACAGGAGATCCAACTTTTTTGTCCAAAGAAGAATGCTTCCACAAAGAATTAATTGGGAGGGGTGCCCAGACTTATGCAATCAAGTTGTGGTAATTATTAGTTCACAATAATTTGTTTGTTTTATGACATTATGAATCAGGCAAAACATTATGATATTATAACATTATGACAGGTAAAGTTAATAACACTCATTATCTGTGATAATCACTTCATCATGGCACCTGTTAGTAGGTGGGATATATTAGGCAGCAAATAAAAATTTTTTCCTCAAAGTTCATTGGGCAAGCGTAAGGATTTGGGCGAGTTTGACAAGGGCCAAATTGTGATGTCTAGACGACTGGGTCAGAGCATCTCCAAAACTGCAGCTCTTGTGGGATTTTCCCGGTCTGCTGTGGTCAGTATCTATTTAAAGTGGTCCAAGGAAGGAACAGTGGTGAACCAGCGACAGGGTCTCTGGTGGCCAAGGCTCATTGATGCATGTGGGGAGAGATGGCTGGTCCGTGTGGTCCGATTCAACAGACGAGCAGGAAGCTTCAACAGGAAGCTGGTCATAATGTTATGCCTGATCGGTGTGTGCATATATATATATTTATTTATTTTTCACTTTTATGTTGCCGCCTGACACAATCGCTCAAATTGACACCGCAGCTCTCCACTGATCTGAGCATGATGACAGAGCGGTTAACGGGAGCCTTTGCTCAGTGCAAAACCCATGGAAGCCCAGTTGAACAACTTTTAGACTGTGTGGAACAAATTCTCTGGTCTGATAAGACCAATATTCTCCAAGCCTCAATTCTAAATGTTAAGTCCTTAGAAAACCAGGCAGTGCTCATCACCTTCACAACAGCATCCCAACAGTGAAGCATGATGGTGGCAGCATTTATTAATAATAATATAATTATGAATTATAAAATGAAGTAAAACATTAATACGGTACAGTACCGTATAAATAAAATAGCATTTCTATCCCATCACACACTTCGTAAACTGTAATTAAAATTAGAATAATTAGAACAGCCGGTAGCCATTATGCTAACTATAAAATTATCCTGCTTCAAATACAGGTACTTCATTTTTTTTATTTTATTTTATTACACAATACAGCCAACTGAATTATATTTAAAACACACACATGCACTCAAAACATTCTCCAACAGAAAGTATACACACAGATGTTGTCCGAACCAGCTGCTCCTTTTACTTCTTTATGGACACTAGCCCAAGGGGTCTTCTAACTTCATAGCTTTTCCAATCTTTTTTTTTTTTCTTTCTTTTTGTTTCTTACTTCAGGGTAATACAGTGCACCATCCTGGCCAGCATACATACGACAGCCATAGGTAGTCACCTGTTTGATAGAAAGCAGGGAGAGAAAGAGAGAGAAAGAGGAAGGATAGTAGACAGAATTGCTGCTTTTATCAATTTGGCATTATCTACATGAGGGTAATGGGGTTAAGTGCTTGCATCAAGTGAGTATTAGTAACACAGGCCCACTCTGAAACACATATGCTCTACATAACTGACCAGCTACAGGGTAATAAACCTGATATGATATGCTTTAAAAATTTTGGGAAATGTTGAATGATTGTATACTTCCTGAATGCCCAGAGCTACGCAACAGCTCAAAATCGTTCCATGTGGTAATGGATCATTCCTACATATGGTATGATTATTACAGTGATTACATTTCTCAGCCTCGGTGTGTACAGTATGTGGTTGTTGTCTTAGTTTTAACAGAGCAAAACCAGATTGCCCTAAGACATAGAACAGCAATATTTCATGGAGAATCAAGAGAAACCCTGTGGTATAAACACTCGAACTCTAAACTCTCTCACTCTAAACTCA
The DNA here is from genome assembly GCF_014805685.1 of Silurus meridionalis. Classification (NCBI taxonomy): domain Eukaryota; kingdom Metazoa; phylum Chordata; class Actinopteri; order Siluriformes; family Siluridae; genus Silurus; species Silurus meridionalis. The sequence goes on from NC_060891.1 coordinate 5,420,275, forward strand.
GAACATGTGTGTATAAGGACATGAGAAAAACTAATAAAAAGAGAAAGGCAGAGACAGGACACAGGAAACAGAAACAGAAAACCTGTAAGCATGCTATATCTTAGCTCGCTCTTAGCTAATCAATTTACTAGCATGTTTTTGAAAGGTAGAAGCATTGGTGTGCTGAAACCAGGAGTACATGCACAAAACCTTTCATAGAGTTGGAACTGTTCCTGAACTGTTTTTGTACTTTAATCCCTAAACATTAGACCCTAGACATCCAAACTGTGTGTTTTGATAAACTCTTCTTTTGATTGTTGATAGAGACATACATACACTAACATTTCACATTTAGTCCCAATTTGCTCTTTTAATTCCCTCCACTCATCTGGGAAAATATTCTACTAGATTTTAGAGTGTGCATATGGATATTTGGGTTCATCAGCCACAATGGTACTATGAAAGGCAGGTGTATGATGTAGGTGAGGAGACCTGGGGTTCAGCGCTGAACAGGGTAAGGATCTGTCTCGTCATACAGTGTCTCAACGTTTAAGAGCATTTGGACTGAAAGCCCACTCTGCAGTGACCAAACCTTTCATTAGCAGAAAGAATCAAAAGGCTAGATTAAGCTTTGCTGAGGAGCATGTTGTGTGGACAGAGGAGAACTGGTCCAAAGTTCACTTCAGTGATGAAAGCAAGTTTAATTTATTTGGGTCCGATGGGAAACATTATGTTCGGCAACAAACTGGAGAAAGACTGAACCCAAAGTGTGTAAAGAAGTCAGTGAAAAGTGGAGGAGGAAGTGTCATGGTTTGGGGCATGTTTTCTGCAGCAGGAGTTGGGCCTCTTATACAGCTACATGGCAGAGTGAATGCAAATGTTTATCAGAAGCTTCTTCAACAACATATGGTTCCTTCCCTGCGTTCATCACCCAATCAGCCCGCGGTGTTCATGCAGGACAACGCTCCATGTCACACAGCAAAACGGGTAAAGCAGTTCCTTGAAACTGAAAACATTCAAATAATGACATGGCCTGCCCAGAGTCCTGATCTCAATCCAATACAGAACCTCTGGAAAATCCTTGGCGACAAAGTTTGGCCAAGAAACCCACTACTGTGGAGAAGACTGGAAGAAGAGAGGACCAAAATCACACCAGAGCAGTGTGAGAGACTAGTGCTGTCCTGTGGCCGCAGATGTGCTGAAGTCATTCAGAGCAGGGGCCTGTACACTTCCTACTGATTGCTGACTGTTGTAACCTTCAGAAATTTGTGTTGTAATCTTTTTCCATGCTACAGTCATTGTTTTTCTCTAATTTTGATCAGTGTGTTTGCTGCAAAATAATGTTTTTTTTGGAAATGCCTGTTATTTTGTGGAAAAGGTGTTCTGGTAGCATGACAGGACAAAAACTCCTTCAACTGTTGAGCAGTGAAGATGACATTAGTTCAGAATTGTTCAATTGTTTATAAATTGTTCTTTAATTTTGATCGCCAGTGTACATTGAGATTACATTCATTGCAAAAAAATAAATTAATTAAAAATAAATTAAATAAAATATATCTTTGCTTTCACTTGGATTCCAACCCAAACAGCTAAATAAAAAAATATTACATTTAATTTAGTTAAAAAATAAATACAAATAAATAAAATAAAATAAAATAAATCTCACTTAATACAATAATATTCCACTTAAATCAGTATGAAACTACACATGGCTCTACCCTTCAATACACAGAATTTCCAGCGTTTCAGGGTAAACATCAGCCTCGGATGCTCAATAACGGTCTAGGCTGAGTAAATGCACGTCTACTAAAGACTGTATCTATTGATTTTGGTCCTTTGGATCGAGCGCTCAGGATAAACAGGCACAGATCCTTGATAATTTATAGATGTTACATTTGCAGAGCTCGCATTCACCCCGAGCAGGTTCCAATGAAAATGTTGCATAATTAATCTTCTCTCCCTTTTACTTACAAGTCTGAAATCGTAAACCACCAAGAGCAAAGCCCACCCAATCACACCTGCAGCAGATGAATAAGATTCAAATGAGCCTGTCCCAATTTCTACCCTTATACACAAAGCTCCGCCCCCAAATGTACAGCTAGGAGACACAAAACCAATCAAAAGTATATATAAATATTATACTATGTAATACACTTGTTCTGAGATGAAAGATTTTGTATAATTTCTACATCAATTTCCACATTACTGGTAAAAAAAAATCAATATTGTTGATTGTCTATTCAATTTTTTCATGGCTAGCAAACTTTTTTGCTTTCAAGAGCATGAGACTGCGTAGTGTATTATTGATTTTTCATGTCAATGCCACACCCTGATGTGAAATGTGTCCTTGTCAACATCAGTAACTACACAAACACACCACAGTCATTATGTACACCCTGTGGACACACTGCGGACAAACACAAGAGTGCTTTCGCTTCTGTTTACACACCTGCTATTATTGAGTGCAAATGTGAGTTATATTCATTTTGCCTTTTTTTTTTTTAAATCTATCTCTGAAAGTGCTATTTTTTTATTTTTTTACAAAATGTTTTGCCTAGTACTGCTGCTGTTACAAACCAAATAATAATGATTATAAATAATAATAATAATAATAATAATAATAATGCGTTTGAGGCACATTTAAATGCACCTTCACACTAAACCCAGAACTCTTTCTCATACACACACACACACACACACACACACACACACACAACATGTGAATGGTAATGTCTAAATTTAGAAAGCCTATACACCCCTGTTACAAAGGGTTTTTTTTTATGTTTAAAGATTAACATGACCACCTTCCATGCAATATCCAAAAAAAAAACACACACATCCAATTCAATAATGAACAACTTCAGAAAAGGAATCTTTACATTAAAGCCTAAGATCTAAATCCTATCAAAAGCCTGTGTAATGACTTAAAGAGGGCTGTAAAAAGGGGATCTAGGATAAGGGTTCATGCAATTTGTAGGTTTGGAGGTTTTTTTTTGCAAAGAAGAGTAATAATAATAATAATAATAATGCCAAATCAGGATGAATTATGTTAGTAGAATCTTACCTTTTTTTTTTAAAAAAGCTGTATTACAAGTAAAAAAGTGCTTTAGTAGAATTTATTTTTCATTTCATTATTTTGAAGCCATTCAATTATTGTGCAATCCCAACCAAATTTTGCGCTGACATTCGTTCTTTTCATTCTAATCTATTCAGTCATGATACTGACAGATACGTATAGAATTAGGCCACGTTCTGTGTAAAACCGATGTGGAACGCATGGAAACAATACTTCATTTACATTTTTGGCTTTAAAACCTACATCCGTCTGACTTTTGGCCTTGCCGTTGATGTTTACATGCCTGAACACAAGCATATTGTCATTTCAATTCAATTTAACAGACACCCTTATTTACATCAACTTATTTCGTTGTATACAACTGAGCAGTTAAGGGTTAAGGGCCGTGCTTAGGGGACTGCTTGGTGGTGCTGGGATTTGATCTCCCAACCTTACAATCCATTTACTTTTGCAGATTCATTCAATATTTGGAACAAAAATTAAATAGAGACCAGTGTTTTAACATATGCTGCTACTGTTGTGGTGTGTGTGTGCGTGCGTGCGTGCTCGTGTGTGTGTGTGTGTGTGTGTGTGTGTGTGTGTGTGTGTGTGTAGGTGTGTGTGTGTAAAATACCTTTCGACTCTTTTGCAGGCAGACAATGCTACACTTACACCCAACCCTAACCTTAATCTCAGGAATACAAATGGAAGTGATTTCTGTCTTTTAGCCCAAATGGTGATAGAATAAAACACACACACACACACACACACACACACACAAGCACACACAAGCACACACAGGTAGGAAATCATATAATATGTGGAAAAAACTCAAATAGGGACTAGTGTTTTGACATATGCTGCGACAGTTGTGTGTGTGTGTGTGTGTGTGTGTGTGTGTGTGTGTGTGTGTGTGTATTACCCATCCTTAAGCACATTAGACTAATCTTATTGCAGGTTGTTTGTGTGAGTGAGAAAAAAAACGAGGCAGAAGAAATGATATATCAGGGGTCTGTTACACACGGACCACCGACCTGCAGAGCACAGACCGGGATAAAGGATGCAAATCGGGATGAAGAATCCAGATTGTTGTCTGGAAAAAGAAAAAATCTAGAATTGTGTGCAAACCGATTTCAGACCGCTATCCCACATATATGTGTGTTTATCTCTTATAAAAACCGTCCCAGGGCCTACCGTGGATAAGCATGTTCTCTTGTGCGCGCGCAGCCACGAAGAGACAGTCAACACGTCGTAGAATATGTCGGAATTAAACGTATTAAAGAAGCATTTTCGGTGGTCTTACCGTTACGGTTGCATCCCACTAGCTGAAGTGTTTGGTAGAGTCGAAAAATCCGGTGCTCTGGGATAATGATTTTTTATTATAAGGCGCGCGCGGTTTTTTTCCCCTTCTTCATTTGCGCCTTGTGACGGTCCGCTGCACGCGCCGGGGCTTCCGCTGCGTCACTCTGTAACGTTGAGCGCGTGCAGCAGCAGAGAAGCAGCGTTACCTGAAGGTCTACCCGTTCAAGCACACACACACACACACACACACAGACACACAGAGAAGGCAATCCGGTTAAGCAGTGCGTTTCTGTAAAATAAATAAAGAAATAAATGCATAAAAAAAGATGCCAATAAATGCATAAAAAAAAATGCCAATTTTATTTTATCCTTGGTTGCACTGAGTGTAACTGTGAATGACAGGGTGGGACACGGGTCACAATTACAGGGCAACATTCGCACCCATTTCTCGTTTCTATTCCTCAATTAGGACGGTTAGCATGTTTTTGGATGCCAGGAACCCAGGGGAAACCCGTGTGAAAGGATGCAACACTTCACATAAACAGTATAAACAGAGACATGGGGCACATTTACAGGGTGACATTCTCACCTGGGCAAATTGGGACGGTCGGCATGTTTTTGGAAGGTACGAGGAAACCAAACAACCCTGAAAAATCCCGTGTGAAGGACGGCAACACTTCACATAAACAGTATAAACAGAGACATGGGGCACATTTACAGGATGACATTCTCACCCTCGTTTTCACCGTGGGCAAATTAGGACAGTTGGCATGTTTTTGGACAGCGCCAGGAAATCGGATCACCCAGGGAAAACCAAGGATGGCAAAACTTTACAAGGACAGTATAACCAGAGACACGGGTCACATTTACAGGGCGACATTCTCACCCTCATTTTCACCCGGGGCAAATTAGGACGGTCGGCATGTTTTTGGAAGGTATGAGGAAACCAAACATCCCTGAAGAAACCCGTGAAAAGCACTGCAAAACTTCACACAAACAGTATAAACAGAGACATGGGTCATGTTTACAGGGTGACATTTTCACCCTCGTTTCCACCTGGGGCAAATTAGGACAGTCTAACCTTTGCTGAAGATCAAACACAGGGATGCAGAGCGTGTTGACATTTTTTTGGCATTTGCCAGATGCCCTTATCCAGAGCAACTTTCATTTAGCTAATTCACACAGCTGAGCAACTATTTTGTTAGGGGCCTTACTCAGGGGCCCAGGAGTGTCAGCTTAGTGTGGCTGGGATTTAAAATCATAACCTTCTGATCCAAAGCTGCAGCCCCCTAAAATGATATACTACACACTTAATGTATATAAAGGTAACAAATTATAATCCCACACTAAGAAAATGGTTTACCCATTATAGATCGAAATATCAATCTGCATCACGATTTTGTGTAAAGCTACGTTGTGTTATTGTTTATTCATTTTAACTCTGTGCAGATCAAAGTGATCTAAATTGAATCGAATACAATTAGAAGTGTATGACATCAGAAAAGCAGAAATGCTGACAGTATTGAACTTGGCTTTGAGGCTCAGTGACAGGTCGCTCTCCAAGGTTCTGAAACAGGATTCTTTATTTTTATTTTTGTTGAGCTGGCAACTTTGACATTACAGCTTAGCTTCCTGGATAATGGTTATTGGGACTGAATCTCCTGAAAGGGTGAGATGAGTCAACTTCCCGAAGCTTCTTTTCACATGTAGCACAGTAACTGTGATAAACATTTTGAATCCTAATTAAGCATAACATGCAATTTCTTTTCTGATTGCTTTAAGGTCATCATAATACTGTTACAATAATGTAGAGATGAACATGACGTGAAATACTGTCAACTCCAGAATTATTAGTAAAATGTTAGATACAATATTAAACTGTTGCCATTTATTGGTTTATTGGTTTGATAGAAACGATTTGTAAGCCCTATCAGGGTGGGATTGGTTTTCCCGGGGAGTGCTGCAATAAAGTTTTTAAACAGCGAGTTAATCTAGGGTTGTTTTTCCTTAGAAATCCAGATGTCTGTGTCACACACAGAGTTGTAGCTTGGGATAATTTCAGGTTCGATCTGCATGCTGCAGTGATGTTGATAAATTTATTTATTGACTATTTGCTGTACTATACAGCCAAAGATCACTACACTCCTCATCCTTGATCCTCTCATTCTAAATCCATGGCCATTAAAACTGGGTTTGTCACTAAATTGCTTTTGAAATAAATGCCACTCTTTAGGGGAGGCTTTCTACTACATTTTAGAGTGTGGCCATGCGGATTTTTGCTAAAGCGCATTGGTGAAGCCAAGCACTGATGTCAGGTAAAAAGGTTTGGGATGTTGTGTGTGTTCCAGATAAGCACAAACATGTTCAGTGCATTTGGGTTCAGAACTTTTTTATTATTTATATTTTAATGCACCGACTTTGTCTTGGTCACTGTCATGTTGGAACAGGTTTGTGTACTGCTTCAGAATACAAAGACATCCTATACAATTATTTTTTTCTAACCAGATTTGTACAGGCTCACATGAATACTGTAACTGTTGCTGTTACAAACCCAACTTTTAAAAAGGATCATTAAAGAAGGGGGAAGTAACATAAAAAGACACGTGAGACAAACCTGGCAGTTTGACCATTGAATAATGACAACACGACTCAGGCAATGGTTGAAACATAATTATCTACATTAACCAAGAAAATAATAAATCAACAGGATATCATCCAAAACATAAAAAGAACGCAAGGATCATCACAGTGGCTGGTTGGACCTCACATATGCTTTAAAAAATCTAAAATCATCAAGCCAGTGAACAACAGGTAGAGGTAGCAACATATCAGCTCAGCCTCCTCGTCTAATGCTCTCCCATCTTAATATCAACCCAGAGCATTATTACAGAACAGGCCGCAGGTGGGCCAGAGCGGAGCTTAACTTTGGGAAAAGAGGATAAACCCAATCAATACAAACAACAAAAAAAAACACCCAACACACCCAAGGCTTAGGTCATAACAATACAAATACAATAATGGACAAATGTTTGTGTATGTCTGACCATCAGATTCATATGTGCTTTTTAAACATCCTATTTCACATTTAGTTACCATTTGCTCTTATAATAACCTCCACTTTTCTGGGAAGATGTTCCACTAGATTTTGGAGTGTGCTTGTGTAGATTTGTGCTCATTCATCCACAAGGGAATCAGTCAAATCAACTTTTGATGTAGGGTGCAGTCAGCGTTCCAATTCATCCCAAAGGTGTTCAGTAAGGGTGAGGTCAGAGCTCTATAGCCACTCATGATCTTCCTTTCCAACCCATGTATCCCATATCTTCATTGTGCTCTATCATTCCAGCTTTCTTCTGTTTATGTTACTTGCTGACTCCAGTAGCAAATCAAGAAACAAAATGAATAAAAAAACTTATTTTTGTTTAAATGGCTCAGACATGGTTGCAGTAGAACTTTTATGGAAAGAACAAGGCTCTCCAGGCACATGCCTGAACCCTTTTCAATATATTTATGATTGTACCTCTTAGTATAGTGGTCTGATGGTGTTGCACTGCATAATAGATGCATTGCACTTCCAAGGGATGTTGTAAATGGCAGGGAGGAATATTTAAGAGACCATAAAAAGAGTTTTTGTCTTTTGACTATTTGTAATGCTTATGAGTCATTTCCATCTTCAGCACTGGATGGATCATCAATGAAAATCAATTGCTTAAAATATATCCTGTCATAATTCTAGACCAGGTTGAACTAAGTAAAAACAGGAGAATAAAAGAGACAGATACTGGGAAATTTGACATATTTGCCACCACGTTTAGGAAGGTATCATACATACAATAACATACAAAGGACAGTTTTATAATGCATAATATCTTTATTTTGGACACACATCTCAGATTAGAACATGTCACTCAATGTCTGTTTTGGAGCCAACAGAGTATTTTGGATAGGAATGTCCCAAGTGCTGATACTTTAGTTGAGGACAATACTCATTATATGTATTAATGTCCTCTTTATAGCATGATAATCGCTCAAATGACAGATGCTGATATTAGAAGAGAATAAGAATCACTCTGTCAGGTCGGGGCTCGAGCCGAGGTTGACTGCATGAGATGTGGGAGCTTTTGCAGTTTGCAACAGAAGGGTGTGTAAACCTAAATGCAAAGACGAACTCGAGTATAGAGTAAGAAAATCTATTGTTTCATATGAAATGTACAAAAAGCACAGAAAACAGCAAAATTTAATTTCACAAACTCAGGTTTGGAATGTGACAGAAAACAAAGAATGGGGAATAAAAAAAAGGCTCAAAACACAGTCTTACCAGAAAATGGCAAAGTAAAAAACAAACAAACTCAGAAACAATGACCTGCACATGGCAACTTGAGAAAATGGTGAAAACACAGAAAAACCAACATGGGAAATCGTTCACTCAACTTGTAAAAGGGCTTGTACATATAGAAGCATAAAGGTAGCAAAAAGTACAATTGAAATGTATTTCTGCATTTACATTTACCCCATTACCATATTTGTGCAAAAAGAAATTTGGTCTGATTCTGAATTGATTTTTTAAAACCACATACGCTTGATCACATTTGTCGCTGGGTGTTTAAAGCAAAAGCATTTGCTACCTTTTTGCTATACGTTTGGCTCAAGTGTTTAAATACTGTGAAATACATTGCCATCTTGAATATTGCATTGACATTTTGCAAATGATATTTTACATTGAATTTTACTACCGCAATACTTCCATATTATAATAGGACTCGAAAGGAGCCACAGGGACACAATGGCGACATCTTGTGGGAAAAACAGGGAAACACAAGAAAAACAAATAAAACAGGCAGAAACCTAACAGGAATTCTCAGATCCTGACACACTCAGACTCACCACAGAGCACAAGCAGTGTGACGACTAAGCTACAAAGCATTTATTCTGTAGACTCAGGTGAAAATGAATACGAATGTCACCCAGGACGTGGCCATAGACCATATTGAACTGTACTTAATGAAAGTAAAGTGTTTCTCTCAGCCAGCATTCACATATGCCTGTTCAGCCACCTCCTTTATCCAATAGGTAGCTATATCACTTTATCAATAGGTTTTATAGGTTTTATCACACAGCAGAGACCATTTATAGCACTCCTGATTGCCTGATTGCCACTTCTCATTAAAAAGACAATATATAAGCCTTGAAGGGGTATAAAGGATAGTGGTAGGTCTTTCAATATATTTCCAGGTGGTGAAAGAACAAAAAGTCTTGACTGTGACTGTGAAGTGATTTGTTTATATTCTACTGGACGCACATGAGCATAGCTTCGCAAAATCTCCATAGCTTATGTACAGGAAACAGAATTAAATAGTTCATCTCATGAGTCCTCTGGTCCGAGTCGTTCATTCTTTTATTACATGAGTCCCATAGATGCTACAGTGCAACAGATCAGGTTTTTTTGGTCTGAATCTTGACAATATTGTTGCAATAATTATGGGAGTCATGTGATAAAAGAACTAACAATACGGACCAGAAGATATGAGGTGACCTACTTATTCTGTTTATGAGCTGCATTGTCATATTTTGATTAACAGAACTATAGTCAAAGCTGATGTATGCAGATGTGTCGGGGGATCTGCTTATTAAAAATGAAACATTTTATATTACTTCCAATCAAAGGAACTAAATGGAAAGGAAATATGAAACATATTTGTTCATTGTGATGAACGACTTTTAAAGAACCATAGTCACTAAAATGACTAAAATCCGATCTTCCCATCACTAACTGAGGCAAGACGGAGGCCATGTCCACACTAATACAGTTTCATTTAAAAATGGAAAACGGAAAATGTCCACACTGAGGTGGCATTTTTAGCCAACAAAAACATTGCTTATTGAAAACGTTCTCCAAAATGGTACCCGGAAAAGTGTCACAGAACAGTGGTGGTTTAGTGATTAAGGCTCTGGGTTACTGGTAATACAGTAAGTTTGAGGGTTCAAGCCCCAGCACTGCAAAGCTGCCACTGTTGGGCCCTTGAGCAAGACACTTAACTCTATCTTCCCCAGTGGTGCCATACTATGACTATGACTTCCTGACAGGCTGGGATATGTGAAAATTACAATTTCTATTTGGGATTGATAAAGTACAGTAATCCCTCGCCACATCACGGTTCAGCTTTCGTGGCCTCACTGTAACACGGGTTTTTACATGGAACATATCTAATTTTGTTTTGTGGATTTTTTGCTGTATCGTGGGATTTTGCAGTGTATAGGTAGTAGTGTTGAGTTATTTTAAATTTTTTTTGTGGTAAAATAAGCATTTTCTATCCTAAAAAATTGTTTTCAGAAGCTATAATGTTTCTCTTGCTTATGCAGTACATTCATTTCATCATCATCACCTTCATCATCATTATTATAAATATATATACTTTTTTCCCTACGTCATTTTTATATTAAAAAAATCTATATGGGTACTTACCAGGGAAGATACAACTTGAATGATGAAGATGATGATAAATTAAGTTTACCCCCCCCTCGCCCTTCTTTCCACCTTTTTCCCCACTCTTTTTTTCAATGGACCATAAAAAGCAATGATAAGTATGAAGCCCTATGGAGCCGAAAGAGTCGGTTCTTCTCGGTATGCTGAGTCAAATCTCAAATGACTCACTACAACAAGCCGAGCTTTCAATCACACACACACACACACACACATTAATTTTTACTCCTGTATTAATTTTTATGATTTTCCATACACTGTTCATTTGTAAAATAAAATCGAACCGGAGATTCGAGTAACTTCAGGCTCTTTCTGACACGCCTCCTGATCCAAGACACGCCTATTTATGCGATTACGTCACATCTTATAGTCGAATCCAGTGTAGGCTTAGCAGGATGTTTTGAAAACACAGATGCCATGTTTTAGAAGCTCGGTTTCGATCCAGACGTTTGGATATTTGAAACAAAACATGCTACCCAGAGCGCTATGGAGAGGAATGTGTGCTATTTGAAGGACATCGAGGACCTAAATTCACAACCCGGTCGCGGTGTACAGAGCGAGAGGTAAAGCGTAAACTTGATGACGTTTCAGACGTGACAGTCCAGTTCGGTGGATATGCTGAGCTGGAGATCGACATTGTGTACGTGTTGCAACGGCACGTTATATTGCATTAATGAGAAGTAATACGATTTGTAAATAATCGACAGTGTGCATTGTAACACGCATGCGACTGATCACGTGATACTGATTTTATTTATACGGATTAGTCTTCCAGCTAGTGCTGCATGTCCTGTTAATCCTGATCATCAGCTAAATCGTGTGTCATGCAGGCTAATGGCAGTAGTCGATGCTGTTTAAATAGTTACTAGCAAAAACAATGTGGAAAATGATGTCGAAGTGGTTTAAAAAAGTAATATAAAAACAATATAATCGAAGCCATGGTGTATTTCCTAGCATAAAATAATATACGAATAAAAAAAAAAAAAAGAAATAATAAAAGAAAAAGAAACAGTTTTAAATATTTGTTAAGATATTTTGATTGCTCTCTTGGCAGGTTAGACGATCCGGGATACGTTTTGGGGGCGGAGCTTTGCGTGGAACCCGGAAGCAGGTTGAACAAGTAGGAAAACCAAGTTATTTTTATAAGTTTTATTAATCTGTATATGTGTAAGCTTTCAATTTTGATAAACAATTGTTGTGAAAATGTGTGCAATTGGAAAAAAAAGATAAATTTTGATTGGGCTGAAGCGACAGTCATGTGATTTTGAAGCCTCAGTGATACTGCTGATTAAAATGTCAATATTTTCCCTGCTCTTTACACAGTAGTGTGTGTGTGTGTGTGTGTTCATTAAAAGGCCAGCGGTTATGTTTGATGCGGAGGAATGTCATGTCTGCAATCGAGTTGTCTAAACATGTTATAACACTTTAAACTCATGATGACTGATGATCTGAATAAACTCGTCACTGTATTTAGTCTCAGCATGATTTCAGGTTGTTCTTACAAAATGTTTAAATATGCTTATTCACATGATTTGTATTTGACATTTTTGCAGGACCAAAACCTTGATCGAAGAAATCCGAGCTTTGATCAAGAACAACGAGGCGGAATATTGCTCATTCTGGAGGCCTGTTCTCCCCTGGGGTGGCGTTTACACCATCCGGGCTGGTCAAAAGGCGGTGTCTTGCATCCCGCTGTACGTTAAAATCAGTCTGAAGAACACCTGCACCATCGATGGCTTCCTCATGCTCTTGTACGTCATCCTGCGGGACAACCAGACCTTTCGCCGTGAAGTGAGTTTGTTCCTGGGAAAGCGTTTTGTGGAGCACTTTCTCTATCTGATGGATTCGTATGATTACACCACAGTCAAGATTTTGTGGATCTGGGACCGGATGTCTAAGCGTCAGTATCGCTCCGAGATCCATCAAGCTGCTCTGGAGATCGACCTTTTCGGCAACGAGCACGAGAACTTTACAAAGAATCTGGAGAACCTGATGTCTACCATTCAGGAGAGCTATTGCACCAGCTGTTGCTGCCCATGTCGGTTCCAGGAGCTCCTTCAGAACACCATAAACATTAAGTGAGAGTGGCATTGAAAATGATGATGACTGTAGGATTAAATGGATATCATTTTGAAGTAGTTCAGGCTTTAAAATGGTGAACGAATGCTCAAAATACTTGTTGTTCGGAGGTGAATACAAAGTGAATTGTTAGAGAGACAAAAAAGAAGTTCAAGCATCTAGTAGTGGAGCAGCTGATGGAAAACCACGTTTCTGCAGCTAACCATTAAGAATGACAAGATCGACAAAAAGTGTGGAAACACGTAGTCTTTTATCATTTTTGAGAGGCACATGCATGTTTGTTTGGTCAGAAGGTTGTAAACACCTTGTCTTATTTGATATTTAAAAGACATGTGCATGTTCATTTGGTTTCCATGCAACAAAATAGGTTATTTTAGAGCATGAAGATTTACTTAAATATATAAATGTCCTGATATATTACTGATCATGGAAAAATCTTACCTTTGCATGAATAATAGCTTTACACAATTTCTCCAAACATTCAGCTGAAATACTTTGCCATCCCTCTTGAAACTTAAAGTTCTTTCTCACTAGTTTTCAAGCGAGTAGTTTTTGGTTCCAGTTCATCCCAGAGCAGTTCAATAGGATTTGAGTGTGGTGACCAGTCAGACCATTTCATGGTTTATAACAATCCAGCGGACTGTTTGCTGTTTATATATATATATATATATATATATATATATATATATATATATATATATATATATATATATATATATATATATATATATATATATTTAAATCCTCTTAAGACCTGAGCTTTGGCCTGGCTTGCATTTTAGATTTCTTCCAGCTATTTGGGGTTAGAAAGAACCAATAATTATAATAACCAAATATTTTCTTTGAACATAAAGCTCTTTTTGAAAAAAAATTATGTCCACTTATGTAGACACTCGGTCTGTATCTACAGAAAACAATCAAGACACCATTGTGTAACAAAGTGCAAATATCTATTATTTACAGTCTGAGCACTGTCCCTGAACATTTTTCATTGTTACTGTTGCATATATAACTGTTTCAACTTCTGAACATGGATATGGAAAAACAAAATTTGTAAGAAACAAGCTATCATATCCAAAAAACCTTGACAATGCCTTGCTTATGTTTCGCATTTGCTTTTTTGTAACACTCTAAAACTTCAACTTCTCCAAACTAGGAATGTCCTTTTTGTCTGTGGGAACATAGGAGGATATATATAAATATATATTAGAGAGAGAGAGAGAGAGAGAGAGAGAGAGAGAGAGAGAGAAATAGTACCTCAGAAAAGTGAGTACTCACATTTCAACCACTATTGTATTTTAGACTCTTTTTAAGGGACTATACTATAGAAATAAAACGTGGATATATTTTAGAGTCATTGTTGTTCAGCCTGAATACATTTATTAGGTAACAAAATTTCAAATACTTTTCTATTAATTTATTAATATAAGTGAGGTCCAGTTACCATATATATGTATATATTATATGTATATATGTAAATGGGTATGTATGCATATGTACCTTGGTTTTTACTACACCCTCCCTGATGAAAACTGTGCTCAGCTGTCTTTTGCTCTTTCCAAATGACCTCTAGGTGACCTTCTAATGGTCCGCTTGGGTGTAGTTGTAAGATCCGTAATTTGAGTGCAAATGTCAGCACCTTTGAGTGTTCCACAAAACCCTATAAATACCTTGACTGTATCATATATCATCCTCATGAAGTTGTTTATAAACTTTATATTAGATTTGCGATTTATATATGCATTGTTCAACTGTCAGCAGTATCTAAGAAGCTATGCTGAGAATTCCATTACTGCAATCATATTATTTTGTATCCTTTTCTCTCTCCGCAGCCCTCCACATGAGCTCCCTGATAAAGATCCTATTCAGTCTGCCGTAGACGAGTTCTTCTGTCCGAAGGTCATCCTCTGCCAGGAATATGGGTGAAGTGTAATTAAACTAGAAAACACATTACAGAACCTTTACCCTAATTCACTAATATTGATTTCTTCACGAGGATGCGTTTGCCTTCACAGGTGTAACGGGCTGAGAGAGTTCTCGCAGAGAGAGTTTTGCCACGGGGCTCCTCCCTTTATCATCCTTAACATGCAGATGTGGAAATCGGAGGACCTCTACTACGTTCCATACCACTTGGCTTTGTCCGATCACAGGTCTCTGTCTTGATTTGCGTTGGTTATGTTTGTTGCGGGGTCATGCTGAAAAGGACAACTAATGTAAAACAGAGCACTGTTTAAATGAAAGATGATGATTGAGGCATGACCGCAAGACCACTAGTAACTAATCTACTGACTCGTTGAATAGTGTGCGTTTAGTTTCCTGCTTTAGTAATGACCTTCATTTTCACTGTCTGTGATCTAGCTTTCTATAGCCTATAATGGTGGTATTAAAAAGTGGATTGATTTAGCTAGGACACCACTGAAAATAAGATTTATCACTCCTAATCTGATCTCAGATGACCCTTCAGAGAGGTTTTTATTAGTATAAGTATTATTATTATTATTATTATTATTATTATTATTTATTAACATAAGTAATTAGGGTTTTTTCCCACAGGTACTCTCTAGAGGGCGCCACCCTCTTCAACCAGGAGGAGCATCACTACTCTGCAGCGTTCCAGATTGATGGCTACTGGATGCACTACGACGGGCTCCGGAGCGATAACTTGATCTTGTTGAACAAACCGCCAGAGCTGCTGCTCCTGTCTTCCCTGGTGTACGTGCGCTCTCATGAAAAATGACACGCCCATCCTTCCCGCTGCGATTTCCTTCCTGTTAAGATCACACCTTTTTTATTCAGTTTGTCTTGAGCACTTGAAGTCCATCAGCGATGGAGTGGCGTTCAGCTGGAACGGAAAACCGAACGTAAAACTATAGACTATAAGACTCATGTGGATTCTCCTCCTTTACACTTTGTTAATGACATCATACTCATCCTAGGTGGTCGGTTTCATCAGTCAGATCAGGTCAGTTGAAGAAAAAAGAAATAAATAATGAATTTCATGAGTATTTACGCTTCTCCATAAAAAAATCGCTTTTTTTTTTTTATTCTAAAATAATACTTTTTAATAAATAATTATTATTATTTTTATAATAAATGCGACAATTCGGCGGAGAAGCCGAGTTAAACTGTTCGACTTTTTTTTTTCTTTTTTTTTTTAAGGTGCTTGGAATCCAAGAATTTTGTAAAAGGTCTGTTATAGTCAAGGGCTGGTGTGTGAAACCCGAACTGTCTGTTTCGCTCAAACATTTTTTTAATACAGTGAACTCCGCTTCAATAAATCACGTCATTCCTGCAATCCAGCTGATACTTAAAACCTAGATGTTCCAGATGTTTTGCTGATCAGTGTACATAGTGTGTTCGTCTGCAGTGTCGTGTAAGTAGCGTCTTAAAAAAAACTCAAGTGCCAAAGCGACTACTCAGGAAGTGAGACGTGTTTTTTTCGTCCTTAGGAAAAATCAAATTTTCCGACGCACGTAATATACACGAGTTACGTTTGTAAGAATTTCACACACCGGCCCTGAATTCAAATGAACTATTGTTTGTCATCACTAAAGAAGGCATATGTTTTAATTTGATGCTTTTCTTAATCGTTCCTATTATTCTCATGGATTACTTAAGGCTTGCAAGACTATCCTATACTGTATTACACGTGTGTGAACCTGTAAAGTAATACGTGTGTACCATGTTTCTAATTTAAACTTCTTGAAATTTCAGTACACAATCTGGTTTTACACAAAGATGGCTATATTTATAATTGTTCCTTAAAACAATTTTGCACTTATTTTTAATAAAAAAAAAAAAATAATGAAAGAAAATGTTTTGTTGTGAGGACAAACACCAATGAGGGATGAGAAATCCAACAGGAACGTGCATAAAGCTCCGAGTATGAGATGGTGTGATTATACGGTTCTCAGTCTTGAAGGCAACGTGGTTTTAACCTTTGAATGAAATCTATACTTTGTTCAGGAATAAGCTCTCGAATCCTCAATATGATGTCAAAGCGAAACACAACACGATTTTCTGTCTCACGACTAAACCACGTGTTTGATACGTGTAGCCGCTTAATCAAATGTTTCGGGGGTTCAAGCCCCATTGTTGCCATGCTGCAACTTTTGGGGCCCTTGAGCAAGGCCCTTAACCTAATGTGCTCCAGAGACCCTGTGCTCTGACCCCAGCTTTCTAACCACTGGTATTCACGAAGGAAGAATTTCGCTGTGCTGTAAAGTACATGTGAAAAGTATAAAGCATCTTTACATTTTTGTACAGGAATCACTTAATTTAAATCAACCAATAAATCCGGATTTCCAAATTGAGTCGGTGTGTAAAATGTGAGGTAATTACAAATGCAATTAAATCACATAGACCCATATTTTATGGACAATTGAACATAGAAAACATGTCTGACATGAGGTAAAAATTTTAAGGAAGAAATGAGGGTGTTTCGAATTTGACGGCTGCAATTTGTAGCACCAAAATGCTCAAAAAGTAAAAAGTTTTTCAAAAGAAACAATGAACATTTAGCAGCTAATCCGATTATTGAATTATTTCTCTCAGAAGTAAAGTTTCTCAACATCAGATTTGAAAAGAATCCAATATCTTATCATTCATAGTATATAAAGTCATGAAAAGATTCCAAGAATCTGGAGAAGTCTCTGTGTGCCAAGGGCAAGGGTGAAAATCTTTAATGGATGCCTGTGTTAGTCAGGCCCATTTAAAAATGGGTAAGGTTATGAAATAGAAAACACTACATAGGCCCAGAAACAGCTCCAGAAATCATAGTGTGTACTGTATACACAGCTCGCTGTGTCATCCACAAACGCAGGTTAAAGCTCTATTATGCAAAGAAGCCACATGTGAATGATCCAGAAATGCCAGACCGAAGCTCATTTAAAGTTGAGACAAGTGGAAATCTGTTGTCAGACAAATGGAAATATGAAATTCTTTTTGGAAGCCATGGGCATTGCATCTTCCGTACTAAAGAGGAAGAGGACTGCATAGTAAGACTTGACTTGACCATCCGCCTTTTTATCAGTCCTCAGTTCAGAAGTCTGCATTTCCGATGGTGTCCAAGCTTGCACATCTGGAAAGGCTCCTTTAATGCTGAAAGGTATACCCAGGTTTAGAGCAACAAATGCTTCCATTCTTCCCCCAGGAAGGCCTTGCATATTCCAGCAAGACAATAAAAGCAAATGAAAAACACAATAAAGAAGACCCAGGACTGCAACTAGAATCCTTTATCAGACACAAATGGGAGAATGTTCCTCTTCCAAAGATTTTGCAACTGGTCTCCTCAGTTCCCCAGTGTACATGGATAGTGTCCGGATGCGCAAGTAGTAGTACACATGACATTTCTTAGGTCATATTTAAAATTATCTTATTTTTTTACTTAAAATGGTATCGGTTGAAACATTTCCTGTTTTAATATAAATAAAATTCGGGATTATGAGATTTGCAAATCAATGCATTGTTTTTATTTTACCCAGCATCCCAACTTTTTTGAAAATGGGCTTGTAGACCGTCAATTCTACAATTTAAAGATGTTAAGGGAGTGTGGAGTTTCCATGAAAAGTGATAGATCACTCAGAAGAAGTGTTGCGTAATAATAATAATAATAATAATAATAATAATAATAATAATAATAATACACACGTCATTTGGCCTTTCCGGACCAGGCGTTTATTTTTTTTGGACTGGGTATAACTGCAACACACACACACACACATCTATATAACCTGGCAAAAATGTGCTCTCTTGTTCAATGGCTGCTAAATTTGAAAAATAAATACTGCATCTATTGATGAAGGTTTATATATTTTTACTTCCAGTAACAATCCACAGAGACATTATATATATAAAAAAAAAACAAAATAATCACATCACTTTAGACAGACACCCGTTAAAAAAGGAAAAAAAAAAAAAAAAAAACAGGTGGAAAACATTGACATCGGTTTCATACAACGCTCTTCAGACAGTGGGATCAACCCCAAACACACACCCACACACACACAGATTTTATCCAGCTTTCCTCATAAAACAAGCACTTTGGTGAGAGTGGTGACGTGACAAGAGAACAATAAGAACGTCACAAATTTCCCTTCATTTTGCAGTTTCACGTCTTCAGATTAGGCGAGATGCATATGGCGGCCGCTGCCCCTTCTCCAACGCTGTAAGTAACCGGACACGCCGGCGTGCAAGGAAAGGAGCACGGGGTAGAACGTTTCAAGGGGTCGTTACTGCATGCACCGAACGAGACGTTTCATGAAATAACGCATGGCAAATGCGGAATCACGCCAGCGTGATGCGTATATATATTCATACTTTTCCTTTTGTTTTTTTCTTTTAATGCGATAATGAGATGACATCATGACATCAGTAGTACATTTATTATTAGCGGACAGCACGTGGTTCATTTTTCACGTTCTTCAATGAAAACACCTCTGAGCATTCCTCTACCATCTCGCTACCTTCTGATCAAATAAGCTCATGGGGTTAAATATTCCATATTCAAGAACTCACACAATAATGCAGGTTTTTTCTTTTCCCCCAGGGTACCCAAAGTCATTATCGCTTACTAACAATGACTAGAATTATTGCTGACAGTGCTGATTTTCCATGCTATTCAACTTCCTCTTAAAAACAAAAAAGATTGTTGTTTATTCTGTTTAATGATCACGCCTTTAAACCTTTTAAATGAATCTCGTGCCTCACACCCATTCACCCAATATCATGGTCATAATTACAGTCAGGGAAATTTAAGTGCTTTATGGAGGAAAAAATGTAATCGCTATTTAGAAACAAGAACTTAAAGTATGAAAGATGGTGAAAGGAATCCAGCGGGGAGAAAAAGCCAAGTGTTTTAGTCACAGCATTTAGTTTTTAACAACAACAGAAAAAATGATCTTATTGCATCGTTGAAAATGCCTTCAACTGAAATGTAAAACATACACATCACACAAAGGATTAAAGTTTTTAGCAAGTGCAACGCAGAGCTCCGTTTGTAACTATACCCATGTGCAAATAAATATCACTCAATATACTCACGTGGATTTTGTCTCTTTCAGTTATAGGATTTTATAGATATATATGATGTGCCAGAACTCGCATGTCACATTTAGAAAAAAATGTAAAAAATAAATAATTAATAAAAAAATCTCAGTTGGGTAAATAGGGGGGATTTTCTTTGTTTTTTACTCATTAAACCCATCCTTAGAAATGGTGTAATCAAGCGAGAGTGAGAACGTTTCTGGGTTTCTGATCGAAAGGTCAGGGGTTCAAGTTCCAGCAATGCCAAGCTGCAACCTTTGAGTTATGCCATTAACCTTCTCTCCTCCAGGGGCGCTGTATCATTGTTGGCCCTGCGCTCTGACCCCAGCTTCCTAACATGCTGGGATATGCGACAAAAGTGCTGAAATTGATTCCAATCAATTTCCCAAAAACAAAGCTGATTCTAATTGAAAATGATTCAACATACAGTTTTTCAATGTCTTTAAATAACCATTTCAAGGATTGAAGGGGGTGGCTATACAGTTTGTACCAAGAAATTATCAGCATGCAGATTTCTAAAAATGTAAACCAATGGCATGGATCATTACAATGCAGTAATAGTGTTATATAATATATATTAGACGTTTGATCAATTCATGGGCAATGATAGTTGATTGCTGGAACTATCTGCAAAAATCCGTACCAATAGTTTTTCCGGGATGCATTATAGAGTTCAAGAGCAACTTCTAGAGGCGAATCACTGACACCATGTGCTGTTTGAAGTGTCTGTTATTCATTTTGAATGTAACTATTTTAATTTATTTGGAGTCTTACTTTTTGTTCCAGTTTAAATGCGTTATGTCCCTCAATATTTATTAATATATTCATATTTATTTTATTTAGCAAATTTTCACGATTCAGTACTTTTTTGTAATAAAGTACAGTAATAAATAACAACTGAGCAGCTACAAGGGGGCCCAGGATTATTTTATTAAGGAATGTTCCAAGAGTGTTTGATCTCATGACTAGATCGTAATCTATGTGCCTATGAGGCATGATCTTTACATGAAGACACAGGGACGGTTCTGGGACTGGTTAAAGAGCAGACAAAGGTAGAGTTTATATATATATATATATATATATATATATATATATATATATATATATATATATATATATATATACCCCTCACATTTCAGCAACCATTTTATTAGATCTTCTCAAGGGACAATACTATAGAAATGAAACATGGATAGATTTTAGTCAATGTGCAGATTGTATGGCAGTATAGATGTACTGTCCTCTCAAAATAACATTATTGTATAAATAGCTGGGTTCTGCTAGTCAAACATATATCAAATTTTTATTTCTATACTATTGTCCCTTGAGATGTACTAAAATGGTTACTGAAATGTAACAGGGTGTACTCACTTTGTGAGATACTGTGTATATATATATATATATATATATATATATATATATATATATATATATATATATATATATATATATATATATATATATATATAGGCTCTAAATTTAAAAACAATATGCATTAGGAATGTCCATCTCGCACAAACAGGTATTTGCTTTTAGTGACTTTCACTGAATTCTACTGAACATATTTGACATACAACAGCAGAGAATACACTTGACTTCATGTGGACATGATTCATTTGAATGATGTTATTGCACAGGGCTTGATGGAGCGTTTTTTTTTTTAAACAATACCAGAAGATGACCAACATGCAGAACGAATAAAAAATAATGATTGAACGACCGACAAAGAAAAGAACTGACGGAGAAAAAAAAACGAATCCTGAATTATTAACTAGCACCAGTAGAGTTTTACTTTTGACTCCCACACCTCAAAAAAAGAAAGAAGAAAAATAGGCGACTCGCGTTCGACGAATAAAGAAAAGTCGTAGAATCGAGACGTCGACATAAAAAAATAAATAAAACTAAAAGATGTGCTCTACAAGCTACCGAGGAAGAGACGTGTAGAACCTGGAAGAATTTTTTAAGAGACTGCAGTGAAACATTGATATATATGTGGACCACGAACGCACGCAAACACGTGCGCGCGCACACACACACGCACCAGTGCAGGTAACATTTACAGGCAATGCACTGGAGGATATAATCTATATTCTTTAGTCGATGTATTTACAGGTTTAAAGAAAGGCAGCCCTTTTTAAGAGTAAAAAGTTTTGTTGTTTTTTTCCGCTTTTTTTGTGACCCACTACTTTAGATGCAAACATTTCAAACTCAGCCGGTGAGTGCTTGTCCTGCACGTGCACGCGCACACATCCCTTTCATGGCCATGCATACGCATCATCTCCAGGCACAGACCTGCAGACCTATAGAAATTTTAGATGCTCGTTGCACCTGTAGTTCCGTTAAACAGAATAAATGTCGTAGCCGCAGACCAATGCCACGACGCCATGACTGGTGTCTCCTGCCATTCAGCACCTTTGTGTCCTATGCAGAGCTCTTACAGCTCGGCTCCTGTTAGCAAAAAAAAAAGAAAAATGTCTCTCTTTACTTCTCCGAAACCCCAAAATCCCGGGAAAAAAAAGCAGAGCTCTCCTTTTCCTGGACCGGTTTCCACATGGCTGCGGCAACCTTCTGAGGAACGTAGTTCCGAGGATGGCTGGGGAGTAGGTAAAAGAAATGCAAAAAAAATCTTTTTTTTTGTCTTTCTTTTAAAACAAGTACCCTAAGACTGCCCCAGGGGTCAAAGGGCGGTCAGGCCGAAGTTACAGCGGCAGTACATCATGCCGCTGGAGTCGAGCCAGCTGTCTGAGATGGGGTCATAGCGCTGCACCGTGTTTAGGTACGACGACCCCGAATGACCCCCCACCACGTACAGGCAGTTGTCCACGACTGCGGAGCCAACCCCTGTGCAAAAGAGAGGCACAACATTTCTAGTCAAGAAGGATCAAAGCACTACGGATGCACAGTCGAACGATTCGGCGGTTTGACGAACAACCGGCAAAAATCCATACTGACAGTTTTTCCAGTTTGCGTCCGAAAAGCGGCTAAAAAGGTCCGCCGTCATAACGAGAGCGGCCTCTAGAGGCGCATCACTGACAATGTGGTGTTTTGTTTTTACATGCGAGAATGCGCACTGCACGGAGAGCGCTCATATATACACACATATATACATACATACATACATACATACACACATATATATATATATACATATATATATATATATATACATATATATATATATATATATATATACATATATTTACAGAGAATGAGGATGTGGAATCATTTTAACCACTTGTGGATGCATGATTTAGGCTTACTAATGCAAAGAAAGCACAAAAAGGAATGCAATGGCACAGTTTGCGATCTAGCATTAAACTCTTCACGCAGCCGTTTTACTGAGAGACAGACACTCAAGAGTTTCATCGTGTGTCGGTGTTGACGAGTACCGAGGCATTACTGTATTTATTTATAATTTGTTATATAGTTATACATTTATTTATAATTGATTATATATATTTTATATTTATTATTTTACATGGACTGTTTTGTCTGTTTTTCTATCCTTTGTTTGCAGAGACAATCATGCTTGATCAGGTTTTAGCCTCCAATGAAAGGAAACCGTACGACATGCAAACTTACGCAAGACAAACGCAAATTTGGGCCTCTCACCTGTGCGAGGTTCGTTCATCGGCCTGCAGGCTGTCCACTGGTTCTGATGCGGGTCGTATCGTTCGATGCTGGATAAATGCGACACTCCGTTGTGTCCGCCGACGACGAAAATAAACCCTAACATGACTCCCACGCCAAAGTTGATCCTCTTGTTAGCCATGGATGCCACCATTTCCCAGGAATCCTTGCTTGGGTCATAGCGCTCCACACTGTGCAGAAACAATACATTACACTGGGTTTTAAAGAAAGAAAAACCAATCGTTTGGAGGTAAACCAGATTTTCCTCCAAACAAGAGAGAACAAAAAAATGTAAATGGAACCTGACCAAAACAACCTTTAGTGTTGCATTGATTGTCAGGAATTGAGTTCTCACTCTCGCTTGATTACAAAACCACAACATAAAAACGTGTTCCTAGAAGCTATTCCCAAACTGCAGACAAGTGTGCTTTCTATATAGAAACATCTCATGAGGGAAATCTTGTTCAAGGCGACAGCACAAACAAACGATCCCTGTAGTGAGTGTCGGAGGTCACAGGTCTCAACTGGAAACGTCTCGAGTTATTTCAGGGATGGAACAGTACAAAGTGTTCTGCGTTTTTCGATTCTCCTCCTCTTGTGTACGGAAAAGAAGATTTGCCTCTGGTGGCTTTGTGTGGTGCAATGTTCTATACATTATATAGTCTTTCGGCTGCTCCCGTTAGGGTTTGCCAGAGCGGATCATCCGTCTCCATACCCCCCTGTCCTCTACATCTCTCATCCCTCTTTCAAACCAACTATCTGCATGTCTTCCCTCACCACATCTATAAACCTCCTCCTTGGTCTTCCTCTTTTCCTCCTACCTGGTGGCTCCATCCTCAGCATTCTCTTACTGATATACCCCATGTCCCTCCTCTGCACATGTCCAAACGATCTCATCGTCGTCACGCCCAACTCCCAAACAAATTTTTTAATTTTTTTTTAGGAAAACGAACAGGGCAATAGTATGAAAACACATCTTGTCCATCACGTCCGACTATAATTTTGGCACAGTCAAAATCACTGACATTACTTTCCCACCCCATTCTGATGGATTCATATTAAATCCTGGCCATATCTTACCTGTTCATATGAGCAGGACCGTAGCCTCCAATAGCATAAACCATACCGTTCAGCACCGCGGTGGCGAAGCAACTGCGCGATTTGGTCATGGGTGCGACGGGTTGCCACTCTTTCAACTTGGGCACGTATTTCTCCACCGACTGGAGGTAGTACTGGCCATCATAGCCCCCGAGCGCATAAAGTTCCCCGGCTAATACCACGACCCCTAGCGTGCTCCTGCACTCCGCCATGCACTCCACTGACGACCAGGTGTTGCTTTCAGGATCCCATCTCTCCACAGTGCTCTCGTCCCGCCTGTAGCTGATGCCCTGCCGCATGTGTGTGGCGATACCGCCCACCACGTAGACCTTCTGGTCCAGGACGGCAACGCCGAACTCACAGCGGGGCATGTTGAGCGGGGCCAGGCCGATCCACGAGTCCGTCTGAGGGAAGTACATCTCCATACTGCCGGAGAACAAATCACGAGAGAGGTTAAGAACAAACAAAATGTTAATATTTAAGTTTGTATGTGATACAGTTTATATCATTTTCCCCCCATTTTCTAATTCATTCCCATAAATTCCTGGTACGTTTCCAACTTGGAATTTTTCCCATATTCTCCAGATGGAATTTTCCATTCTATTAAGAGATTGATGTGCTAAGAGTAACAGAGTGTTTCCACCTAAAATGAGTGGATTATGCAAAAGTTTGTAAAAGGAGCATGTTTACTGGAGTCATGTTTTACTGAGTGTTTCTCTACGTTTAACTGAAGTACATGGTTTGTTACTTCGTCCACAAGTGCTCCTTTTGTGACCCTATTCATGGTCTCACCTTTCCAGAGTGGCGAAAAGTCCAGCTTTGCCTCCGACTGCAACAAGAACCTTTGGCGCACAGCGTGGTCTGGTGGACAGCACCGTCTGGTAGGAAAGCCTGTGCTCTGGCATGAAATGGTATTTCAGGGCCTCGTTGAGAAGATGCTTGCACGCGTGGTCGTCCCGGACGAGGTGATTGGCCTCGTAGAGGCGCGTCAGGAACTTGACACTGAGCAAAGGCAGCCGCACGCTGTGCAGCAGCTGGGCCAGATACTGCTGCCTCTCGCTTGGGTCGTACTTGATCCATGACTCGAGCGCGTAAAAGACCGTCTCCTCCGTGAGCACTCTGAGGCAATCGCTTGACACGATCTCGTCCAGCTCCTCCCTGGTCAGCTCAAAGAACTCCTCCGTCCGGCAGACCTCCTCGAAGTTCTCGCAGATAAACTTAGTGGCCGCCAGACAGAGGTCGTGGCAGCCGTAGGTTTCAGCGAAGCGCGAGATGCCGATGCAGTTCGCCGCGTCCAGCTGGCTCTCGAGAAAGCTGCAGCACTCTTTGAGCACGAGTTTCACCTGCAGGAGATTGGCAGCTGGGAGGAGAGACTCCACCGTTTCTTGCGAGATGAAAACCGTGCCTGTGTACGCGTACTCCACGATGGCCTGAAAACCAGGACGCAGATGTTTCAAGACTGCGAGCGAAATAATATCAGCGTTTGTGGTGAGAGAAACGCATTTTAATACTGATGTGTTACCTGCAATGCAGCTTCGTCGATGCACTGAAACTCAACCTCCGAGGTCTCCTTCTCGGACAGGTTGCCAGTAAACATGGCCTTAAAGTACGGGCTGATGCTGGCCAGCACCACTTTGTGGGCGTGGATCTTGGCATCGCCCACGCGGAGCACAATGTCGCACAGCTCGCGATCTTGCCGTAACAGCTGTAGGCCTTGCAACAGCTGCTCCGAGTGAGGCCGCATCAGACTGGCAAGCATATAGGACTGGGCCTGCTGGTCCATCTGTTAAAAAAAAAAAACACTGAGGATTTATCAAGTTTAAACTGCTTAACATCTACGGCTACAGAAGTTCAAATATTTCTGTAGAATATCCGAGTACTGGAGGAAGCCCTGGTTGGTTTATCATAGTCTAGATAGCTCACAATTTTGACTGCTGTAGGACATCCGTCTGGTTTTGTATTGTGCCAAGAATCATGCTGTGGTTCTTTTCATTTCTGCGCTTTCTTACAAGTATTTGGGTTTGATGTGGCAACAAAAATTTATATTTGGCCCTGGACTGCCCATACTACAGAATTGTAGTTACCTGGATTCAGGGACCTGCTGTGCATTACAGCTGATTATTCGGTATACAGATAGCTAGGATGGATCGTACTTGCCGATTACCTAATATTCAACTGATTTAAAATGGATACTGGATTAAAAAAAAAAAAAAAAAAAAAATCCAATGTAAAATAATGCTGAACTTTATTAGAAAATGAAAACTTTTAAAAAACTGTAGTATCACAAATAGGGGCTAAATGGAATAAAATTGTATATATTAATGACATTAATAAATATTGAACAAAATAAAAGACGCATTCAAACTAAAACAAAATCTAACAC
Organism: Silurus meridionalis; assembly: GCF_014805685.1. Lineage (NCBI taxonomy): Eukaryota > Metazoa > Chordata > Actinopteri > Siluriformes > Siluridae > Silurus > Silurus meridionalis. Next base: position 5,447,323 of record NC_060891.1, read on the forward strand.
TCCGAATTAATAACAATTGTTACATCCAAAATTAATAATAATAAAATAATAATAATTTTAAAAAACACACTCCGTATGAACAGCACTTGAAGTCAGTTATTTGCCGCTCTCGTACTATATGACGCAACCTGGAAAAACTATTGTTCCTATTATTACTGTAACTATTATTCTTTAACTTTTATTGAACTCTATTATAGTTGCTCTTTGATTCTCATTGTTTTTGCAGCTGGTCTTAAAGGGCTTCGTTCTCACTGATCAATTCTCGGCTGAATAAAAGTTCTGCACCTTGAGAAAATCAAGCTTAAGAACTGCCACACAAGGATTATTTGGTGACATGGAATTTGGGGGTAACATTCTCCGATTTAAAAATTTTGCCATTGAAAATGTTGGGCTTGATTTGGCTTTTGTCAATTTTATTATAGACACAACTCCAACTAGCACTTCGCATCCTTATAAATCGTTAGACATTGACCGCTGGAATCGAAAACATTTTTTAGTGGGCGGGCTTTGTGTACCCGCTTCCTGAACCTTTGTGAACTAGGGATTCCATTAAAGTTGGCACTCTGTCATGGAATCAATTAGAATTTCAATGGGATGTTTAAAAGTCAGATAACAACTCTACCTTCAAATTAACATTTCCTGCTAAACGACAAGCTGCTTTCAGGACTCAAACGCTCTCTTAGTGTTCAGGTCTCGGCTGAAAACATGCATTTGGTCAATCCTTTTGTCGGTGGGTTTTTCTTAGGGAAAAGAGCAGATCTGGAGGGACCGTTGATATAGAGGCTTTTGGTGAACAGAGATGTTCGGATGCTGTCATCCCCCTGCTCTGGTTTTACTCAGGTTTGGTGATTCTGGTGCGGTGGGCCTTCTCTTATCCCAGAGGTCCCTCATGTCTGTGTTCCTGAGTCCCTACTTGCACCCTGAACACACTGTACAACGTCTTTAACGTTAAGTAACAACAAGGATATCTAATCATCTCTATATCATCCTCCCTATCAAATCTCTACTAAGGGTGTAAGAAAATAGCAATACACGTGAGTATAGCGATATTTTCTTTAGCGATACTGTGATTCTCAATACCACAATATCGGTATATATTTTAAAATTCATACAAAATTCACGGCAGTTGTTTCATTTCAATTAGTATTCGATTATAACCTGACCGCAAGATGGATAGTTTTCTTATCTCTGAACTTAAACAATGACGTACTAGCATAAGGGCACACCAATAATGTTTGCCTTAATATCCACCTGGAGCCTTGACTGACTCGTTGACTTATTGGAATTTTCATCAATCTCACGTCATATTAGGCGTCTTTACCGACCATGTTAAAAAAACACTTGATGCCACTGGGGTGTGATACGACTATGGCTGGCACAGGTTTCAAGGTATGGGTAGGTTTCAGAGGTTAAGGCTTAGCACGGTGTTATTTCATATGTAATTAATGAAAATGTAAAATTCACTGTGCTCTAAATATATAAATTATTACATTTTTCGCTCATGTTTGTATATGGTGGTGTGTTCTGTATGACAGATTTCCGTAAATTATACCTGTTCCAAAAATGTAAATAACCCAATAAATCACCTTGCTTTACAGTATCATGAAATATCGTTTTGCAACACACGTATCGTAAAAAAGTCGATATCGATACGCAGCCCTACCCTCTACTGTCTTTCTCGAGTTAAACATGCCCCCGAGGGACCAGTAACCTACAATCTCATCCCTTTGGTTCTTTTCGGAATCCACCTGTTCCATTCCGACGCCCTACCTCTGGATGGAGTTCCTTTTATGAACAGCCTAAAGATCCATGAAGCTTCTGATCAACTCCAGAACTGTGGGAATGGATTTGGACTTGAATGAATCAAATCAGAAAAGCTTAGGGTTTCAATCTGCATGAACAGATATGTATTTAAGCAAACCTTACTGAACGGTACACCTCGACTGTAATGAGCGGACTTTCTGCGTCAGCCGGGTGAGGATGGGTTCCTCTGAAGGTTCCTCTGAAGGTTCCTCTGAAGGTTCCTCTGAAGGTTCCTCTGAAGGTCTCTTCACTGTCAGCTCGCTCATTAGAAAAATAAGCACTTCTATAAGTAACCAATATAAATTCATATGTTATGACCTGTTTCTCTTTTTAAAGCAGGTCAGAAGAATCAGACACAACCTTCTGTCTCTTTTTATAATCTACATCATTATTATTGAGACATGACTTTTCACATGATTTGGACAACAAATATAGCTTCGTGGAAATTGAAAAAAGGGTGAAAAGGAGGACTGCTGTGGTTAGACAGACCCTGGAGAACCCCCTGATGCCAGGTGAACATGCAGCATGAGCTTCAGCACTTCCTTAAACAAATCATGTCCCAGCAAACTAATGCACGAAGGACAACACGAGGGGGAAAAACCTGCAGTCCAAATATCCGAGGAGAACAAGTGGACTTCAGCGGGGCTGCTAAAATTAGCCGGCTAACACGCTATCTGCTTAGCGGCTACCGTTGGCAAGCTACAACTGTTGCTAAAAATAAACATCGCTAGGCTACATACATTAGCGTTAGCAACAGCGGCTAGGCGAGCCACCGATCGGTTCTGATCCGCGGTTGGTGTTAATAAAAAGGGTATAAATGAGATTTGGGGGAAGTACCTGTATCCAGGGCTGCTCTCGGGCGGGTGAGACAGAGACAGACAGAGGCACAGAGATGTACTGCGGTAGTGGAACAAGCCTCCAGCTTCTGCCTGCAAAACAAACAGAAAGAAGATTCGCCCTGCGTCACTTCCGGGAGCACGGCGTGTGTGTGTGTGTGTGTGTGTGTGTGTGTGAAAGGGGGCGGGGACTCACGCGTCTGACGGAATCGCAAGCAACCGCGACATCACGCAGTCACGTCATAACACGTGTGTGTTAAATATACTTAAATCTGAGCACTGATCCATGTTCATGTTATGCTAAAGATGAAGATGATGATGAATAAACAGTATACTATGATTATTAATGATTGTGATAATTATATTAATAATAATAATAATTATTAGTTTTATTATTATTATTACCATGTTATATATACCTGTTATAATGATAGAAAAATACCGTAGTATAGTATAGTATAGTATAGTATAGTATAGTATGAAAACCACACAACAAAATAAAAGCAACAACAATAATAATAATAATAATAATAATAACAATAACAATAACAATGATAATAATAATAATAATAATAATCATAATCATAATAATAATAATAATATTGGTGTTTATTACTGGTTCATTAGAATACTTTCAGTCTAAAAAATACCAGGTAGTCTAGTCTAAATAGCTCGAGTATAGTCAAGTATAGTATAGTCTAGTATAGTAGTAAATATTTATTATTGGTTCACTAGGATCTAAAAAGTACCCTGCTGGGTCAGTGGTCTAGTCTAGTCTAGTAAAGTATAGTATAGTATATTATAGCATGAAAATCTCATGACAATGCAGTAACGATAAGAAGAATATAAACAAGAACAAGAATAACATGTTTATAATCGGTTCACTAGAATACTCGATTTAAAAATATACAGTTGGGTAGGTAGTATAGTATAGTATAGTATAGTATAGTATAGTATAGTATAGTATAGTATTCCGTATTATAGTTAGTATAGCTATAGTAGTATAGCATACAGTAGTATAGTATAGTGTAGTATAGCGTAGTATATAGTGTAGTATAGTGTAGTGTAGTATAGTGTAGTGTAGTATATAGTTAATCATATGCCACCTGAATGCTTATTTGATAAGACCTATAACAAGCCCTGGTCATGGAGTACCCCCTGTAAGGGGGTACTCCATGACCAGGCCTGACCAGAGCCTGCCCCTTGTACCCCCTGTTTTCTCTGCTCTAGCACTGTTGGGAGAAAGGAAAACCGTACAGTAAGCAATACTACAGGGCCAGAGTTAAATCCATATAAAAGACAATTTATATACAATATAGTGATTCATGGTAAAACAATAAAAAAAATATGCAATTCATTGTTTGGCTGCAATACATCAAATAATTGTACATATAGTGTATATATGCAATCAATATAAATACAATTAATGAACGCAGCGCTCTTGTACCACCATATGAAAACTGCTGACCAGATATCATTTGACTGGTGGATGATTTTTCAGCACAGCACTGACACTGACATGGCAGTGGGATTTCAGTTAGTTTTGTATTTGTGTAAATGATCGGTTCATTCCAGCACCTGGATGCCAGTACAGAGACGACTCTTGACCCAAAGTTTTGCTAGAGGCTCTAAGGGCACATCTTGTTTGTATGGGGTCCATTTTTTGCCATGCAGCCTATTTTGTGTTATGTTTAATGTGGATGCATACACACACACACACACACACACACATATACTTATTATATATTACATTTACATTATAAAAAGAAAATGAAATAAATGCCACAGAATTTTCTTTTTGTAATAAATAAACATTTGTTTTACTGATGTGCCAAGTCTCAAATCAAGCACCATGATGCACACATCTGTTCATTAAAACCGTTCGTGTAGAAACATGTATAAAAACGAAACTAGATTAAGCTAGTGGCTACTCGCCCAGTACCGGAAATACGATTTGTAGTGCGCCAAAATACGTATTGTTTCGCGCATGCGCGATATCGCTGCCATTGCTGGATTTTTTTGCGTTTTATACCCAGTTTTAAGAATTTATCTTAAAAGGAGAAAACCTGACATTTCCACATATCGAGGGAGTGAATAAATGAAGGATAGAAGGCATGACGATATTTGTTGTATGCTGAATTATGTAGAACAGTTTAGTAGAATTTATTTTAGAAAATTAAATATTAAATGTTACACACACACACACTTTTAATTGAAAATTTCCATTAATTTAATAATATTTAATATTTTCAATATAGAAAAAAATTATTGTATTGATTTGATTTATTTTATTCTTATATATTTTATTAGATATTTATTATTATTATTATTATTATTATTATTATTATTATTATTATTATTAAACCAAGTAGGATTTTTTTGTTGTTGTTTTCGGAATTTTTATTATAGTAAACTTTAAACAAAAACAAGCAATTTTGTTTTGCATTTCTTTTGAGAAAATTGAGGTACGTAAAGAAACGTAAATTGTGTGTACCGTTACTCCACTGAGATTTGTGTGTGTGTGTGTGTGTGTGTGTGTGTGTGTGTGTGTGTGTGTGTGTTCGTGCGCGCGCGTGCGCAATCGGTTCCACTGCAGGAATGTACGGAGCAAATGATAATCCCCACTGGAAACCGAGTATAAAGGTTTTTTTAAGATATAATGTAATATAATCGAATATATAATTTTTGGAAATCTAAATGAAATGTGTACAGCTGCATACAGCTGTGCGCTTCAGACTGCTTCCGAGACTCGGCGTCACCATGGAAGCGGTTGGTTTGTGACACGCTGCGCCATTTTGATTCCAAACACACCACCGGGAGCGTCGCGGAAAAAGAAAAGAGCAGAGCCGCGGTGGACCTTAAATAAAGCTGCAAACAAGACCCCGAGCCTCAATACCTCGAGTCTGGAGTTCAACAGGACAAAAAACTAAGCTCGGTGTAATTCATTAGCGAGGCGTGGGAGTGGGAGAGTGTGTGTTGTGTTCGTGCATGTCCAGGTTAGACATGGTGGAAAGTGGACATAGATTGTCTGCTTGTCCTGCAAGAAAGGTTCTGGTAGGGACTTAAGGACAACGCGAGCCAAATTCTTGCCTTAAAAGAAATGTTTAGCCAGTTTATTTCTCTTGTCTTCTCCTGTCTTGGTCCTGGAGAGTCTTAAAGGTAACACCAGTAAATAACTAGTTCTAGCAGAATCCTTCAGTGCCTTGACTATCGGTTTTGTAGAGCTTCATGATCTGGCTAAAAAATATAAATAAATAAAGTTACAGGTTGTTTAGACCAGTATGTTTACTTGTTTGGCCACAACTCATGGCAGAACGTCAGTAAAATGTTGTCTTGGTGAAGTTCCTGCAGTCCATCCTGAGCAGAATTTGTTCAGGTTTTTAATAAATTCTTGAGACCTTTTCGTTATCGAGATGAGCTTCGTGAAATCTCGACAAATCTGTGGCAGCTTAACCCGCAGGCTGTGGGCAAAACCCTGACGAGCGGGCGTCAACGATGATTTATGGATTGATCCCTCCGGAGTTACACGAGCAGCTCCTCGACCATGAGAACTACCAGAATCGAACGAATGGGGTCGAAGAGCTGAAAACCCTCCTGTCCGAGCTGGACATGAAAACGGTGTCCTTTGACAGTATTGCGGAGTTCATCTGCTTTTTACACCAGCTCCTGGACGACACCAACTTCAAAGTCTTGTATGGCACTCTACAGGTCCTGAACCTCCTCGTTCAAAGGCTGGACTACGACGTGGACCGGTATTACAAGCAGATCGTCCAGGTGGCCCTCAAAACCCTGGGGGACACGCTGACCGTGCTACGCAACGAATACATGAACGTTTTCCGGCAGCTCATGAGGATCGTCGGGCCGCAGAAAGTTCTCGATCTCGTGACCGGCCACCTAAAGCACAAAAACTCAAGAGTCAGAGAAGATGTTCTCAATATCATTACGGCGGCCATGCTGGCACACCCCAGGAAGGACTTCAACATCCCGCACCTTTGTTTTTTGGTGGCTCCTTGTTTGGCGGACAGCAAGAAGAGGGTTCGTCACGCGGCCCTTGAGCTCTTCGCTGTTTTTGATTACTGCCTGGACACGGGCAAGAAGCAGCCAATCACGAAGGCTATAGACCGTGTAGAGCTCACCGGTGAAGCCGAGGGTCTCATGGCCGCCGTACAGGCACGGAGGGCCAGGCACATCCTCCCTCGGCTATCTGCGGACGGTACGGTGGAATACGCGCTGGTCATCCCCAAACCTGGCCAGCGGCGCACTCCACAGTTCGGTTCTGGGGCCGATCTGGAGTGGATTCTAAACGGAGGGAGAGCGAACAGCGCGAGGAGTCACAGGACCGACGCGATTTCCGAAGGGCTGAGCGCCTACAACAGTCTCGGATCGCTGGCGGACGAGACGCCTTCGCAAAGGAGGATCGTGAGTGCTGGTAAAAACAAGCTGCCATGGGAGAGGTCAAGCCTTCCGTCTGCAGGAACTCAGGAACCCTGCAGTGCGGTGAATGGAAAGATGTCCGATAAGGTGAGGAATTCACTCGTGTCTTGCATTTTGTACGCAATTCGGAGGAAAGCCTCAGCATCCAGTCAGACCCCCCGATATTTTAGCTTCTAAATGTGGAACAGCAAGTTCTGGTTCTCGACTAAGTGAGGGATTTGTTAAATAAATGTACATTTGGATTGTAATTAATATAAACACTACATTTAGACGAAGACGGTTCCCCTTTTGAGCCTGTTTTTTTTTCTTCCCCATACCATCTCAAGGAGTTTTTCCTCACCATGGTCGCCACTGGATCGCTCATTAGAGATAAACTTATAGGCACTAAACCTATTAATTTATATTTTATAACCTTTATTTCTGTAAAAAGTCTTTTTTGGGACAATGTCCGTTGTTAAAAGTGCTCGACAAATGAAATTGCATTGTTTTAAAGTGTGGAATTTAGTATGTAATCCAGTCTTTTTCTCTTCATTAATTACATTTACATCCATGGCATTTGGCCGACGGACTTATCCATTTTATCGTATTCATACAACTGAGCAGTTCAAGGGTAAGGGCCTTGCTCAAGGGCCCAGTGATGGCATCTTAGTCCTGGTGGTATTTAAACTCAGGACCCTCTGAATATCATTACCAATGATGCACCATTGGGTGATTTTTTTTTTTTTCAATTAATTTATTTTTAACTTTTCTAATTAGACCGGTGGCCTAATCAAAGGTGTGTGAGTGTCATGGATCAGCAGGAGGTGACACTTTGGGGAAATGGTGGCTGTAATATGAAGCTGCTGAGGGTTTCTACCAAATGTGGAGGTGTTGAGAAATCAGATAGACGAAGTGTGGCTTCCTGTAATCTGAGATTCTTTCCAGATTAAATCCACACCCTTCAAAGAGTGAAAGGTCATTGTGTTTCTCATCATTTTTAGCCATAGTTTCATGTAGTTCTTCTAAAGGCCCAAACTTATTTTTATTTTTTAAAGGGTTAGTTCAATATGCGAGTGCTCCAGACCATTCAACATGCTGACTCATGGAATCTGGTTGCCATGCCAGGATTGTTAACATGCTGCTCAGAAACGAGAAAAGATTGCTCCTAAAGGGTCATCGATCACACAGACAGTGCAGTGATCCGGTTACAGGCTCCCACAACGCCACCAAATATGTTTTGTTTACCTTCACGATACCCGAGCCCTTGGCAAAGGCCACGCCGTGGATCATTAGCACAGCGATTAAATTTTTTCGAAAGACGTCCCTGAAGTACATGCAAGAACTAAGTAGTTACCCTGTTTACAGTTACGCAAATCATCAGGACACCAAACTGAACTTTTTGCCGTGATTTTGCACGTTAACCCTCATCCAGTGTTCAGAATTAGTACCACGTTTGTTAAACATTTTTCGGTTAAATCTTTTAATCAGCCTCAGTTCTGATCAAAACTACTAAATATATTTCTATTTAAAACTCTGTGTTCATTCGTAGAAATACAGTACATGGATGGTTACAGCATAATCTTTTTTAAATTGCTGAGTAAATACACTATATATCACCAGCCCCCATATGTGCTGGTGGAAAATCTCGTTGCAGATTCATTTCTCCTTTCCTGGTGATCTAACCAATGTGCTTCTCTCGAAAGCTTTCCACTAGATTGTTTAGATGTTTGTGTTCCTTCACAAGGTCAGGTGGTGTTCACTTCATAAATCATAGGCTTTTTATCTAACATTGTATCAGAAGGTCATGGAAAGACACATACTAGACAGATGTGGCAGCAGTTTGGGCAGAACCTCAACCACCGTGGCCATAGAATGCACATAGCAGTTCGATATTTTTGCATAGCAAAACTGGGTTACTGTTCGCAAGGTTGGGATTTAAGCCCCAATATCACCAAGCTGCCACTGTTTGGCCCTTGAAAAAGGCTCTTAACCCTGTGGGCTCCAGGGACGCTGTATCATGGCTGACCATGATACATGATCAGAAATTCTTCAAAGAAAGAATTTCGCTGTGCTGTACTGTATATGTGACAAGTAAAAATGTTTTATTTTTTAATTTCATTTTTTCTTAAAGTCAAGCCTTGATGATCCCACTACCTCCATGAGGCTGAATCAGGAAACCTGTGTTACCCATTCTGGTAAGATTTCAATTTCTTTTCTCTCTCTCTCCTTCTCCCTCTTCTTCTATTTTCATGTGCAGTTTGTTTCTTCTAATAATGTTTTTTGTGCAAGTAGTGACGCATCCTTAACGTTTAACCCCATGCCACATGGCTAAGTGTTCACTCTTCTAGATTACAGATGCGCATCTCTATAACCGAGGCCCGATGCAATTCGCATCCCGATGCATAGCCAACAATACGATACATTCGAGAGAAGCGAAGCAGCCGTTATGATGCGGCGCGATCCGATTTCCATTTGATTCAACATGAATGCGATTCAATGCAATGTGTTTCAATGGAAAACGATGATGCTATGCAATTCACTGTGGTGCAGACAGTTCACTTTTATTGCTTTGGTTTAGACAGACAGCATGGCCCTTTCACAAACAGGCCTTTGTAGTTCTTTACCTCTTCTGTCTCTAGGAAGATGCAGCTCTACCTCTGCCATGTTAATCTGTATTGTATGTGACTCTCAGGACACGCCTCGGTCTCCTTCATATTCACGTAGCAGCAGCGGAGTAGAGAGAAACCGTTTAGCAAGGAGAAATCGTTGGTCACGTTCTAAATAATAAAATGCCGCTTATTTAGGTGAGGGGAACGAGGATCTTTATGAAGGATTCTTTGTGCCTAAGCGTTGCATAAACAAGAACAGTAAAGCACCTTTTAGACCCCAAGAATACTCCCGTAAAGTCGCGTTTAAAACAAACCAGGTAAAGATGTGCTACGTGTTGGAGAACAGAAAGCAAAAAAAAATGGCTGTTGAATTGAGAATTTCAGTCCTCATTACAGTCCTAGGATTTAGCAGTTGTTTCCAACACTTGAAAGTGGATTTTACCGATAGCTTAGTTGGATCGTACTTGCCAATTCAAACTGAAACAAAAAGTAACACTGCATGAATAAATAAAGACACTTGAAATAAACACATCAGTGATTTGCCTCTAGAGGCCGCTCTCGTACTGTATACCCCAACCCGGAAAAACTAGCACTATAGATTTTTTTCAGATGGTTCCAGCAATCAACTATTAATACGATTAATTAATGGGCACAACGGATGACCTCCACTTTAGTTACATATGGTAATGCAAACAGATTTTTGTCTCTTATGTCATGTAGGATTAACAGAACCACTTCAGTCACGCTCCTCGAGTCGGCGCAGAGAAACCACAGTCCGACTTCGTCGAAGCGGCAGCTTAGACTCGAACCCGGACATTTTTATAGCAGCCAGTTCCAGCGATGCTGACAGAGGTGACTCACAAATTATATTTTACACAGAATGTCAATTTTTTTTTCCTCCTGGAGTGGTTTTAAGTTGAATAAAATGTAGTGTAGGTCACAGAGAGCATTGTACTTTCAAAAATCATTCCGAGCACAGTTTTCACCAGTGGACGTTCTCTATATTGCAGTTGTTCCCAGGACGGGTCGGCTGCCAGTGTCTGGGAACGCCAATGTGGAGCGTACTTTTTCTCTTCCGTCCAATTCCACTCCCCCTGGCTCCTTTCTGCTGCCCTCCTACCCCCTCGCCACTCTTCCAGGGGTACAATTAACGCCCACACTGTCTCGTAGAAGCCATGCTGACTCTGCACTCTCGATGTCCAACACATGGCCGAACATTCGGGAGATGAGCCCACTACACGGTGATCCCAGTCCATGGAGGAACAATAACGGTAATTACATAACTGGAGTCAAAGCTTCATATAATTTTAAAATATAATATTGATGGTTATGTATGTACAGTGCATCCATAAAGTATTCACTGCTCTCCACATTTTATGTTGCAGCCTTATTACAAATTGGATTAAAATAATTTTTCTCAAAATTCTACAAACGAAGTGCGTTTGAGATCTTTGCAAATGTATTGAAAATAATAAACGAAAAAAATCACATGCCCATAAGTATTCACAGCCTTTGCCATCCTGTTTCCACTGATCATCCTTAAGATGTTTCTACAACTTGATTGGAGTCCACCTGTGCTCGATGCAGTTTTGGACATGATTTGGAAAGGCAAAAGGCACACACCTGTCTGTATGAGGTCCCACATTTAACAGTGCATGTCAGAGCACAATCCAAGCTATGGAGTCTAAGGAATTGACTGTAGTCCTCAGAGACAGGACTGTATCGAAGCACAGATCTGGGGAATGGAAGAAGTTTGGTACCACCAAGACTCTTCCTAGAGCGGGCCGCCTGGCCAAACTGATCGATCGGGCCTTAGTCAGGCAGGTGACCAATAACCCGATGGTCACTCTGAAAGAGCTCCAGCATTTCTCTATAGAGAGAGGAGAACCTTCCAGAAGAACAACCATCTTTGCAGCACTCCACCAATCAAACCTATATGGTAGCGTGGCCAGATGGAAGCCACTCCTTAGTAAAAGGCACATGACAGCCCGTCTGGAGTTTGCTGAAGGAAAACAAAGATTGAGAAACAAAGATTGAACTCTTTGGCCTGAATTCCAAATGTCATGTCTGGAGGAAACCAGGCACCGCTCATCACCTTGCCAATACCATCCCTACAGTGAAGCATGGTGGTGGCAGCATCATGCTGTGGGAATGTTTTTCAAGATCAAGGTAAAGGGCACAGAGACATCCTGGATGAAAACCTGCTCTGGAGCTTAGACTGGGGTTCATCTTCCAGCAGGACAACGACCCTGAGTACAGAGCCAATAAAAAAAAAAGGACTAGCCCATGGGTTACTCGTACATAAATTACGCTATTCTATGTAACACTTATGTACGTGAGGTTTTTTTTTATTCTAATACATTTGCAAAGATTTTAAGCATCTGTTTTGGAATACGGCTGTAACATAACAAAATGTGAATACTTTCACTGTAAATTTGTGAACATCAACAGTTTAAGTTTTTTTCAAACAACTATAAATAAAATGCCTGCTTGGTATAAATGATATATAAAATAATATTTTATAATACAGTGGTCCCCGAAACTCGCGGGGGTTACATTCTGAGTTTCAAGTGAACTGAACCTCAGCTACTCAATGCAGGTGATGCTGGCTCCACCAGGTGTTCTCCAAAGCACGCGTCTCGGACCGCGTCCTCCTCATCGTTCGCTCAGGCTATGAACGCAGTCAGGCGTTCTCCACCCGTCTCTCCAGTCACGCAGCTGTCTGCGCAGGACGCAGCCAAGCCGAGAGATCAGCGTAGCAGGAATCTCCACCTCGACCTGACGTCCATGAGCCTGCAGGAACCTGATGAAGAGCCGGTGGACAAGGAAGAGGTGAGAGAGACAGTTGAATGAACTCAATGCGAATAAAATAAATGTAACTTCCACGTTATGGCAGTATTATAATATCTGTAGACTGTTGCCTCATAACCAAACATGCGCCCATGTTATAGTGTAAAAGGTATAATTTTCTTTAGAAATTTTATTAAATAACTATTTGGTTGATTTCATTTATTAGGGGTAAAAATATTTATTATAATTTTTTTTAAACAGATGATGAACTCTCTACGCTCGTTGCGTAACAGCGCAGCTAAGAAGCGGGCAAAGGTGAGCATGAGCGGCTCCGAGCCAGATCCGGACAGTCCAGACTCGGCTGTTAAACTCGAACCGAACCTCGACTCATCCTCTCAGACTTCTCCATCTGTGACGAGCCCAATGAGCGAGAGCAGCCTATCTAGCCTCTACTCCCCCACTACTCCCACCATCAATGGCACTCACAGCAGGTGCTCATTTATTTTTGATCAGTTTTCGATTTTAAAATACTGCTTCCATATAGATAATGTCTTATTCTTAAATTTCACCTCCATAGCCCTGGGAATTCCACAGGAAAAGCATGTATAGCCAGAGTGCCATCTGGGAAAAAGAAAACTCCTTTCTCCATGGAAGCAAGTCCTCAAGGTACATCAACCTACACCAGGCTGCCACACCCCATATTTCCACTGCATTGAGTGTATCAAGTGTAATGTGAAATGTTTCGCAGGTGTCCAACCGGATGTGAGCGTCAGTGTTGTTGGTCAGAAAGTATCTTATTCGAACGGAGCAGCAGCGGAAGACAAGCAGCGAGACGTACCTTCGCCTCCCCACACGAGACCTTCAGGCCGTGAGCCGCTCAGAGCTTTGCGGCCCGCTAGAGGTGAATTGATGTGTATGTAAATGTAGTGCGTATTTTAATTAGAAGTTTAGTCCATGTTCGATTTTTAAGTCACATTTTCCAAGTCCCACCCAGACCACCTTGCTAGAACACCACAGTGGCCATCAAACATGTTACTTTTCCCCTTTCAGTAGCTGACACAATGAACACCGACCCTGTAGCTGTAGCTATCGTTTATTCTAGTAATCAAGCATTTTGCCGTTTTTTCCATCGAGTAATCGGATAAAAAGCAGTTTTTCTTTATTAAAAAAACAATGCTAACTGTACAAGAGGAAATAGTTTTCTTTTTATAAAAATTATTTTTTCTTTTTTGCTAAAATTGTATTTTTAATGTAAAACTTTTTGCCACTACAGCGGGGGTGACGCCTCACGATTGGCTAAAAGGAATTGCGAGAGAAAAACAACTTGGAATTGCAAGAAAAAAACTTTTTTTGTTTTGTTTTTATGTGGCAGAAACAGGCTTCCTTATTTTCATTCTGCAGCGTCTTCTGTTTACCCGTCTAGAGCACTCCAGAGTTTAGCGGGAGGTGCGTCATTAATAATCGTCCGTGCTGCGTGTGTAGTTCAGTAGACTAAACAAAGCATCGAGGCAAAATATTTTGATGCTTTCAATGATTTTTTTTTTGTAATATAATACCCTGTGCGGTATCTCAGAATGTGCATTACCAATCTGAAGCAGATTCGGGCACAAGGAATAAAGTTCTTATTTGATTTTATCGTAGTGTATGTTCTTACTGTATCTCATTGTACCATTTCGAATCTTATAGTAACAGCTGCTGACTGAGGAGGGTATTAGCATGTGCCTCCTCTGAGACACCTGAATCCACATCTTTTCAAATCGTTGCTTGGGCAAAATCACAAAATAGCTTAACACCAGAGTTTACCTTCACAGACCTCCATTACTTAGGCTTGCTGTGATAGACCTACGGTTGATAATTTCAGACATTGCCTGAATTGCGCTTTCTATGCATTTATATTTATCTGGCAAAGACAGAACAAAGCTGCTCAGCCATTTGCCTTTTTGTACTATTATTTGGCTTTAAGAGAAGGGGCCATGCTTAGAATTTGTTTCATAGCCAACAGTAAGATCTGGAAATTGCTTTTGGGTTGAAGTTCTACTCTATACATGTATCCTAAAGTATTCTATATTATTAGTAGTAATAAGTCACTGGCTCTTTGTCGATCAGGATCGCAGATATACAGCACGAAGGCCTCCTCGGTCAGCGACATGTCTGAAGGAGTAGTTGGGAAAGGTTAGTGCAATCTCTCTTCTATTGGGGAAAAAGGTGTTGTATGGAGTTTATAAAGATGCTTTCGTCCTTAAAAACGGATGTTGTATATGCGTTGCAGGAGTTTTTGTCTCCACAGTTCTTCCAAGCCGTTCTGATGTTGCAGCATGTCCTGAGCGGGAGGAGTCCTTAAAAAAAGGCCCATGGGAGCCACCAGCTGGTGTGTATGGCCATGCTGTATCGGGAAGTCATGCAGAATCCGATGACGGCGCTGAACCCGATGAAGCAATGGTTACTGAATCTTATGCTCAAGTAAGGAACGAATTCCATATCCACCGGTTTTCAGGATTTTCTCTATGCATGGGCCCATAATTTATTACTAATAAGAACTTATTTTAATTGGACACTGTGTAGAATCTTAAGGTTTCCTGATTTCTTTCAAAAAATATTTTCCCCAAGTTCACTTCCTGTTTGAGCGCCATTGAAAAAACCTTTCAAAATCTCAAGATCTAAGACTAAAGTTATAGATATTGTACATGAATTTAAAATTTTTAAGTGTCTTGAGATTGAGGGACCAGTAAAACTCGATACGGATTGAGTATTAAATTAAAATTGTTCAATTTACGCCATCTTACAAACTTGTAATTACAGGAGCGGGTGAAACTGTCCAATTACACAAGGGATAAGATGCGGCAACATCGGTTAGAACATCCGGAATCCCAGCCTTCGCCGCGAATGAGACAGAGCCTTAGACGTGTAACAGCTGAGGCAGATGAAGCAGCGTCTCTGAAAGGTAAGAGTTTGACAAAATGAATGCTTTTTCTCATGCTCATGCTCTGGAGTCATCATCATTTCCCTCCTGTTCCCAGCTGAGTTGCAGTTGAACGGCAGTGTTCTACCCTCCACTAAGCTTGAAAGCCTCACCAGGGAATCGCCCTCCAGCCCTAGAAATGCACAGGGGTCCCATAATCAACAAAACTGTATCAGTCCACATTATCAGCCTAGCCCCCCTACAGGCCTCCCGAGTAGACACACCCTTCCACGGCCGAGACGAGCTCCCAGTCTGACCAGAACGCAACCCAACGGCTCTGGTAATACTTTAATGTATATCAAGGATTTTTTTCTTTAAAGGTATAGTTGAAAAAAAATATTTCTATTAAGGGTGTAACGGTACACAGTTCAAATTCAGTACACAGTTAGGGAAAGAAATGAAAAACCTAAAATTGTTTATCATTACTTTTCTTTAACGTCATTTATTATTATAAGCATTTGTGAACAGCAACAGTTTACATTTTAAAATCAATTTTCAATTAAATGCTTGCTTGATTCAAATAAGAAAAAATATACACAAATAAAATGGAAAAAATCCATTCAATGCAGTTTTTTATTAGTGATTTAATTCAAGTAGTCGATTAAATTGGCACAAATGAAATATTTAATTTTCTAAAGATATGTTCTACTCAAATGTTTTATTTCAGCATACTTTAGCAAATGTCGGGATAAAAAAAAACAAGATTGTGTATTTATTCATGAATTCACTGTATTTATTTGGAAGTGAATTAATTCCTTTTATCCTTCATTCTTTCATTCATTCATTTATTTATTTATTTATTCGCTGTACATAAAACACAAAAGAACAGGAAACGAGTCAATATATGAGAATATTTCTGCTTCCATACTTTCCATTTAGATGAAATCGTGCCCGTTACCCCAAAGAAGGATCCCAACGAGCAGATGGAGTTGCGGCCGTTCTCCAGACCAGAGCTAGCTCTTTCTCAGAGCTTCAGACTGCTCAGCTCGGATGAATGGTGAGTCTAGAACCGATGGAAAATGAAAATTAATGAATAATAAAATAACAAATAATTTATTAAAAGTGTGCTTGTCTTACACACAAGGTCACAAGCTTTACGTGTAAAATGTTTGCTGTTAATGAATTTCTAAAAAAAAAAAAAAAAAATGCGCAATAAAACTAGAAAGTCGCCAAAAGAATTGTTTAAGCACAGTAACGAAGTACATTTACTCAAATACTTTAAACTACAGCAACAAGGTCAGTGTTCAGTTCCTTTAATACGAATGTTGTGTAATTTAATACACCATATGGCAAATTGTATATGGAAAACTGGCTGTTAGACAAAAAGTTCCCCCCCAAAAAAGATTAGAATTTTCCTCACAACATGACAATGCATTTAGGCACATACCGAGCTGCAGGAAGACCTGGTTTGCCAAGTCAAAGGGGTGAAAACTTGAGTGAGCTTGATTCCTGACTTCCTGAACTGTGCCGAATGGGTAAAACCCATCTAATGCTTTTGGTAGCTGGATAGATAAATAAGTACATAAGTAAATGTATGAAGCAAAGAAATAAAAGCAAACTATCTGTCTCATATTGAATTGCACAGCATCTTTTTTTCTTCCAATTGAATCACATTCGGATGAATCAAATCGAAATCGGATCGCGGCGCATCGCACTCAGGCTAAATTGTATCACAATATTATGTATTATTGATGTATCGTATTGTTGGCCATGCATCTAGATACTCATCTCTAATATACAATGTATAGATATAACTCCTCTCTCTTTATACAGGGAGAAGAAAATCGAAGGGCTCAAGTCCCTGCGCTGTTTGGCCCGCTATCACTCTGATGTGCTGAGTAGTAGGGTTCATGAGGTCTGCCTCGCCCTGATTCAAGAGGTAAGCCACTCCTTTGCATCCCACTTAACTGAGTTCGCAGGTAGCCATCTGAGATGCTTATATTCAAATATTGAATCAGAATTGGAGTATTTTTTTTGATGACCCTGTGTCCAAACGATTAAAGGTGAGGTTAATACTGGAGGTTGACCGATACTGGGTTTTAGCGATAAGGATAGTAAGGATCATACCTGCCCATAACCGGTGAACCTTTTTTTTAAAATGGATTTTGGATTAAAATAAATAAATAAATAAAAATACAACTGAACTTTAATTATATTTGAATATATTAATGATATTAATCAATATTGATAAAAATAACAGACGTGCATTGAAACTGAAACAAAAAATTATCACTCCAAATAAATATAAACGGTTGCATGCAAAATGAGTTAAAAAGGACACTTGAAATAAACAAGTGGCGTCAGTGATTCGCCTCTAGTATTATATAACGCAACCCAGAAAAACTATTGGTATGGATTTTTGCTGGTAGTTCCTGCAATCAGCTATCAGTGGACCTCTAGTATGTTAATTAAATTCTTTTTTCTTTCTTTTTTAATGACATTCTATGCTAAGTATAGGAGACTTGTGCTCCAGATATGGTCAAGCCAATTTTGTTTGCTGAAAAAATGTGTTAAACATCATGGAACTTTACAGTGCTCCCGATTTGAAGTCTGGAATTGAGTGTTAAAGGTTATGTTAGTATTTAGTAAAAGTCTGGTTTGTTTAAAACCCTCGGTGTGCTGTAGGTTCGGAACCTGCGTTCCGGAGTGTCCCGCATTGCCGTGGTGACTTTAGGAGAGCTCTACGCCAGCCTACAGAAGGGAATGGACCAGGAACTGGAAGCAACAGCCAAAGTTCTGCTGCTTAAAGCAGGAGAGTTAAATGTGTTCATCAGACAGGACGTGGATGCAGCACTGGACAGCATGGTGCAGAACTGCACACCTATACGCAGCATGAATGCCCTGCTCACCGGAGGAATCAGGTACGTTTTAAATGGCTGTTAAAATCGATCAGGACCAATTTCTGTTCCAATCTAGGTATGATGTTACAATAGAGTCCTGGATTTGCAGCTTTTATTCTATAGATTTGTTTTTGGTCAATTTATTACCTAGAAGACAAGCAGTCAACCAGCGAAAAATTTAAATGCTACACCTTTTTTTCAATATAACCCATCGTTTTCTCTACAATATTTTTCTATTACTGAGTCTTCAGTTTAGTGGTTACAGCCGAATGAACACAAACGCGCTCAGACACGACGCTTTCACTGAAAAGAGTCGAGCTATAAAATTGGAACCAAATGTTCAATGGAAGAAAAAAATATCAAATAGAATGTGCGATTTGTAACAGTCAATATTTTTCAGCGTTGTTGCTCGTCAGACTGTACGAACATGATCCCCATGTCACTCTGTAGGATCTCAGCGGTCATAATGTCAGACTGAACGACAGTAAAAAACTGACGCACACAAGAAAAAAACTGCTGGTAGCAAAGCTAATCGCTAATGCTAGCTGGCAGAAAAACGTCTTACAAACACTCTTTTCCCCCCGAACGTTTTTCTTCTTGCTGTACTGTCCGTCTGACTCGCTTTTAAAAAGCATCTTATTTGTTTTTCAATGTATTTAAGCATCCCAAGTACTATGATTTATTATGGCTATAATGTTAATATTATCCTTTTTGTCGCAAACTCTTCGCTTAATCAACTCAATTTATGTGAAAAGACTCGAACGTTACTCTCAGCACAACAATCTAATGATGGAATGATGATTAAATGATCGTTTTAATCATTCAAAGAGTTAGATTCACTCCATCACTGTCCACCAGCGCCTATCGGTTCTTGGTTTTGACGGTCGTTTATCGAAGGAAATGCCTCAGACGACCAAATCGTGGCCAAAATCGCACAGTGAGCACCTGGTTTAAGGTTAGGTGTCCACAAACTTTTGGCCATACAGCATATAATGACTCTTACAGCCCTGTAGCTGTTTTAGACCACTTAGCTTTTTATACATTTGCAATTCATAAAAGGCATTGTTTTTCTCTTTTCTGTGTTTTTGTTAACAGTCACTTGAGCGCTGTCATAAGGAAGTGCACCGCTCAGCACTTGGCTACTCTGGTTGAGAAGATTGGCAGCGGACGCTTACTATCTGGAACTAAAGATCTCACTGACCGAATCCTACCTGCCGTCTCCAAGCTGGCACAAGACTCTTCTCAAGAAACCAGGTGAGCACCGATTTCACCACCTTTTGCTCTGTATATCACCCAGTTCTCAACCTTGTAAATAGTTTTATTGATGTTTTTTTTTTGTTTTGGTGCTTTATTTTTTGCATTTTCAGATATTTCGGCCGACAAATGCTTCTGTTCTTGTCGTCTCACCGCGACTTTGATAAAATAATGGAAAAGTACATCCCTGCCAAAGACCTGGCAACCGTCAGGGACATTGTCGTCACGCTGAAGACCAAGGTTTCGAATTCAGAACACGTGTTTGACCAAACATTATTCCATAGTACATTTGTTTGTTTTTCCTTTATTTGATCGTGTAATCGTGTTTAGGGACTGGGCGAGATGCCTCAGGACGCTCCTTCGGCTCGAGGCAGGCGCTCCTTATCTGGCAGCAGACTGGTGCGTGCCTCTTCTCTGACTCGCGAACCTCAGATCTCCAGCAGGTACCTTTTTAAAGCTCGGGGATTTATAAAATCTTTGATTTTTATTCTTTTTTTTATTTGATTGAAGTTTTTTGTGGGTTTTTTTGTCCTATATTTTAGCAAAGACAACAGTAAAGCTCAATTCCACAGCATTGCAGACAAGACGGAGTATGTCAAGCAGCTCAAAGCCCTGCTGGCTTCTAAAGACTTCCGCGAACGCATCAAGGGCATCGACCAGCTGGTTTCTGACTGCGAAGGCAACCAATGCATGGTCACGCGGAACATGTTCCCGGTAATTCTTTCCTGCAGTCTTCATTTTAGCGCTTTTATCCGTTCTAAGAAAACGAAATAACAAGGTTTCTTTGATGACCGATTTGTTGGATCGATGCAGAAGGCAGCTCAGGGGGTTTTGTGGGCTGCAAGCAAATCAAGCTAAGAGACACCGTTTCTGTTCTTCGCCCAGGTGTTCGACGCTTTCAAAGAAAGGCTGCAGGAGTCAAACAGCAAAGTGAATCTTTATGCGCTGGAGGCCTTACGAAAGATCATCAGGTTGCTGAAGGACAACTTGGCTCAAGTGGTGTATATCCTCGTCCCCGCCGTGGTGGACAACCACCTGAACTCAAAGAATGACGCCATCTACGCGGCCGCAGTGGCTGCCATACACGCTCTGATGGACAACCTGGGTGAGTTCCTATTTCTCCTGAACTTCATGCAGTTTATAGTTACAGTAGTTACAGTTAAAGTCAACGTAATTCGTTACGGTACTCGAGTAGCTTTTTCGCGCATCTGTTCTTTACTGAAGTATTTCTATTTGAGGAGACTTTTACTTCACTGCATTTCAAATTCGTACTTTTTTACTCAACTTTTTACTCAAACGAAAATGTGTTTTATTTATTTATGTATTTATTATTAATACATTTTTTTTTATGTATCTCTACTTTAACTGAAGTTCTTGGTACCTGATGCTTCTTTGCTTCTCTTTCAAATAAACGTCTGCTTATGGAAATTTTTTCTATTTCACACAAATAACTTTTCAATGTTTAATCAATGTTTTTTTTTTTTTTTATTATTATTATTGGGATTTTTTTGGATCATATATAACGTCCTGCATCTCCATCTCCTGGATGATTTTTACTATGGAAACGAATAAGTATAAGAACATTTCTCTGAACCCTTTGCTTTCTGAACCCCCCCCCAGACAACACTTTACTCCTTCAGCCGTTCTGCACAAAGGCGCAGTTTCTCAGCGGGAAGGCTAAACTGGACCTTGTTGAGAGAGTTGCAGGTATGCGACCCGAAACTCCACAAATCTGATCACCACAATCTTTTCTGCAACGTTTATATGGCTATCTAATATAAACTGCTTTTAAAAACTATGAAACCATGATGTCGTCAAGATGCAGTCATTTTACTGTGGTTTGTGTATTCATAAGAATTATTAGCTGTTTCAGTACTGTATTATTAAATGCTGTTTTATATAATTTAGGACTTAATGCATTATATACATTTTTCTTTTCTTTCTCGTTTTCTCGTGATCTCGACGTGACAAACATCGCTTCCTATTTATCAGTACTAAAAAAAAAAAAAAAAAGGCTCAGCAGTCGACTATTTGCGCTGACAATTTTTTAGCAGGTTGCTTATCAAAGTAAAATCTAATGCCATCTTTATCTCTATGATGCGTTCCGACGCAGAGGCACACAAGTCGTAGGTCGGGATCTGACTGTACACAAATTCCTGATCACGAGGAAACAAACGACTGTCATGTCAAGATCATGAGAAGTCGTGATAACGAGAAAAAAATTACAAAAACAATTACAAATAAATTAAAAACCTTTACAAATTCTCCGAAATTTTTTAAACATACCATCAGTTAAAACGTATACAAGCTATTTTTATTGTTTTATATTGTTATTTTCTGTAAAATAGTTTGCCAAGTAAAAAGTAAATCCTTTTAGTTGTTTTTTTTATTTTTTTTTTTTTTATCAAGGCCCAAATGTCATTTTTGCCAAACTCTTCTTTACTAAATTGCTTCAGATCAATCAAATTTGAAAGAATTGGTTCATACACAGCTTCTTGTATCCTGTATTTCTGTTAGCCACACATTTTTCCATGACTGTCTGTTTATTTGGATTTTTATATTTTTTATTTTAAAGAGCTGGTCCGAGAGCTGTACCCCCGCAAACCCCAGCTGGTCGAGCAGAAAGCACTCCCCTTGCTGTGGCACCTCCTGGGTTCCTCCTGCAAGAGCGGCACGGTCCACGGCAGGAGCGGCACCATGAGAGGGGTCACCACCGAATTGTGCCAAGCGCTCCACACTTACATGGGCCCCTCGCTGCTCAACCACGCAGCTGCACAACCTTCTAACATCCTCAAGAGCCTGAATGAGATCCTGCAGACCCTCACGGCCCTCTGAGATACGAAAACCTTTCAAACACCCCCACCCCCCCAGACAGACTACTTGAAAATATGTTCTCACAGTGCCTGCACTTTAAACAGATACTAGAATCACTTTGAATGAGCAACAGAACTCGGAGTCTTTTTAAAAAAAAAAAAAAAAAAAAAGTCCCGAATTAAAGGAACGTAGTTTAAGCTGATCGCGTATCAGGTTTAAGATTCCCAGAGCGCTGCTCTTTTGGCACTTTCGCATTAAACGCTATCATGATAACGTGGTCACTTTAGGTAGATTTATATTGTAATGCGTGCTCGTTGCTGTTACTTTTCCTCATTACGAGTTTTATACAAAATGCCGACACTTTGTAGGCGACAATGCAGAACGTCCGATTTGCGTCATGTGACTTTTTGTTTCTTTCTAAACGGTCGTTTTAAAACTTGCGCATTTCTGATTTACAAACACTTTTTTTTCTCCCAGAGCTCGGAAGTGGAATGACACAGTATTAGCTTCATGTATGCTTTATATGATTGCAGTATGTTGTGTGTGTGTAGATGCAAAACTTTATAATGACTTATTAACTGAGAAGCTGGACCTGTTCTACATGCATGACCAAATATAGAAGTGGTGTGAAAATCATTTCCAGTACAAAAACATATATTTTGATGTATACAGAAATGAACTTTGGATGTAAGCAGCTGTATTTTTGGTAAACAAGCAAAAGAAGAGTAATTTGTTGAAAAGCTAATAGATATATATTTCTATTCTACACATGAATTTATGCCCAGGTCTGTAATTCAGTCTAGTGCCAGTCTTGAAAATTTTTTTTTGGAGATCTGATGTTAATTTATATTGAACATGTTTCTCTATATGGTGTATGACAAAGATATATGTATATATAAAATAAAATTATTTCAGTAAAACAATGATTTCTGATATTTTTGCTGTACAGGCATGTGGTTATTTTTATATATATATATATATGCTGATGGGTTACAATTCACAATTTATATTACAATGCGGTGTGATTTTGATTTAACACAATACCATGCAATACAATAGGAAAAAAATATGATGATGTCCAATTCTATATGTTACAGATAGTTTGCTTTTATTTCTTTGGTTCACACACAAATCATACATTTATTTGTGTGTCTTCTGAATACTAACGCATGGCCCTTTCACAAACAGGCCATTGTAGCGCACAAAGATTAATAAAACCAAATGTTCAGTTCCAAATGTTCTGTTTTTGAGGAGAATGCAGCTCTACCTCTGCCATGTTAATCTGTATTTTATGTGGTGCTGAAAGGAAAGCGCTTGAGAAACGAGGAGAAATCTATCTGCATAATAAATATCAGTCACATCTGGTGGACCAAGAGAGGAAATACACAGATGGAGGGAAAATAACAGAAAAATAAATAAATAAACAAAAAAATACATTATAAAAATCTAAACATTACAAACATTTCAAAGCTTTCAGAGCATTACATGTTTTCAGTGCTTTTTTGTTTTTTTGTTTCTTCCAAGAGATTTAAATACAATTTAAAGTCATTAATAAAATGGGAAAAGTTTGGTCTACAGGTCTGGCCCACATTTTTTTATGAATATGGAATTTTCCTAATAAAACAAACAAATGTATAATATATTGTTGGCAGCTTGTTTACTCCTAGACTGTGGTTCAGACACTGGTTCTACCCCAGTCCAGCAGGTGGCAGTGCTGCACCTCGACACCGACCCTCTTGGTAGAATGAGGAAGCGCTTCATCACATGTTTTGAGCGCCACATTTGAGCATGTAGGCTGCAGAAAGCGTAAACAAATCCAAACCTTTAGCATCGTAGCATCTTAAACAGCTTTATGACCGCATATTTACGCAGAAATGCATATTTAAAATGAAACACGGGTTAATTTATAACAATACGAATGTAACACGTTCATGTAACAGCACAGAGGAGAAGAAGAAGAAGAAGAGCATTATGACCAGTGTGTTATCCAGCTGAAGATCAGATCACCACCATCCTCATCATCACGACAGGAGCCTGGATCAGATGGTAGACCCAGCAGGTTTATCTGAACACTAATGACAGCTTTGGTTCTAACTCAAATCTGGAGATCGTGTTTGGTTGAGCAGAAGATTCTCCTTCTCATTATGTCTGATTAAAATAATAATAATAAAATGAGCAGTGCAAATCAGAAGACCTTATTTCAGACATGGGGTTCAGCCGTTCCCAAGACGACACTCCCGAGTAAAGACCTTGGGAAGAAGTTGCCCCAGAAGCGAAGGGCAAAAGCAAGGTCGAGCAGCCAAGTGAAGGAGAAGCAACAACACAATGTGGCGCCTTCGCTTTTTGCTGAAATTGACCAAAGACACGAGATGGATGAAGTTGATGACGATCTGATCCTTGTCGCCGTTTACGAGGCTGAGAAGAGCCTGGAAACCCAGCCTGCTCTACCTCCTGATACCTCAATCACGGATTCTTCAGAAGTTTCCTCAGATCTTCTCGGCTTCGACAGCTCGTCGGGACGGATATGGATCTATCCGAGCAACTTCCCAATCAGGGATTATCAGCTGAAGATCTCGGAAGCGGCTTTGTTCCAGAACACGCTTGTATGCTTGCCTACTGGTTTGGGGAAAACGTTTATAGCGTCGGTGGTGATGTATAACTTCTACCGGTGGTATCCGGCAGGGAAGATTGTGTTCCTGGCGCCCACGAAGCCCCTCGTCGCTCAGCAAATCGAGGCGTGTTACAGAGTTATGGGGATTCCTCAGCAGCACATGGCCGAGCTGACAGGTGCTCTGTGCTGACTGTCTTCTAAACCAGACCAAGTTCATATATGTTGAATTGATGGTTATGATCATTATGATGAGATATTGTTCAGGGTTGTGAGAATTTTCAGCGCACCCCGTTCATGCAGCCACAGGCAGGAACCTCACTGTAGCAACAAGTCGTTCATGAACAATTCTTTCATTTTGAACGAGTCTTTAATGTAACGCAGAAGAACGAGTCTTTAATGTAATGCAGAAGAACGAGTCTTTAATGTGACGCAGAAGAACGAGTCTTTAATGTGACGCAGAAGAACGAGTCTTTAATGTGACGCAGAAGAACGAGTCTTTAATGTGACGCAGAAGAACGAGTCTTTAATGTGACTCAGATGAACGAGTCTTTAATGTGACTCAGATGAACGAGTCTTTAATGCGATTTAGAAGAACGATTCTTTAACGCGATTTAGATGAACGATTCTTTAACGCGACTCAGAAGAACGAGTCTTTAACGCGACTCAGAAGAACGAGTCTTTAACGCGACTCAGAAGAACGAGTCTTTAACGTGACTCAGATGAACGAGTCTTTAACGTGACTCAGATGAACGAGTCTTTAATGTGACTCCGATGAACGAGTCTTTAATGTGACTCCGATGAACAAGTCTTTAATTTGACTCAGATGAACGAGTCTTTAATGCGATTTAGAAGAACGATTCTTTAACGCGATTTAGATGAACGAGTCTTTAATGCGATTTAGAAGAACGAGTCTTTAACGCGACTCAGAAGAACTCGTTTCTTGTTATCACGTCTTGATTTTCTCGTGATCTTGAAATATAAACATTGATAATTTTTTCTGTGTATTGGGCATAAGAGTATGTTCTAGATCAGGGGTCACCAACCTTTTTGAAACTACTTCTTGGGTACTAATTAATGTGAAGGGCTACCAGTTTGATACACACTTCTGAAATAACAAATTTGCTCAACTTACCTTTAATTATATGTTATTATTGATAAAGTAATGATATTCATCTATGTGAAGACACTGATCATGTGAATGATTTCTAACAATCATTATCAACAATGATTTAAAAGGTAGGAAACAGATCAATATCAATATGTAAAACTTTATTTCTATAAATCTCTGCAAGTATTTACATTTTCAAATGATCACTTTTGTACAGATGATCAATTAAGTTTTTTTTTTTTATATTGTCATTTTATGCAATTGTGATTTAAAAAAGAATAGCAACAAAATAAATTAGATGCAGCTCACTGGCAAGTGGCGCTACAGTGAGCTATTTTTTAGAAAAGCCTCGCGGGCGACTCATGTGGTCTTTGCGAGCGACCTGGTGCCTACGGGCACCATGTTGGTGACCCCTGTTCTAGAGGCAAGATCATGGATAAAAAACAAAAGCACGTATGGCGGCGGACGCGTCAATTTATCTATGATGCTGCTTCTAGAACATTCCTTGTGATTAATTTAATTTCATGGTTAATTACATGGTTATGGTCATTATCCATGATGCCTCTGGAACATGCTCTTATTCAAGTGTTTATCACGAGAAAATTAAGTCGTGATAACGAGACTATTATGTCGAGATCACAAAAAAACTAAGCAACCCTATGTTTTGTTTGGGTTGTGCGATATACCCGATTATGTCTAATCACACAACAATTCTGATATCGTAGACTATTATTGTAGATTTATTCGTAGATTATTATCATAGACTATATCGTACACCCCTATGTCGGAATTCCCGAAAATTCCCCACACAGCCTGGCTTGTAGTTTTAATCATGCTTCTGACTTTTGTCCATTTTTTCCCTTCTTTCACTCTGTCTATCTATCTGCTTGTGCTCCTTTTTTTTCCAACCAGTCACTCAACATCTGTCTTCCCGTCTGTCTTTTATCTTTAATACAGGAATGAATTCTCTCTTTTATTTCAGGAAGCACCCCAGCCCCACAGAGGAGAGAGCTGTGGCGATCCAGACGGGTTTTCTTCCTCACGCCGCAGGTGATGGTGAACGATCTGTCTCGAAACACGTGTCCCGCTCCTCAGATCAAGTGCGTTGTGATTGATGAAGCTCACAAGGCTTCAGGGAATCACGCGTACTGTCAGGTACTGTCGTCTTCCATATATATGTTCTTCAGACGGACATACGCGTGGAGAAAACCCGGACTAATGCGTTTGTCCTGCAGGTGGTGAGGGAGTTATGGAACCAGACCAAACAGTTCCGCGTCCTAGCTCTCAGCGCTACGCCCGGCGCAGACATGAAGGTTCGAATCATAGTCTTTCATCATTACACTAACAAAGGACACATTGCCTGCAGTATATATGCTATGTGGCCAAAAGTTTGTGGACACCCGACCATACAATTGTGTTTTTTTTTTTTTTTTGCAAACTCATTCCACAGTTAGTCCACATTTACTCTTATAATAACCTCCATTCTTCTGGGAAGATGTTTTACTAGATTTTTAAGTGAAAATTTTTGTACTCATTTACTAGGGTGTTAGTAAAGTCAGGTACTGATGTACGTGATGGTGAGAAGGCCTTAGCAGCGTTGGAGCTCTATAACAGGAAATCAAAGTCATGCTGGAACGAGTTTGGGTATCCTAGTTAAAGTGAAGGGGAAAAGTTCATTCTACCAAATCCATCCTGTATAATCGTGTGCCGCCATATTTGCGGTAACAGTTTCGGAGAAGAAGCGCAATGTGGCTAGAAAAGTCGGGTGTCCTAATACTTTTTGGTAATATAACTTATGTATTGAAATTACCTGGTTTTTTTTTTGTTTTTTTTATATTTTTATATTTTATATTTTCCTAAACCAAGGTATTGCTATTTTTAATAAAAATGTTGACGCACTCATGATTAAGAGACTACACTTTCCGACCACATGATGGCGCGCCATCTAATTTATTTCAGTTCTCTCATGCTGAAGAATATATGCCAGGAATAACTTCTGTAAATATATTTAACTAAAGAATTTGTTTTACATTTATTTACACCATGTTGACTATTGAGGCACTAAAAATACAACGCTACTTAACCATATCAAGAAGAGAATGTTACTTCAGTCATGTTGTGGTAGATGTGTTTTAAGTTGACTAGTTACACACACACACACACACACACACACAAAAAAATCTAAATCGTGAATCGGTCTAACATTCTAAAAAAAGCGACAATGTACAGTGGAACCCGGTTATCTCGACCTCGGTTACCTCGACAACCCTATTAAGTCTGCGTTTTTGAAGTGGAACCGCCAAATTCTCGCTTTTTCTAAGCATTTTTTATCGGTTATGTCGAGAACCAACATATACCAACAATAACGGACAGTGAGAGTGTGGAAGTTTAAATAGGAGCTGGTGATGATGCTAAACGAGCACCATATGTGCGTGATTGAAGCAGAGCTTCAGAGAAAGCGGCCGAGAAAGCACCTGCCACGCTGAAGGGGGCCGAAGGGGGCGTGGCAGGTGGATTCCTGACAGATAAACATGTACTGTATGTATTTTTATAGCATGCCTTCATCAAACAAATCGCGGCAACGCTGTTGTATAAAAAAACCCTTCAAAAACACGTGCATGCACATTCTCATGTATTAACGCACATCATGTACATAAAGAAATTTCAAGCACGTTAATATATTGCCGCCATTTTGATTTTCGTTTATCTCGATCATCGGTTACCTCGATGCTTTTTGGCGACCGCCTAGGACATCGACAAAGCCGGGTTCCACTGTATTTGCTGTATCTCCCAGCTGGACACTTAACTGAGTGTGTTTTGACCGTTTGAGCGAACGCTGTCATGATAAGCGGTGGTATAGTGGAAGGAAATATAGTTCCTATTGACGTTAATGTTTAAGTATAAATATTTATATGGTATACGCGTATTACAATTATTCAAATATTCTAAACTCACTTGTTTAAAAAAAACAGATAGGATCGATACTTCTATTTTAGAACCGATCCTTTTGATACTCTGCCAGTATCGGAAATATCGATACTTTTAGGATCAATCCGCCCATCCCAAGAGTGTAAGTCGCTCTGATTGGAGCTTTACAGTCGACTAGTTCTACTGGATATGATCAAACACCACTTGACCAATCAAAATCAAGCATTTATTGCCATCGAGGCAGCAAAGAACACTGGAATCAGCCATCATTCTACATTATTTTGATCATTATCAATATTGTGTTTGATGCCATTGAGTGTGTATGTTTTGCACGTAGGCGGTACAGCAAGTCATTTTCAACCTACTGATCTCTCACATCGAGCTGCGCTCGGAGGAGAGTCCGGACGTTCAGGCGCACTCGCATCAGCGCACCCTGGATAAGATTGTTGTCCCTTTGGGGGAATCTCTCACTGGATACCAGTCTCGTTACATACAGGTAGGACGCACCTGATCTTCATGTGGGCCCTGATTGCATATATTTGGAAGTGGTTTAAAGAATCACACCTCACCGTAGAGTGAGGCTTTTAGCTCAATTTGGGTGCCCATGGTAGCCTCAGTCTCCTGGGTTTAGATGACAGGAAGATGAACCTGAGTTGACCTTCTGCTCTTGTTGTCGAAGTTTGTAAAGGTTCTGAAATGCTTTTCCGCGCACAACGGTTGTAACACGGAGTTCCTACAGTCTCCCTGTCCATATAGTCCTTATAGTCCAGAGGTCCCCAAACTTTTTCTGTAAGTGCCACATGTTAGTGTGTAGATTATATTATGATTTGAAATGCATTTTTTTTTTTATTATAAAGCTTTTCTAATGCTCCTAATGCTTGATTAGTTTATTACTTTGTTATGCACCGTACAGACAAATGAGCATCACTTTTCAAAAGATATATAGCCTATTAAAAGAACAATATTACTATCAATGACACTTTTTATATACTGTAATTTCCGGACTATTAAGCGCACCCAAATATAAGCCGCACCCACTGAATTTTACAAAGATTTTTATTTTGAACCTAAATAAGCCGCACCTGTCTATAAGCCGCAATGTCTAAATTGAAACTAATGGACTTTACACAGGTTTTAACGAAAGACAGTGACTGTTACACGGCTTGTATCTAAACAGTTGCCTACCAAGAAAGTCATTGTTCACTGTCTTCATCCTTCCTTTCACAACTATTTCTCTCGGGAGTTTTTCTTTTGGCATCGTCGTGCGTTTAAAAATCACCATCGGTGAAACATTTCTCTCGATGCCGTGCAGCTCAGAACACAGGTGAAGTGCGTTTTTTCATGCCCGGTTGTTTTCAGCATGACGAATGATTCACATTTCCTGTAGACAGTCCGAGTGAGTGGCAGGTCAAACGTCAGAGGAACATCATCCATATTTATGATGTGGTGCGACCCGATTCAGTGGGAGCGCATCTGATTTAATATAAAGAGTTTCATTGGTTCACCTGAACCCGTTCGGCAATTTCATTGGTCTAATGTTTTTGGGGGTTTAGTTTTTTGGCTTGAAACTTGTGAAACCCAGAAAAATCCATAAATTAGCCGTTTCGTTGTTTAAGCTTATTGACTCTTAAAAAGAGTATTGATATCGATAGATAGATAGGTTGGATTGTTCTTGCCGATTATACGATTAATCAACCGACTGGTTTTTATTTAATATTCATTTGAAAAACTATCAAACACTTTATGTAAAATAGTACTGAACTTTATTAGAAAAAAAAGCCTGTACTCAATGATGAAAATGTGCTAATAAATTATATAAAGATATATATAATTAAGTAAGAAATATAATATAGCGATTCATGCAGCGTGCAGAGTCGCATATTAAAAAAAACAGCACGTGGCATCAGTGATTCGCCTCTAGAGGCCGCTCTTGTAACGAAAGCAGACCAGAAGACGGAAAAACTATCGGGATGGATTTTTTTCCTGGTAGCCGACAGTTCCAGCAGTCAACTGTCTGTGCTTTTTACCTCAATTAATAACTAAAGGATTTTTTTTTGTATGAAAGCCAACCTTTATTATCAAATACAGATATGATGTGAGTAATATTTTTAAAAATAATAATTTTTTTTGTTAATATTTTTAAAGAAACGCGTATAAGTCTCTCGTGGTGTCCATAAGCTTTTTTCTGGTGTAAAATATAATCTGCCACTGAGATTTTTCGTGTAATTTGGATTCGATTCGGAATAAATCGAAACCAAATCGTTCGTCTGTGAATCCAGAGGTCAGATCTGGTGATCTCTAGTGTAACAGATCCTAGTTCACTGAGCGTTGCATGGACTGTGCATAAAGTCCACAAACCTAATGTCTTTTCTACATTTGAAAAAATTAAACACTTTATTAGATTAATTTTTTTATATTTTATTTCTATATCCATTTTACCAGTTTTTGTGCGATAATTTGGGTTGGGTATGGATAAGGATGAAGTTCTGGTTATTTACATAACTTTATTCATTATTATGGATGTTTAAAAAATTTGAAAAAAAGGTTGTGTTATGTTTCACATATTAAAAATTATAATTATAATTTTCATAAAAAGACAAAAATAAATAAATTAGGAATTAGGAATTATGAACTTGTGGTTTTGGAACCGTTTTCCACAAGAGTTGTAGCTTTCAAATCTGCTGTGACTTGCTGCTGCTTCTCAGTTTTTGTTTTTTTGTTTGTGTTGTTTCTGGCTTTTCCAGTTCTAATCACATCGAGTCACCGAACAGGATTTGCCAGTCCTTTTCCATCTAACTCATAAACATACATGAGACATTTTCAAAATGACTGCATCCATTTTCTGAAACTGATTTTCTTTTTGTGTACTGTCTGTTCCTGCGTCTAAATAACCAACACTATTAATGTGTACGTGTTTGATTTGGTTGTACTAATATCCAGTGTATTCATAATTACTGTGATCATAGTATTCCAGCAGGTCTTTTATTGTCACGCCCATAACGAACCACCAACTAAACCACTTATTGTTCCGAAATTGTCTTTTTGAAGTCTTCTGTTTACGTCTGCATTTAAGGTATTTGCTAGACACTCCCTAAATCGTTCATTTTGCCGTCTGGTTAAAATACAATACGTCTAAACCGGAAGAAGCCAAAAGTTTGTCCTATGAAAGGCCAAAATTCAAAGAAGATTTGGCAGAAAATATAAAAAAAGGAAATGTTGCATTATACCAAATGCTATATATTAAATTGAAAGTCGCTTTGGTTTCCCTCTTTTATAATTCAGTATTCAAAAATACTGTTCTGAATGTAATTCAAACATAAAAAAAGACATTTGTGTTTCAGATCAAAGGGCGAATATGAAACAATATATCCAAATTTCAGTTTTCACTTGATATTTTTGTAGCTCAGTGGTGCCCAAACCCTTTTCTATGAAGGGCCAAAAAAATTAAAAATAAAACTTCATTGAGGGCCATGGACCAAAAATAAATGTTGCATTATACCAAACATTATAATAAAATTAACACAGTTGTATTGGCACGGAAATACCACGATAGACGGGGGGCTGACTGTATTGCCATGGTTCCTCTCATTTATGATCTTTATAATATACAAAAATCAAAAATAAATAGTAAACATGACTGTAACCTGCTAGTAATGTGGTTTTATTTTCAAAGTTCTAGTTCACTAAAACTTATCGTCCAATGAGAAACAATCCAGCGCATTATACTAATTTAGCTGTTTAGTGACCTCTAATAAAATATATAAACCTGGTCCTTATATTTGGTTCTATGTTTTTCCAAAAGGCATTTTTTTAAACTTACTAAAAACCCATGTGCATGTCCTTAAGTGGCCCAGCCAGAGCCTTGACTTGAACCCAATTGAACATCTCTGGAGAGATCTGAAAATGGCTGATGCTCCCCATCCAACCCGATGAAGCTTGAGAGGTTCTGCAAACAAAGAATGGGAGAAACTGCCCAAAAAAAGCTGTGCCAAGCGTTTAGCATCATCCTCAAAAAGACTAACGTATTGAGCAAAGGCTGTGAATTTGGAAAGGAATTTTGAATTGTATTTGCGCTTGCCATTTCCATAGTTGGACGCATAGATTATGACATATTCCAAGCACAGTTTTACATCTTGCATTAACGATTGCGTTTTCGCTATCGAGAAGGCACGCTGAACGGCAAATTTCAAATAGAAAAGCAAATCTTTCTTACGAGTTATGACCGTGGCGTGTTTAAATATCAATAATAATTAACAAGTCTGCTTTTTCGCTTTTCCCCACCAAAACTCAAGTTGAATTGCAGATCCTTTTGTATTTCCGATGCCTTTTATGGAAAGTTGTCAATCAAGTGTCAGGGGTGGGACTATATTATTGAGCCTGTTTGTATTGGGAAGTGACAGTCAACAGCCAAAAGAGGAAATTGTGGAAGAGTTATGATGCCAGTTAATGCCAGTACAGACTCTACAGATTTCCTCTTATTCAGAACACATTTCATTTTGGACAGGTTAAATGAGTTCGTGGCCTTGGCGAACAGCAACGTCGGTAATGCCGTCTTCGCCAACCTAAGTGAAGCGGCTAACAGACTTTTTGCACAAGCATCATACTCCAACATGCCCTCTGTTCAGATGGACACTGAGCAAGCTTTACAGCAAGCTTTTTACAAAAACACAACAAAAGCAGAAAGAAGACCAGAGTTACAGCACTGATACAATATAATATAAATTTTTTATTGAATTATTTATTATTAACTGGTTCAATGTGTGTTCATATTTAAGACTGATTGTACTGTTATTATTTACGGGATAGAAACCGAAACGCACCTAGTAACATTTTTTAAAGTAAAATTTAAATGTATATAATTAAAATATAAAAATAGCACTACTATATAAAGATAGATAGGTAGGTGGATAGATGGATAGATGTTATATATAAGCATTAGGTCCTTAATAATATAGACAAATTTGAACCTGACTCCTGAACCTGGCTTTCACTTTTCAGATGGCCACAAGGTAGAATCATGTAGAGTCACGATTTTTGGTTTACAGCAACATCTTTCTTCCCACGTTCATTCTAGGGCTGAAACAATTTCTCGAGTTATTCAAATACAAAAAAGCATCAAAGAAAATTATTTGCCTTGCTTCATTTAGTCCATTTAACTAAACACTGAGCACTGGCACCGTGTTTCCACACGGACCATTATTACTGACGCACCATCCACTGAACTCTGGAGCGCTCTTGACGGGTAAACACAGAAGACGCTGCAGAAGGAAAAATGGCGGAACTGGGAGAAAACTGCGAGGAGCGAAGATTCGGACCAAAGAAAATACCAGAAAGTTTCCAAACTTTGGGATCATTTCAAACTAAAACGGAAAGAAAACACCGTAGAGTGCGGTTTTTTTTGTTTGTTTGTTTTAAGTAATTTGAAGTAGATTTTTATGGTTTTTATTTATATATTTATATAAATAATTGTATTATTAAATACACTAAATGGGTTTAGTTTTGACAGATATTCTTGTATGCAGTTTCAGCAATAACAAATGTATTATTTAATTTATTGTTCATCTTAAGAGACCCGTCTTATCTCCTTTTGTATATTTAGTATTGCTCTTTAATAACGAAAAAGTACTTCTTTTAAAGAAGAAATAATCGACGGAATATTCGACAACTAAAATAATCGCTAGCTACAGCCCCAGTTCATTTATTTTTGTATTTTTTAAAAAATTTTTTGTTTTTATGTTTTCTGAATTTCTGACCCAAGGCAGTAGCAAGAAAAGAATGCATAGCCCTTCATATTTACACAGCAAGATTCCTTGAAGCGTTTCTTGGAAATTAACTTCCTGATAAAGAATAACGTTAGTAAACATGCAGCATGTGTACGCACTTGTTAATTTAATTAACGTGAGAGCTGACTGGAAATTTGTTAATAAAGAAAGAACACTTTTTTTTTTACAGAGGAATAAAGTTAAGAAAAAGAAAAAGTTAAGCTGAGCGGAAAAACTTTACACTGCTGCGAGTTATTATTCAGAAATATACCGTCCTTTCGAACTTCCTGTTTCAGAGGATGTTTTCTCAGGAAACCCTTCACTGTCTTTGAATGAACCATATCTCATTGACGCGATGTGCAGCTGCGGGGTTGGTGTAGCCGGCTACGATGAAGGAGTTGGTGACATACAGCTCGGGAGTATCCAGGATCTCTGCCAGAGTGTTGATTTGATTTGTGAGGGTGGACTCATTGGTAGCACCACTGAAGGCCCTGGGACACAGAACGCACCATGACTTGCTAATTAGCACGAACATCTGTTTACTGATGAACCTGTAACTGTAAAACACGTGTTCTCATGCAGCGGACCTGGTGTAGACTATAGTGTCTGGCCACTCCTCAATCACAATGTCGGGATCAAGAGGCTGTGGTGGCCGAGCCTGGTGGTTTAAGGGAAGATAGTACGCTACGGTAACTCCTCTTGACAAGCTCTCGTTAGCCCCCTCTATTCGCACCACCGTCAGGATGGGTATGGTCATGCCCAGATAAATTCCTGTAATGCAAAGCACCGAGACGATGCAACAAATCTGTGAGCAAACTTACTATTTGTTGCGTTTTTATTTATTTATTCAATTCATTCTTTGTCATACCTAAAGAATTCTGCTGGCAAATGTATCTCATGATCTTCATGAAGCCGTAGCCAATGCTCTGTTCGTACGTTTCCTCTTCGACCGTGGTGCAGGCCCAGTGCGCTTTGTCGTAGCGCCGCTTCTCGTAAAGCAGGTCCCCACACTGCTGGGCGGGAAAACACACCTCGCACTTTAGATCCTTGTAAAACTATTTCTTAATAGAATTGATTTATAGCACCCTGGAACTCGCATCTCCCCGTGGCTTTTCTTCATCCAGGACCTTATTCCTTTTTAAAATAGGGATGCGCATAGCCAACAATACGATACATTAAAGATACATATAAAGCAGCTACCAAAGCGATTTGCCCGTATTTAAATGCAGTGCGATCTGATTCAACACGATACAGTTGGAAAAAAAAATCGCAAAATGGTTACAGATTGTACGTTTTAATTTTTTTGGGTTCAAACAGTGAATAAATTTTCTTAAGTGCCTTCTGACTTGTAACGCATGGCCCTTTCACAAACAGGACTTTGTAGCAGATTAAAACGATTCAATTAAACCAGGAATTCTTTTCCTATTTCTGTGTTTTTGTACAAGTTGCGCATCAAGTGTTACTGTTATTTTTAGTGTGATTTTTCAATTTTTATTTATATTTTTTATAAATATATAAAGACTATAGGATACTTTTTAAAAATTATTTATTTCTTTTTTTTTTAAACATTATAACCAAACATGATGTTTTTTGAACTAAAAGTGCAATGTGCAAACTTACTTTCGCTAACAAGTTTTCTTGTTTTTTTTAGAAAAAATAATAATGAATACAACATCAAAACCTTTTTTGGGGGGGGATTACTAAAGTGCAAAATGTACAATTTATTTACAATTTCTGTTTTTTCTAGGAAAATAAAGTAATATAACAAAATATGAAGGATTTGTAAAGTGCAAAATGCAGACTTAACTAAAATCACTTTTTATGAAATAAACAGTTGTCACCTGGAAAAACAAAACAGTAATCCCTAAAGAAAAAATATTTTCCCATTCAGAAGCATGGTTCTGTTTGAGGTGCTTGAATTAATTAGTCGTGCTGCTTCCTTTAGTTTCCACAAACTACGGACAAATTTTATTTTGGCTTGTTCAACGTCGGAAGTTGCAAACCCGAACCATTTTCATACGACTGAAGAAACCCCGCCTGAAATTGGAAATCAAAATCGGTTTTAATTTTTCAACATCGACAAAAACCATAAAGTCGAATTAATCGCTAATAACAATTAACCACAGCTCTAATCAAAATATTGGTTTGCAATATGATTATACATAAACAACATTTTAAAAAGTCGATACATGAGAAACCCACACTCATTACCCACGGTCCTCTGGTTTATTTTCTATATTAAACAAAAAGAAAAAATAATTACATTTATGTCATTTGGAAGATGCCCGTATCCAGAGCGACTTATAGTTATCCTAGTTATACAACTGAGCAATTGAGGGTTGAGGGCCTGGCTCAAGGTCCCAGCAGTGCCAACGTGGTGGTGCTGGGATTTGAGCTCATGACCTTCCGATCAGAAGTCTAACATCTTATCCCCAAAATGAAACAAGCTGGAAACGCTCTGTATATGTTAGAATGTGTGGAAAACAGGCGTGTACTGGTACAGGGCTTTCAGTTCGGTGCACATGTGTGTGGACAGAGAGTTTGTTTTGTCTCAACCTCTGACTTTTTTTTTTTTTTTTTATTATTATTATTAAACTTGAAAACATACACAACAATGGCAGGGGTATAAAAAAAAAAAAAAGAAACTAGAGTTAGCGCAGTGTCACTGTGGCTACTCACTCCGTACTGGAAACTTTGAAGTGCGTTGTAATTTGAATGTGCGATTTTGTTTTGCGCATGCGTAAAATCTCGTATGACAGTCTCCCGATATGAATTCTTTAGCGTTTCAGTGTATCCAGCTTCAACGATTTCTTTTAAAAGGAGAAAATACAGACAATTTCGCATATCGATGGAGTGAATGAATGAACGATGGAAGGAATGAATAAAGACATCTGTTAAAGTACGCCGAACAGAAAAATAGGTTAAGATCATAACTTTAGAAAATCTAATATTAAATGTAAAACACACACGCACACTTATACACATCTGTATTACGCAAACGGAATTCAACCAAAATTAACTACTTAATTGAAATTTTCCATTTATTTAATTATATTTCATTCATTTGTGCCAATTAAATCGATTACTCAATTTAATCAATATAATAAAATGTTTATTGCATTCATTTGACTTATTCTATTCTATTTTTATATATTTTTATGAAGTATTATTTATAGATATTATATATTATTTTATATATTATTTAAACAAGCAGGCATTTTATTTCAAATTGTTTTACAAATTTAACCAGAAAAAAATTAAACCAGATTTAACTTGAATATTTTGACTTGAAAATTGAGGTACGTAACAAAACCGTGAATTTTGTGCACCGTTACACCCCTAATTTAGCATGTGTTTGGCGAAGCTGAAAGTCTGCTTATAATTATTCCTACCTTTTTTTTACGTGAGAGAAGTGTGAATGAAACCGTTTCCCGCTGATGAGTGCCGTTATTATTGGTTGTTAGCTGCTGAATGGGTTCTGCCATATCTGTAAAAACAAGAGGAGGAAATAAGAGCACATTGAGATTCGGTCTGAGTGCAATAAATTATTAGAACATAGCCTGGCCTGAACTAGTTATTAGCACTAGCAAAGCTCCGTCATTAGTAGAAGTCGACGATAGTGGATTTTACAGGTACCGATAGCTAGGTTGGATCGTACTTGCCGCTAAGCGATTAATCAATCAATAGTTTCTAAAATGTATACTGTATAAAAAACAAACACACCATGGACAATATACTGAACTTTATTACAAAAAAAACGCTACTGATTCATGAAAATTTACTAAATTAAATACATACAAATAATTTAATTATATTAAAAAAAAAAAATTGGTAAATAAGACATGCATTCAAACTGAAACAAAAAGTAACACCCACAATAAGTAAAAAACACTTCTTCAACTTTTCCAGCAAGCTTATTGTGAACAGCTTAAAGGCATATTTCACATGTTTATGTTCTACTGTATTGTCCAGTGAAACAAGCTGTACACTCAATACACCCACCATCTATATCAGCAGTCCCCAAACATAAGTCAAGTCAAGTGTCTTTTATTGTCATTTCTACTATACACAGTAGTACACAGTAGACAGTAAAAACGAGACAACGTTCCTCCGGAACCCTGGTGCTACACTAAACAACAACATAGAGCTACAACACAACACAAGCTACATAAAGCGCATCGAGTGCAACCAAGTGCAAATGGTGCAGACGAAAAACAGTACAGACAGACAACACAACACAAGACAAGACACAAAACCCAATATAGCGCCGACCAGTAAACCCACTGTATACTTTGATTATACAGTACTGTGCGAGGAGAACTGTAAAAACTATACCCGGGAGAGAATATAAACAGAACAATGTAGTGCAAAAAACAGCATGTAAACAGTGTAGTATAATACAGTCAAAGGTGCAAAAAACAGCAGAGATGTTGTCTGTGAGGGCCACATCGTTTTTCCTTTATTCGATGGTGTTCTGTCTGTAACAGAAAATGACATGCCGGAGTGACCACCAGTATTATTGTGGGAATTTTATTATGATTTTAAATATATTCGTTATGTCTCCTAATGCTAGATTAGTTTATTATTTTGTTATGCACCGTTCAGACAAATGAGCGCATTACTTTTCAAGAGATATATAGCCTATGAAAAGAACATTACTATCATAATGACATGTTTTCATGTTCATTGCTATTGAAATCAAAACATTTGCTCACTAATCAACTGCCTTTTTTTATGTATACTGAATAAAAAACAAACAAACTAAACCCTTCATGTTAAAAAAGTACTGGATTTAATTACCAAAAAAATTCTGAACAATGCCAGTCATATTTAAAAAAAAATAAATATGTATATAAATATATGTTTTACTAATATCATATCTGTATTTGATAATAAAGGTTGGCTTTCAAACTAAAACTTCCCTTAGTTATCAATAAAGGTTAAGGATAGTTCATGCAATCAACTATTGGCAAAAAGTCCATACCGATAGTTTTTCCGGCTTCCAGTCATATATATATAAATTTGGCTTTGATCCAACACTATTTCAAGACAGACAACAATCTTGTCGTTCCGTGGCCATAGCATCTTATACCTAGTTTGCATTCCCTTCGGTGCCACTCAGATTGCGCCCTGTAATCTTCTCCGCTCCGTGCCTGCATTCCTTTGGCACTCAAAGTAGGTCCGTGTGGTTTACCTTCATGTGCGCAGATGTGCCAGGGTGATAACAGAGAACAGGTTTAACCGAGTACAAACATTGCAGAGCCTTTAGGTTTCCCATTGTATGGTGAATTCACACTGCGACACCTGACCGCCACACCATATGTGCTTTTTAAACATATTATTTTAGTTCTGTTTGCTGTTATAATCAGTTTCAGTGTTCTATAAAGGCTTTGAACCATCTCTGGTTAGTAGTGATCTTTCAGCTCCAATAATGAGATCTGACAATGATTTTAGAGGAAGTAAGGAGACAGTTCATTTCAATGGTGTTCAATGGGCTTGAGGAGGTCAAGGAGGAGGGAAAGGAGAAAAAAATTGAGGGGGGGGGAGGAGTAGGAGTGTAGGAGAGTGGAGGTTAGAGTGGGCACTTTAAATGTTGGTACAGACATGACATGCATGTAGTTGGGTGGAAAGAGGCAGATGTAGAGGACAGGGGGGTATGGGATGGATGATCCGCTGTGGCGACCCCTAATAGGAGCGAAAGAAGTAGTAGGTCAGGTGTCCTCAAACTTACGCACTTGCCTCAAGGTTCCATCATGACCTCTGATGGACATATTATCAATCATCTATACGCCAACGTTTAAGAGGGGGCGATGACGATTGACTTATTTCGCCACCTCTGCTAGATAAATAAACGGAACCATATTATATTTTACCTCTCGGCACTTCTATTCGATGTCCTCTGGCGGCGTCCTGCCAGAAATATAGCATCCTGTTCTGCTCTTCATCCTCCATCATCTCCCTCTCCGCAAAACTCGAACCAGAGAGCTGATCATCATCAGATAAAGTCTCGAGATCTTCCAGTGTGATCATGCCGTGCTGAGGTTCCGACCCCTGATCCTCTCCCTCTCTTCCTCTACCTCTTTCTCTTTCTCCGTTAAACCCACACGTCCCTCCGTCCATCACGAATACCCGCAGGTCAAATTAGTGGCGCGCGCCCTCCCGTTTTATTGTTTTTCGGAACCGCGCGAGCTTTCACAGACAAACAAACAAACAAGTAAACAAAAGCAACAACAAAGCCGTTTTTTTATTATAAAAAGAAAAAAGAAATCAGATGAAGTAAAAGCGCAGCTCCGGAGCGACTCTGCCGCGCTTCATGCTTTATAAGCGCTCGAGCGACACCACGTGACCCGGACAACCCACGTGGAAGCGCTGCACAAAATTGTACTTTTTGATCGTGTTTTTTTATAATAAACCTATTAATTTGCTAGTTTTGTTTACATAACAGCTCAGGTTCTATATATGAACTGCATCTACATATATTTTTGGAATATAAGCGCTCTGTGCGTGCGCGCGCGCGCGTGTGCATGCGCGTGTGTGCGCGTGCATCACAGCCCCCTGGCAAATAAGTCCTTGTGATTTCCCTGTGAGAAGCACGGAGATGCAGATGCTCTGCTGTTAAAGCTGTAGAGATCCCTTATTTCTCCCCCCATTCTGATGTTTGATGAGAGCATTAACTGAATCTTTTTTACCTGTGATTTTTTTGTGCATCTTTCTGCTGATTGGATATTAATAATAATAATTATATATTTACAGTGCATCCGGAAATTGTTCACTCCATCACTTTACTTTTCCACATTTTGTTACGTTACGGCTTCATTCCATAATGGATTAAATGCATTCTTTTTTTCTCAAAAGTCTACAAACAATACCCCATAATGACAGCATGAAAGAAATGTTTGAAACCTTTGCAGATTTATTCAAAATATAAAGTAAATCATAATCATCACATGTACGTAAGTATTCACAGCCTTCGAAATGACAATCGAGATTGAGCTCAGGTGCATCGTGTTTCCACTGATCATCCATGAGATGTTTCTACAACTTTATTGAAGTCCACCTGTGGTAGCCGTGAAGTCCTTTTAGGCAGGTCTGGAAAAATGTAAAGCAACAATGTTTAGGAAAAAAAAGTAAACCTAAATATATACTAAGTATAATTGATCAATTAACAAAATGGACCCAAGAAATCCAAATCAAAATGAATATCTGGTGTGACCAGCTTTGCCTGCAAAACAGCATCAATTTCACTTGCACACAGTTTTTGAAGGAATTCGGCAGGTAGGTTGTTCTGGACATCTCGGAGAACTAGCCACAGATCTTCTGTGGATGGAGGCTGCCTCAAATCCTTCTTTCTCTTCATGTTTTCCCAGACAGACTTGATTATGTTTAGATCAGGGCAGCTCTGAGAGGGACAAAACTATTATTCCCAGGACTCTTTGTTCTTCTCCACACTGAAGATAGTTCTCAATGAAATTGGCTGTATGTTTAAGGTCGTCGTCCTGCTGCAGAATGAATTCGAATTAGTTTTTTTCCTGCATTGCTGACTCAAATAGTCTTCTTTCCATGTCGGAGGTATGACTTTTTGGCTGTAATTCTTCTGTGAAGACCACTTTTGGCTAGACTTCTTTGCACAGTAGATGGGTGTACCTGGGTACCTGGTTTCCACCAATTCTTTGTTGATGGCACTGCTGGACATCTGATTTCGAAGACAAGTCAGCGATGTGCCTTTCGTTTGCTGCATTAAGTGACTTTGGCTGACCACTGCATCCATGTTCCTCAACACTGTATGCTTTTTTTTTTATAGCTTGAACAGCACATCTTGAAACCCCATTCTGTTGTGAAATCTTTGCCCGGGAGAGACCTTGTGTCTCCTTGCTGTGCTCAGTCTTTCCACAGTATAGGACCTGTGACATGAAACTACCTCACCTTCATAGTTTGCCCTTCCTCTGTTTCTCGCCCAGTTGTAAACCTCCTACGCAGCTGTTAATGACACCCCACATAATGTAAATAAAGATGTAAGAACTGAAAGCTAAAGGGTGCGAACACCAAATATTGATTTGGATTTTTTTATTTACTTTAATTTAGCATGCTGTGTTTACTTTTACTTGTAAGTTGTTGTTTTTTTTTTTTTGACATCTGGTTAGCTTCACAAGAACTAAAACCAGAGAAATACGTGAGGATTTGATTCAACTTTGGCTATGACTTCTGAAGCGGAAGTGTTGAATAATAACAGTATGTATAGTTAAATTAAGGCTTTATAAATGTCCCTCAACTCGTACTGCAATACTTTACACACACACAACAAATCCCATATTAAACCAATAATGTGCACACTGCCAGCCCTCCATTGTCCTTGGAAAACAGGGTTAATCATAAGAATCTCGCCTCCTTGTCGGTGCGCCCGTGTCGATCCGATCACACACAGTTCCAAATCACATCCAGGTAGCTATGTCAACCGTGTGAACTTAGAAAGGTCCCTCTTTTTCGTGTGTGTATATGAACCAAATGAACCTCTCTAATGTTAAAGAATTAGTGAAATGGATTTTCCGATACGATACTCTCCAAAGCATTTATAGCAGTTCAAGCAGTCATCTGGCTTCATGCTGCTGAGCAACACTGAACTGATCCAGGCACTTCAACCCCAAAAGGGAAAGAGACCGGAATAGTGAAGGGGACGGGGGACATTTGGTTAGTAAAAGAGACTCGCTTTCTCTACAGAGGTAGCAAAAAGTATTAGGATTTTAGCTGGAAACAAAACGAATCTCGCATTTCTTCGTCCAGGTCTGTTTGCGAATGTCTGTCTGAAAGTGGGCAGTTCCATAAGCTATGAGTTTGGTGTTTCAGGGGGCATTTGGGGCTTGTTAAATAAAGAACATGATTTACATCTATAATGTGCGCAATCTTATCTGAAGCCCTTTGTATAACAGGTTACAGTCCGGGATAAAATAATATACATTGAATGGTGTGTATTGTGTGTGTGGTCGATACAGATATGGTACAGATATTAGAGTCTGTCTGATTTAGAGAGAGGAGTGTGTACTAGTTGGTTTTATCCAGGAAGCTTCACACACACACACACACACACACACACACACACACACACACACACACATACACACACACACAGTGTTTGTGGACACCCGACCATCACTCATGTGTGAGACCAAGTTGGCATGGAATTTCCCTGTATTCTGTTTTCAGCATTAAGATTTTCCTTTTTTCGGAGTCTGTTCCTTTAGTCGTTTGGGTTCATTGTTCATAATAAGTTTTTGATGTCTACGAAAAAAAATCGTTTGTCATAATACCTTTTAACAAAGATCTGTTGTGTGTATTTTGTATTGTGTAAATGTTCAATTGTATCGTGTTAACCAACAGCCTGTTTTTGGTTCTGAAAAAGGTTTTGGAAAGATTTACCTCGCGCCTGACCCAGATGAGCGTGCTGAACCTGCGTGACCTTCGCTCCCTCACAAAATACCAGGTCATTCTGGCTCGAGAGCAATTTAGACGCAACCCTCCATCCAATCTCACGGTACGGCCTTTAAAATCTGCTCTGTGACCTATATAGAGTGCAAGAAATGTGATGATATTGGATTGTATTCAATAATAGCAAATATTTGTAATGTTTTGGAGCAGGAACACAGCACGGTGCACTGGAGGGTGATTTCGCTCTGTGTATC
The DNA here is from genome assembly GCF_014805685.1 of Silurus meridionalis. NCBI lineage: Eukaryota > Metazoa > Chordata > Actinopteri > Siluriformes > Siluridae > Silurus > Silurus meridionalis. Next base: position 5,491,724 of record NC_060891.1, read on the forward strand.
AGCCTCTACCATGGTTATGAGCTCCTGCAGCAGATGGGCCTCCGATCTCTCTTTCTTTTCGCACAGAACATCATGTCCGGCTCTAAAGGTGCCTCAAGGGGCTTAAACAGACTTGTTAAGTGCTGCATTATGTTTTACCCCACTGCATAGTTAAAGGCCTGCGTACTGCATTTGCATTATAACCAGAGGTCAACAGATAGTGGATTATACCAATAGCCAGATGGGATTGTACTTCCTGTGAACAGATTAATCAACCGATCGTTTAAAAAAAATAATAATAATTTATTAAAAAATGCTTAATGAATTAAATATGTATTTTATATATATATATATATATATATATATATATATATATATATATATATATATATATATATAGCAGTGATTTGCCTCTAGAGGCCGCTATCGTACTGTATAACGCAACCCGGAAAAACTGCCGGTATGTGTTTTTACCGGTAGTTCCAGTGATTCAACAAGCAAAACATATTAATTGGCCAACCTCTAATTATAAACTTTTTTTTTTTTTTTAATTACACGATTCGTTTTGTATTTTCTCAGAGACTTCACGAGCCAGAAACGAGCTGCAGCGCTGTCCTGTCTTTATGGACCTGTACAGGGAAATGGAGACCATGTTTCTTGACACGACCAAAGGCACTTTATTGTTCTTTAATTGAAAGACCAACATTAAAGATCATACACAGTGTTTATTCCAGCCTGTTACATTTCAGACTTTGTGGTTTAATTGTTTACACTGATCATATGTGATGTTTGTTTTTTTTTTCTTTTCAGGGCCTGGGGATCAGTTTTTCTACAGCCATCCAAAGCTCCAAAAACTGGATGAGGTGATCCAGCAGCATTTTAATGACTGGGAGAAGAGATCAGGTACAGTTTACTACGTTTATATCCAAGGACTTTATATTTTTTAACATAATCATGAAAATAAAATGTTATTCCATGATAGTGTTGACCAGAATCAGTATTATATTTGGAAAAACGAATCCATCTCTGATCATGTTGCTCTAGGTAATGCTGCAGAACCTGCAGCCAAAGCAGAGAGCACAAGAGTGATGATCTTCTCGTCATTTCGCGAGAGCGTTCAGGAGATCGCTGAGATGCTTAATCGCCACCAACCCCGTGTCAGGGTCATGACCTTTATGGGGCAAGCGTCTGCCGGGAAAGGAGTTCGAGGTTTCACTCAGAAGGAGCAGCTTGAGGTAAAATCTTAATCATGGGTGCAAGAGTTACCTTACATCATTGCATACATGATCATTGAGTCTCTGCTTATGATTATTAGCTGTGTGCACCAATAGTCATTTATTGTAGTTCCGTCATTGTTGAGGTTATCAGATTTTCACTTATAGACACAGGAATGCAAAAACGGTTGACTGTAATGCTTAGCTATTATAACTGTTCATAGGGAACCATCCTCAGCAGCAGCATGTTGTCTCCAAATGAGAGGTAGGGCATCAGTATGAATCGGGCAGGTTTGCAAAGAAGAAACGGAAAGGATCACTGGTACCTCAGGAGCATGTTTAACTCGACGGAGGGGTGGGGGTTCGGGTCATCAGGGAGGAAATGATGCATTATTCGGTATCTTTATTGCATAGTTAAGGCCACTGTGCAGAATGATCTGGGTGCAACCACTGTAACTCAATAATGATGGAAGAGACTGATAGTCATAAAGTACACGATGACCTGTACGAGGAATTCAATTATAAGGTGCACTTAGTTTTTCGCACATATAGTTTTTTTTTTCATTTCAGCTTTATTTATTATGGCGTGTCTATATATATATATATATATATATATATATATATATATATATATATATATATATATATATATATATATATTACCACTTTGTGGGAACAGTTTGTGGTAGTACCACATGTAGCTGAAAATGTCAGGTGTCCCATTACTTTTGTATATATTATGCGTTCTTAATGTGTTTTATTTTTAAAATATTATCAGGTGGTGCGCCGGTTTCGAGAGGGCGGCTTTAACACCTTGGTCTCTACTTGTGTGGGGGAGGAGGGACTGGACATCGGAGAGGTCGACCTAATCGTCTGCTTCGACGCTCAGAAAAGTCCCATTCGTCTGGTGCAACGAATGGGCCGAACCGGGCGCCACAGGCAGGGACGCATAGTGGTCATACTGGCTGAAGGACGAGAGGAGAGAGTGAGTCCTTTTAATAATAAAAAAATAATAATAATATTAAAGAAGACACTCTGGTAATCCTTTCCCTACATTTTAATGAGTGATATCCCTATTTTAATTAGCGTTATAAGATCAATAAAATCATCTGCAATGCTGAATACATAATTGGACACAGATTGGAGACAGTGAGGTCACTGAACAAAACTCCTGTCCATCATAGAAAATCCATCCCACCCACTACCTGGAGTTCATTCTTCAACAGACTGATTCAAAGTATGGTTCAGGAAATTAACTAGCTGTTTTTTCCCCTGTTTCTCCATTTTAACTGGTGGGGCGTCAGTAATAATGGTCCGTGGGGAAACAAAATCGTATATAACCACAGCTACAGTAGTCATTTTTCTGTTTCATTTTTATTGTATTTTCTTGTGTATTGTATGCTGACATGGCATTCAATACATTCTTCTACTACTACTATTTTACAGACCTATAACCAGAGCCAGAGTAACAGGCGCAGTGTGAACAAGTGCATCATGGGAAGCAAGCACAGCTTCTCCATGTTCCCACACAGCCCCCGCATGCTGCCGGCTGGAGTCACTCCCATGCTGCACAAGATGCACATTACATGTGGTCAGTTTGAGGTCAAAGAGAGCAGCAGGCGGTCCAGCAACGTCCGACAGTCACTCGGCAGAGGGTCTCTTCTCGAGCCGGACGCCCAGGGTACTGACCCAAAAGCCTATTACTTTTATGTTCAAATAATAATTACTGACTTGACTCGGATAGTACGGAATTCCTAAGAGGCCATGCATTATATTTAAATATATAATTTTTTAAAATTATTATTCTTGTTTTCTCGTGATCTTGACATAATTTTCTCGTGATCACGCCACTTTTTACTGTAGATGCTGGTGTCTACACAGTTAGCGAGCTATCCCATGACCCAGACTCACGGCTTTACAACAGCTTGTATCTAAACAGTAGCCTACCAAGAAAGTCATTGTTCACTGTTTTCCTTCTTCCTTTCACAACAATTTCTCTCAGGAGTTTATCTTTTGGCATCGTCGTGCGTTTAAAAATCACCATCGGTGAAGCTTTTCTGACCGATGCCGTGCAGCTCAGAACACAGGTAAAGTGCGTGTTGTCATGCCCGGTTGTTTTCAGCGTGACGAATGATTCTCCTTTCCTGTAGACAGTCCGAGTGAGCGGCAGGTCAAACATCAGAGGAACCTCATCCATATTTATGATGTGGTGCGGCCGGATTCAGTGGGAGCGCATCTGTTTTGGCTTGAAGCTTGTGACACCGGGAAAAACCCAGAAAAAAAACATAAATTAGCCGCTTTGTTGTTTAAGCCGCGGGGTTCGAAGCGTGGGAAAAAAGTAGCGGCTTATAGTCCAGAAAATACGGTATGTGTAAGTCTCAGAGATATTTGAGTTCGAGTGAGTCCCTGATCCAAGTAAAAGCGAACGCGATCATCCATGATGCCGTGATGATGCAGAATACAGAGAAAAATGAAGTACTGATCACGAAGAATCAGTGTTTATGTTGAGAAAACGAGAACGTATATATCATAATAACATGGACTTTTAGGACTTCCGTAGAATTATGTTAGAAGCACAAGTTTAAATCAGCCAATGAATCCTGTGTGTAAATGTTGATCGTAAGCATGTGGCTTTGTGTGCAGATGGTCTGCAGGGTCATGTTAAGGACGACGGCTTTCTCTCACCTGCTGGCGAGGCGGAGTGGTTATCTACCATGAAGTTGGGTGAGAATGAAGCCCAGCCCAGACTCCAGCAATCCTCCTTCCTGTGCTTTAACACAGACCCACAACCAGAGGTACCCTCTTCTCATGTAGTGCCGTGCTCATGGTTAGGGTCTGTTAGGGTAGTTACAGCAAGCAGTATATATATGTTTATACATGCTCATTGATTTGATGTCTGCTGCTTTAAGATTTGTATTGAGTTTAATAAAAAATCTCCATGCTAATTGGGAAGATCATATTCAGAACACGTTTTTATCTATCAGCAGAAATGAGGCAAAACTTGCACCAAAGTTGATTTCTGAATTAATTGTTGTTTAAAAGCTTTTAAAAAGCTTTATTTCTTAATTTCAAGGTTTTTATTTGTCACAAACATGGTTATATACAGAATACAGCTTTGAGTATTTCTGAAGTCTGTGCATTAAATAAAAGGGACATAAATATAAGATAAGAGAAAATATGAGGAAATAAAAGAAGACATGAGAAAATATATTAAAACGGGGTTCCCAAACTTCGGCTTGTGGGCCAGATACAGCCCGCCCCTACATTTGAAATGGCTTCTGAACAATGCCAGAAACAGAGAATTTTAAATATGTTTAACTCGAACTTTAAACTAAAATTCCCTTAGTTATTAATAGAGGACTTCCAGTCTGCTGTCATTACGTGAGCGGCCTCTAGAGGCGAATTACTGAATCACGTGCTGTTTATTTTTACACAGTAGACTGTGTGCTGCACGGAGAGCGCTATAATATATTTATTATTTCTATTATATTAATTATATAATTATATTTATTAATGGATATATTCAAATTTACGTTAGCACATTTTCATGATTCAGTACTTTTTTTTTTTTTTTGTAATAAAGTTCAATACTATTTTACATGTTTTTTTAATCCAGTATCCATTTAATAAACTATCAGTTGATTAATTAGTTATCGATAAGTACGATCCAACCTTGCTATAGATATCCACTCACATCAGTAAGTAAGTAAGTAAGCATTTTGATTCAAATAGCAATGATTATAAAAGCATGTCATTATGATAGTGAAAGTAATAAAGGTGGTAGTTAGTGCAAATATATTTAGACGTGCAAAAGGCAAGTACAAAATGTAACTGTTTAAAATTTAACTGCTATAAGACAGTTGTACAAGTGGATATAATATAACTATACTCCGTGTTGGTTACAGTCCGTAGCTATCATGTCATTTAATGATGATTTGCAAAGTTGTCATGTGGATGAGTGTGTGTGATGTTTGTGTAGAAGTGTGTGAACGGCCCGGTGCGAGACCTATCTCTTTGGGAATGGAGACACTGGCAGAATCAGCCTCTTCCAACACATAAAGTGGACCACTCGAGCCGCTGCCTCCATTTCACCGCCATCATGGAACTTATTGACCAGATGAGACAGGAGGAGGAAGGGGTGAGGCACAGGGGGGCATTGTTTATTTGGCATTGTTATTATGTTTGTGCACCATTTTGCGTTAAATGCAGAAGGACAGGGGTCAGGGGGTTTTGTGTGTGTGTGTGTGTGTGTGTGTGTGTGTGTGTGTGTGTGTGTGTGTGTGTGTGTTTTAGGGCCTACATTTTAGGCTTAAATTTACTTTTCTAGGTCTCAAATAGTTGTAAACAGGTCGTAATTTATTTGTTTTTTGTTTGTTTTTGGGGTGTTGTAGTCTCTCTTTCGCTAGTCCAAATATAATTTACTGTATTACGACGAAAAATGAGACCAACAGCCATTCAGCTTTCTGTTATTGACACGAATCTCTCTTGAACTTTACCACAAATGTAAAACGGATTTAATATTTTGCGAACGACGTTATTGTTTGTGTTTGATTTCGTAATATAAGTTTTACATTTTATTTTTAACGGTCTTAAACACGTCTTAAAAAGTCATAACATTGACCCTATATGATGTTACACAGTTATAATACACCTTTTTTTTTCAGTTAAGCTTAAAGTGACCTATTACTTGTTTGGAATATATTATCAGTACATTATAGATATATATATATATATATATATATATATATATATATATATATATATATATATATATATATATTAAAAACAAAAAATCGTTACTGTGGAGAATTTAGAAATGGGAATTATATCTGGCATGACCATTAGCTTCTCCTCTTAACTTGGGTTAGCGTGATTCCTGCCCCATTGGGTCTTTTAATGGGTTAAATCAAATCTCCATGCTAATTGGGAAGGTCATATTCAGAAAACGTAATGTACAGCAGAATTGAGGCAATAATATTTTACAGCAGAATTTTACAGCAGAATTGAGGGAATAATATTTTTATGAAAAAATCTTTTTCAGCCTCTTTTTTTTCTAAATATTTCTAATATCTACAATATTTTCTAAAAAGCCCACATTTATTTCTATCCATTGAATTAATCCGTAGTTTCTGATCCAACAGAGTGGGTGCAGGTATGAATCTGAGGTCAAGGCATATCTACAAAAGGAGGATGTTGTTGGTTTTGAGGAGGATGGCACAATAGCGAAACCTACAAATCCTCGGCAGAAAAGATCTAAACCTGGGCTCGTCGGTCGAGCTGTCAGGCATTCTGTTTCCAAAACTAACTTAGATAAGGAGGACCAAGTGGGACCTTCTTCAAGGACCTTATTAAATCATAAAGCGTCTTCAGAGTCCGAATGTGATGCCACTACAGAAGGTTTAAGTGTGTTTTGTTGCGACTATGTTGATCTCGCAAATGATGGTAATGCCATGCAGACTGATGTAATTGAGCGTCCTGAGACAAATCCCGTGAGGAAAGACGAGCAGACCCACGGTTCTCCTGAACACACAAAGGGACTCCAGACAAACCCTGATGAGGACATTGGTGAATTGTTCTATTTACCCAAATGGAATGTCTGTCAAAAACTCAAATTCAGTCAGTCTTCTCGAAACTTGGAAACGATCCTCTCGAATGTCAAACTTCTTCTCTCTAGATCTCCACCCGAATGCTTTGATCTACAATGCTCATTGAGCGTCAATGAACCTTCCGACTTTCATGAATCAGACAAGATCTGCAGTAGTCCAAACGAAGAGCTCGATCAATTTCAGGTCAATTTTGACCTTGAAGAATTTGAGAGTTCGTTAGACTCAGACTCTGTGGACTGTAACATAGCAAGAGCGGTTCATGAAGCTGTAACGTTGCCTCATGAGACAGTTTCGGCTGGTCCGGATGGTACTGCCAACAGTCCAAGCTGGGATGAGGTCTTTGAAGACGTTGTAGATGATGGAGCAGATAAAAATGCGAATCCGCCTTCTGAGTCTAAAGTTCATCCTAGAAGCTTTGATGAAAGTGTTGACTTGTTTGGTGATGATGAGGCTTTTCTACAAATATCATTACCGAATATTGAGACTCCACACAAAGACACTGTAATTCCCATCATCAGACAGGACAATGAACAAAAGAAACCATCATCTGAGCAGAGGTCTGCGACTTTCGATTGTTCTCAGGACATTTTTTCGGTGAACTTTGATCTTGGGTTTTCCTTCGATTCTGAAGAGGAGGAGCCTGCAGAACCAGCCTCTGACATGACTGCAGAACCTATAGCTGATAATAAGAACACGTTCACTTTACTAACCCTGAATGAACCCAATACATCTTCCAACAGCCTAGGACATATGTCGACCCCGAGGATGGGTCAAATGGGCAAAAAGCTACCATCTCTCATCGCCAAGAGCAACCTTTCACCCATAATCATAGAGCAAGAGAGTTTGATGAGACCAAAGGCTTCAACACCTGACACATTTGTGTCTTCAAAAAAACGAAATCTGGGGCTCTTTCCTAAAATATCGGACTCACAAGCACGTGCAACGGGGAACCGACTGTGTCGGAGGTCTCTGCTTGATCCAGGGAAATCTTGTTCAGGTTGGTTTATAATTTGCAGTAGCTTCATATTTGTTCTTTTTTTTTTTTATTCAGGATTGTTTGTTTTTTAGGTGTATAATAATATATCATATAGCTCTGGTCACTAACCATTTCGGGGACAGAGGATGTCTTAATACAGGGTGTTTTTTTTACAGAGGCCAAGGTAATCAGAGCTATGATATGTTGCTGTTTTGAGAAGAGTAGTGGGCTCAAAACACAGCCCTGTGAGATGCCAGTGTTTAAAATGAGGGTTGAGGATACCCGTTTGCCCAACCTACCTGACTGAGGTCTGTTGGTCAGAAAGTCCAGAATTCATCTGCATGTGGAGGTGCAGATGCTCAGGTTAAAGAGCTTGGTGATCAGTACAGCAGGATGACTGTATTGAACGCAGAACTAAAGTCAATGAACAGCATTCTGATGTAGGTGTTGTTTTTATCCAGGTTGGTGAGGGCTGAATGAAGAGCCATGGACCTGCATCTGACCTTTTCGGGCGATAGGCAAACTGGTGTGGGTCCAGTGTAGGTGGTAGGCCTCCATTGAGGTGATTCAAAACCAGTTTCTCAAAGCACTTTATAACAATAGGGGTAAATGCAACCAGGCAAAAATCATTCAGGCTTCTGCAGCTAAATGCTTAGGCACTGGTCTTATGGTTGTAGTCTTCAGGCACGTGGAACCCATGGATTGGGCCAGTGACAGTTTGAAAATGTCAATGAAGACCTGTGCCAGTTGTCCAGTGCATGCTTGAGCGCGTATGCCGTCCAGACCAGCTGCCGTGCGTCCATCCACTCTGCTAAATGCTAAATAGACATCTGTTTGGAGAGTGATGGTGGACTGTGAGCAGTAGAAGAGTCAGCAATTGAGGTGCAATGTCCTATGCCTTGATCGAAAGCAACGAGCAAAAAAAAAACAATTTTCTTTAACAATTTTCAAAAGAGGACAGGAAGTGACAGCGATTTTGTGCCTGCACAGAAAAACAACCTGAGTTCTGGATTTGTGGTCCTCCATTTAACATGTTCATGAGGGAACTCCGATTTAAACCACATTCCACACGTAAAACAAGGATTGCATTCAGTACACATGCACCGTACCGAAACTTTTTGGTGTTTGGTCACGTGTAGCATTAAACCGTATTTACTGTTTGGAATTTTTTTATCTGTCTTAGTGGTGGTAATTTGCAAGAATTTAGCCATTGGAGAGTGTTTTTGAAGTAAAAATGGTAAGAAAACACTCTTTAAAATGATAATGGAGTAGAACTATGTAAAAGGAAGCAGTCAGAGTAAATTGAGTAAGAGAAAGTAAGGATGTTTAACTCTTCTCGTTATGCAAAATGATAAGTGGATATTTTAGCCTACTAAACAGTGCATTCTGTTATGGGAACTCGTATATATGTGGAAAAAAACGGATGCAATGTTTTCCACTGAATGCATTATGATGCCCTGTGGTGCTGCATGAGCAGCAGATCGAAAAGATGTCTGGGTTTGTATTTCCTGGAGAAAATACATTAACCCCTTACTCTTCCAGAAAAATCACTAATATGATGAGAGCGCTGGCTGCTGATTGGCTAAAACTAAATTAAGAAGAAAATGGGGAGGATAAGAGAGTCTTTTCCTATGACATGTGAAATGAATGATCCGGCTGATTGCTCAATTTTTGGTAATTTTTATGTATATTTATGGTTTTTTATTTTATTTTACAATTCTCCAGAAATTATCAACAGCGACAGTGAAGAGGAATCGGTTATTAGAAAACCAGGGAGGCAAGGAAGAGCCAATCCCCTGGCATCTCCAGAAGTAAGGATAATTGCAAAACCTCCCTAGACATGCACAGACCCCAGCCATTTGCGATGTGCAATAATTAATCTATGTGCAATTGGTTCAGTGAATGTATATATAAATGTCTTTTTTTTTTTCTAGCAATCAAAAACCAGTGAGGTGGAGTCTCCTATCCAAGCTCCCAAAAAGCGTGTACCTCGATTAAACATGGTAATCTTGATGATTTTTGTGTTTCGCAAACCTTTTCGACCAGAAAAGTATGTGCTTGTGTTTACATCATGCCTGAAAAACCTTGGCTTTATTTCCTAGTCGGAGGAGAGCGACGTGGAAGCTGCTTCAGACGATGACTTTCAACACCAATCGTTCAGTCGGCCCAAAGTGCAGCAGCCACATAAACACTCGCGTCCTCTTCAGGCGAAAGTGAAGGTAAAAGCAGCTCTTATCCACAACATGCTGGGGAGAAGGTTATTAATAAGTTGTGCAGGGAAGGGAAAAAAAAAGTCTCACATTTATCGTTTTACTTTTGGTCGATTTGATCATTAACCAGAAGGCAGTGCACAGGAGCGGGAGGCAGTTTCTGGATGAAGAGGCCGAGCTGAGTGAAGAAGGAGGCTCTGTCTCTTCTGATGAATGTGATGGAGAAGAACTGGAAAAGTCTTTGGAAGGTTTTGTAGTGGACAACACTCAGTTCTCCCAGGGCCTTAATGGTAAGGAAAAAGGTTTTATGATATGGATTAATAGACATTCTGGAACTGGATTTGTGGTTATATTGGATTTAATATAAAATATTACTACTGTAATTTCCGGACTAGTAAGCGCACCAAAATATAAGCCGCACCCACTGAATTTGACAAAGATTTTTATTTTGAACATAAATACGCCGCACCTGTTTATAAGCCGCAGGTGTCTACATTGAAACTAATGAACTTTACACAGGCTTTAACGAAAGACAGTGTCTGTTACACGGCTTGTATCTAAACAGTAGCCTACCAAGAAAGTCATTGTTCACTGTCTTCATCCTTCCTTTCACAACTATTTCTCTCGAGAGTTTATCTTTTGGCATCGTCGTGCGTTTAAAAATCACCATCGGTGAAGCATTTCTCTCGATGCAGTGCAGCTCAGAACACAGGTGAAGTGTGTTTTTTCATGCCCGGTTGTTTTCAGCGTGACGAATGATTCGCATTTCCTGTTGACAGTCCGAGTGAGCGGCAGGTCCAATGTCAGAGGAACAGCATCCATATTTATGATGTGGTGCGGCCGATTCAGTGGGAGCACGATTTAATATAAAGAGTTTCAATGGTTCACCTGAATTTCATTGGTCTAATTGTTATGGGTCTCAGTTTTTTGGCTTAAAGTTTGTGAAAAAAAAAAAGTTTGAGACTGAATTTTGTGCCTTGGGTTTCTTGCTTTAGTAATGACATTCTCGCTGTATGAGATTCCTGTGTGATGCAGCGCTCTGTTATATTGCATTTCTGTATAATATCGATGCTTTCTATAGCCGTGGCATCATAATGATGGTAGTTAGAGGTGAACTTATTCATGTAGGACACCGATGAAGTCCTAGGGGTGAGACGCACGGCCCGCCACCGCTGGGCCGTATAAATAAGGGTGTGCGATTTAGAAATTCTGTTCGGCTTTCTGTTTTTCAGATTCTGAGATGCATGGAGTTTATCTGAAATCTGTAAAGAGTCCTGCCATTTCCAGCAAATTTCAAATGGTGCACAGGCCCAGGCATAATCTAAACATCTTCTCCCAGGTGAGTAGATCGAATCCTTTGAGAAACAGGTGATTGGTATTGTATTAGGGATGGTAAGATTTACTGATTTGCACTGCTGCATAGGCATAGAGGGTAACCAGGCGATGCAAGTGTTTGTCGGATACAAGTTGGCATTTAAATCGCAATGCATCGTTTTGAACAGATTTGAAAACTATTTATTTATATATGATTAGTAGTAGCTGCGCTATACTTTTGTTTAGAAAGTGACCAATAATTTGTGACCAATGTTTGATATGTAGATTGATTTCAGTGGATATGACGTATCACAACACTACGGAGAACAAGTGTGTCCTGAGAGTCACGTAGGATATAGATTCACATGGCAGAGGTAGAGCTGCGTCTTCCTGCAGACAGAACAGGGGAAAGTTTGATTTACTCTTTTTCTTTTTTCGAAAGGCTTGTTTGTGAAAGGGCCATGTGTTAAAATTCAGAAGGCAGTTAAGTAAATGCATAGTTTTAAATACAAGAAATAAAAATACACTATCATATTGAATCATATTTTTTTCATTGCATCGTATTGTGTTGAATCAAATCAAAATTGGATCTCGCTACATCGTAATAGGGGCCAATCGTATCGCATGGAAGTAAGTGAAGCAACAGTGCAATGCGTCAGTGAAAATGGACAAATATTACATGAAGACTTAACATGGGTACTTATAGATCTTGGGTAGGCATGGTGTGGAGTGTTAGTTTGTATTGTAGATTTCACCTACGATGTAAAGTATGTTTTTCCAAAAATCTGCAAACGCTGCACGCAGGTTCCTGAGCAGGATGAGACGTACGAAGAGGACAGTTTTGTTGTCAACGGCAGTGAAGTCGAAGAAGACGCCAGTAGTGCTTCTGACGAGGAAGAGATTGTTCCTGAAGACTCGTACGTAGACGGGAGGCGACAGTACGCTACGCGCCGGAGAGTTCATCAAAAACAAAATGCCGGAGCGGAGAGAATCGTCCAAACCCGAAAGGCCAACAAGCGCTCGAGAATCCTCCGAGTCGACGATTCGAGTGAAGGGGAACAGGAGAAGGATGAGAAGAAGAAAAAGACGATCTCTGCTCAGAAGCTGCCCTTTTCAGACAGCGCACCCGGGAGGGTTTCGAACACCCCACCTCGGCCCCGCTTGCATGAATGTGACCCCGAACAAGCAGGAGAAGAAAAAAGCCCAAAGGATGCTGCGCTGAAGAAACAGGAGACGGACAGACCACCGTTTGGTAACCAGGTCTGGGTTTCTGAAAAGCTGCATTTCCTGGAGCCTAGTGCCACTTCTTTGACTCCAGCTAGTGTGTGTGTGTTAGTGGACAGTCGTTGCATCAGTGCCGGTGCGAATGTCGTGTCTGCTCTTCGACTGAAACATGGCGCAGCCGTGCACATCTGCTCTCTGGGCAGCTGCGATTTCATTGTCAGTAACCGCATGGCTGTGGAGTGGCAGAGCGAGTCAGAGTTGGCCAGTGCCCAGAATCGCAAGCGGCTGCAGGAGAGGATGCAGAACCTGCAGGGCTTGTTTGAGCGAGTGTGCCTCCTGGTGGAGAAAGACCGCACTAAACCGGGTAAGCACACAGTAAGAGTGTATAGATTAAAATACTGTGTATAGTAGACATAATTGAACATATTTGTGATTTTCACAAGATATGCACGACTATTGGACTAGATAAGATTCCATATTCCATAAGTACTCACTCTATCTCTCTCTCTCTCTCTCTCTCTCTCTCTCTCTCTCTCTCTCTCTCTCTCTCTCTATATATATATATATATATATATATATATATATGCGTATATATAAATTCCTAAATGTATTCTTTATATGAGGAATTATATTTTTATTTCTTTTATTAACGTTTTTATTAACATTTACCTTAATGGCTCGTTCCTTTTAATGTTTGTTTTTTTTATGCTCTCTCTTAGGAGAGCCGCTGCGGCAGTTCCAGCGCAGCCGTTATTACGATAGTACCGTGGCTGCACTGGTCAGAGCAGGCGTCCGTCTGCTGTTCAGTTCGGGTCCGGACGACACCGCCGCCCTGTTGGCCCAACTAGCACAGGTAGAGCAGAGGAAAGGCAAAGCCATCGACGTCCCGGTGGAGGTGAAGGGTCGTCGCCAGCAGGCGCTGCAGTTTTACCTCACGCTGCCGTGTGTAAGCTACATCAGCGCCCTGTACATGTGTAACAGATTCTACTCTGTGGCGCATCTCATTGACAGGTAACGGAGCTAGCAACGCTAACTATTACACGTTAGTCATCAAAGAGGCGACATTCATTCATTTGTACATTTTAGATATGCGAGGTGGTATCAAAAAGTTTTGAGTCAAGTTTTGTAACATGCCACTAGATGGCAGCACAAGGCTGCATGCACAGTCACAAGGAGCACCAACATTTATAAGTCATTTATAAGATACATCGGGAGCTGAGCAACTGGTTCTATTCTGAACACGTCTGCTATTTGCACCCTGTCACCTAGCTCTCTTCACACGTGAAACCCACCCTACTCGCCAGATTTGGCTCCTGCGGACTTGCCCTCTTCCCAAAGATGAAGATCCGGCTCTGAAGTCGCTGTTTTGACACTATCATTTTATGTTTTATTCATAAATATTTATACATGTTTAAATAAATATTTATTGATATTAATTAATTATTAATTGGTTTGAAAGAGGCAGATGTAGAGGACCAAGTGATACGAAGATGTTCTCCTAACGGGAGGGGGGTCCGAAAGTAGACAACGATTAGAAATGTTTATTAAAAGGTTCTTTCATTTCACATTACTTTTCACAGCATTATCATATTAGGCTGAATATTAACTGATTGGGAGAAAACCGGTAGTTTTATGCAAACACTACCATATAACCAAAATTGCATGATACTAGTTTCATAATACCTCTGTGAAATGGGGAATGGGGAAATAATGATTATTTAGGAATAACTTTCGGATAATTTTCTTATAAATTCTCACATATTCTTTGTTGTATTTTTCAGTTCTGTGGACACACTGCAGTCAGGTCTACAAGTGAGCCGCTCCAAAGCAGAGGAGATTCACCGCTGTCTGCGCTACTCATGTGACACCACACTGATGAAAAGCAACACTTAGAAGAATAACTTATAAGCAGGACGTTTGTCCATGCACTAGAAATGCAATATAATTGCACGCCATGCACACTTATTCAATGCACTTTAGACATTCTGAAATATAGTGTTTTCATAATCAACCCATTTACCTCATTTTTTTTATAAATATGTTAACATTATTTAGTTTTCCCTATTGTTTATATATATATATATATATATATATATATATATATATATATATATATATATATATACCAAATAAAGAATATTTCTGTGAATGCTGCTGTATATAAGAACTGTACATGAGTCAAGTAATAAAATAATATTTCCTAACCCTTTTCTAAGGCTTGTCTAAGGCTTGTCTGATGAATCAAAATGGTTAGAGAAAACGTAACAGTAATAAACCACAGGGATCTTAAGATTCACTGGTTTACATTGGTATGCATTAATTAAAAAATATGTGCATCAGATATAAGTTAGCATTTACATATAATAATTTAGAAAGTGATCAATAATTTGTGACCAGTATTATATATGCAGATTGCAGTGGCGGGCCGTGTATTTGGTACCTGAGACTGTGCACCTAAATCATCTGGGGCAGTTCAGAATCAATATTTGTCTAATAACTTGACAAAAACATAAAAGTTTAATAAGATACAACCTACTCACCAGAGATGCATAGTCATAATTTGCACCGCTCCTCAGAGGCTGTAAGCCAGTGGTACCGCTCGTATTCACTGGTCTGGAAGTGGAGAACAAACCATTTCTCAGGCTGAGACAAGCTAGCTAGCTTCAGGGTTGCCCGACATCTCCTCACGATGTCTAGCTTTTCTTCAAAATTTATTTTCAAGTATGTCTGAGACCAAATCAATTTTTCTTCCTCCATCAGTGATTGTGGGCATAAAAAAAGTCTAACTCAGATGTATTAATGTGTGCAGAAATGTTTTGCTAGTCGAAGTTGGCTGTAACAGTTTCCCTCTGACCAACCAAGCAGGGGACGAAAAAATGCTGACGCTATTCTGGGCCAGCTAGCTGCCCTGTGAGGCGAATTTTAAACCTGATTGGTTAAAGAAACAGACCCATTGCTAATATACTCTAAATCTGATTGGACAAAAAAAATCTAACATCCACATACACGTAATGGAAGCAGTGCATCCAAGAGAAACACTATTAAATGAAGAGATAATAAATTAATACAATATCATGGAACAGTTATTAGAACTTCGGTTGTAAATGCAGGTCAATGCTTCTGATAGTGATAAGGCCAGCAGAGAAGCCTTTGCTGGCCCTGACGGCCCACCACACGCAGATTGATTTCTCTCGAGCGAATTCTCTCAGCACCGCTGCTGCTACATAATTATGATGTATCACGTCACTATGGAGACCAAAGACGTGTCCCGAGAGTCACATAGAATACAGATTTACATGGCAGAATTAGAGCTGCATCTAATCAATATTTTTATTTTATATATTCTTTTGCATTATTAAGGCCTGTTAGAAGTCAGAAGGCAGTTAAGTAAAAGTTTTTTCATTGCTTGGCATTTTATTGAATCACGTGTTTAATCAAATCAAAATTTGCTCACGCTGCATCCAAATAGTGGTCAATCATATCACATCGCATCAGTAGCTGCTTCTTACGTATCTTTAATGGTGGTTATGCATTGAGATGCGATGGATATGATCCTAGTGGGTTAATGTCAGGGTCCCCATGAGGATGAGTTTGAGAGTTTGATTCCTGGTTGAGCTGGTTGCTGTGTTGGTAAATAAAACTTCTGGACCTTGTCCACTCTGAATACATTTCAATTCTGTCCTTTCTGTGTTGAATTAATTTCTTGATTTCCTGGTCTCTAATGAAAGATAACCCCACCAAAAAAAAAGCACTTCTGTGGTAGCTCAGTGGGTTAAGGCTTGTGCCTGAACATGGTCCTTAATATAGTCCACGCTGGTGATAAGGTTTCAAAACCAGTCCTACATGCCTTCTTTCTTACTGCGCTGGCATGAAACAAAGTATGAACCCTCCAAAAAGCACACATGCTTTTCAGCAGTGGTCGCTCAGTGGTTTAAGGCTTGTGCCTTATCTAAACATGCATCCTAGTCTGATCTCTTCCGTGGTTCATCGGATTAAGGCTGGTGACTCGCTGATGATAAGGATCAGGGTTTGAATCCTGCTAGTTGCGATGTCGGTTATGTTCCTGCTTCCTAAATCTTTCTTTAGCTTTATGTTCTTGTGTTGATGGTTTAAAGGTAGATAGACCTGCTCTGAACAAACTTCCTGGCCTGTCTTCTCTGATGGTCCAGTGGGTTAAATCAGGTGTCGTGCTTTTGGTGGGGTTCAGGGTTCGAATCCTGCTTTCTGCCTGCCAGTCACGATCAGGATTCACTTCCTACATTTTTCTTTAGCGATATATTTTTGTTTTTAATGGGTTGAAAAGAAAGATAGACCTGCTCTAAACAAGCTTCCTAGCCTGTCCTCACCGATGGTTCAATGGGTTAACGTTATCGCTGGTGGTGGGGATCTTGGTTCGAATCCTGCTATTTTCCTGCTATTTACAATGTGGGTTCATCTTGCGCTACTTACATCTGTATTCGCTTCCTACATCTTTCTTTAGCATTAAATTCTTGTGTTGATGGTTTAAAAAGAATGATAGACCTGCTTTAATCAAGCTTCCCATCCTGTTTTTTCCTGATGGCTTAGTGGGTTAAGGCTGGTGCTTTGCTAATGTTGGTGGTCACGGTTCAAACCTGGCTTTCTGTCTGCTAGTCATGAGGTAGGTTAAATTCCTGATTCCTACAGCTTCATATTCTTGTTTTGATGGGTTAAAAAAAAGGAAGATAGACCTGCTCTAAACAAGCTTCCCAGCTTGTCCTTCCTGATGGTTTAGTGGGTTAATGCTGGTGCCTCGCTAATGGTTTAAATCCTGCATTGTCACGATATGGGTTTGCTTTCTATGTCTGTCTTTAGCATTATATTCTTGTGTTGATGGTTTGAAAGAAAAGATAGACCTGCTCTAACAATTGGCACAGCCTGTCCTTTCTGATGGTTCAGTGGGTTTAGACTGGTATTTTGCTGTTTGTGGGGTTCAGGGTTCGAATCCTGCTTTCTGTGTTTCTTTTTGGTCTGAATTTCTTGCTTTGAAGCCTGAAACGAGGGATAAACCCCCCCAAAAAAGAAGGTGAGTTGTGTGACTTGATGGCTTTGTGGTAAAAGCCTTGCCTCTGAGCTCTGAGGTTGCTGGTTCAAATCTGGCTTGTCCCTGCACTGGGTAAGGTGTGTGGAAATTAGTGTGTGGTGAGCAATGGAGTAGGAGGCTGTGAAGACCTGATGGGTTATAACCTCAGGAAAGAAGTTGTGAGGGTTGTAGTTTTGGCTTTAGGGGGAGAGAAGGGAAAAATTATGTTATTAAAAATTTTTTTTTGTTGCTAGAAGCCTATGTCGAAAGTTTTTTGGATGTTTTTGCTTCATAACCCCCTGTTTTCAGCTTCTCAGATGCCAGGGGGGCAGACGCCTGAATATTGCCCCCCTGGTTCAGGATACGCCCTCTGAAACCGTCCACATCTGACCTTCCATGCAGCCATTTCTGACACCTTCCTCACTACGGTCACTGGAACCTTCCACACTCCTAACTTTGAGCCCTGGCTGGGGTTTGAACCAGCAACCTCTCAACCCAGAGGCAAAGCTCTTCCAATTGAGCCACAGGATCTCCTGCAAGAACCTGATTTTTAGGACCTTTTTTGGTTCTTTTATAAAACTTAATAAACAATTTAAAGGATAGCTAAGGGGTAGGAATGGAACCGGGTGAGTCAGATAGCAGAGGACGCATTACCAACCACTACACTACCAGAGGGGTGGCAAACAAGGTTTTGCTTATTGGACTCTTGGTTT